>NC_134547.1:40677668-41023918 GCF_050624435.1 Tenrec ecaudatus | reverse complement strand
TAGAAGCTACAGTGTTTAGAGGCTCTCTCTGGCTGCCTGTGGGTCACGGTTTGGAGGAAAGCGCACTGAAGAGAGAGAAGTAGGAGTCAATTCTGCCTTCCATAAAGTAGGGAAGCCGTGGTAGCTCACTAACAACAAAGTTAGTGGTTCTAATCTACCAACTCTCCTGTGGGAGAAAGATGAGGCTACCTGCCCCTGTAATTTGGATACGCTGAGGAGTGGTTCTACTGTGTCCTATAATGTTGATATGAGCTCAAGTTGACTCAATGGCAGTAAATGTGGATTTTTGGTTTTCCATAAGGCATGGACAAGATGGTATTACTACCTTTCAGATGCAAGTAGAGTTTCAGAGAGCCAAATGTCTTACTCAAGATTCACCAATCAGTAGAAAGTTGAGTTCCAGCATGGGCCATTTTGCTGTGTTCCACATAGAAATTTTATTTGGAAAACGGAGAAGTTCCAAACGCAATGTCCAGTACGGGGAGCCCAAGGAAATAGGAGAAATATGTAACACTTAAAAACAATAAGGCTACTTGAGGACCAAACTTTGTGCCGCTCTTTGGCAAAAGAGATAAAGGTCCAACATCTTAGTTAATCGAACATAAACATCCATCTACTTCCCTAAATTAGCCAATGAAAACATTGTGGATTATAACAAACCAGGTCTGACTTGTTTGCTTTCGACCAGCAGTACTCAACCTGTGAGTTGTGACCTCTTTGAGAGTTGAACGATGCTTTCACAGGCTTTGTCCAATTCATAACAGTAGCAAAATTATAGTTATGAAGTAGCAACAAAAACAATTGTATGGTGGGTTGGAAAGGGGGAACTGATTACAGGGATCTACATGTGACCTCCTCCCTGGGAGAGGGACGGCAGAGAAGGGGGGGAAGGGAGACTCCGGATAGGGCAAGTTATGACAAAATAACAATCTGAATTATCGAGGGCTCATGAGGGAGGGGGGAGCGGGGAGGGAGGGGAAAAAAAAAGAGGACCTGATGCAGAGGGCTTAAGTGGAGAGCAAATGCTTTGAGAGTGATCAGGACAAAGAATGTATGGATGTGCTTTATACAATTGATGTATGTATATGTGTGGATTGTGATAAGAGTTGTATGAGCCCCTAATAAAATGTAAAAAGAAGAAAAGAAAATGATTAGGGCAAAGAATGTACAGATGTGCTTTATACAATTGATGTATGTATATGCATGGATTGTGATAAGAGTTGTATGAGCCCCTAATAAAATGTTTTAAAAAATTGTATGACTGGGGATGGGGGTCACCACAACATGAGGAACTGCATTAAAGGGTTATGGCATTAGGAAAGTTGAGAACCACTGTTTTAGACCCATCATCAGGAGGGATCAATCTCTAAAGGAGGATATGATATTTGGTGAAGTAGAGGGCGAGTGAGGCCGAGAGACCCTCAAGTGAGATGGATTGGCCCAACCGCCACATCGATGAACTTGAGCATACCAGTGACCATGAAGATGGTTTAGGAAGTGCTTCGTTCTGTTGTACATGAAGTCTCCGTGTGTCAGAGTTAACTTGATGGCATCCATCCATCTCTCTAGGCTAACCTTGGATGTTTGAGCTATATTAAAAGCTTCCATCCCTAAGCCATGATGAAGTGGTACAAATTCCTGGAAGTATAGGTTTGCTTAAGATTCACCATTCAGTAGGTTCAGGCTGTACTAACCCACACGAGAGAGACCTAGCCATCACCTTCCATAAAGATTACCGTTTAAGAAACCCTATGGGGCAGCTTTACATTGTCACAGCAGGCTGCTCTAAGAAGGAATCAGCTCAATAGCACACTCAACAACAGCAACCTGGCTATGAGGAGGGCTGGCCTGGATATAGTTCTCTCTCCCACCTTTAAGGTTCCCTTCAGAAGGTTGAATGCTCCAAAATAATCAAGACAAATATTTCCTAATAAGCTTACAATGTTGTTAATCAAGACCTTCTCCTTGATTAATGAGGAAAAAGCTGAGCCCCCGTTTAGACAGAAAGTGAGCCGTGATCACGTTCGTGTGAAAATAAAGGCAGTCCTTTCACTCCGCCATGCAGTGCCTGCTCTGACCCAGAACCAGGGATTGGTCACTGAGACTTTAGCAGCTGTTTTCCATGACAACTTTCAGGAATGAGTGCTTTAATCAATTTCTCTGTGACCAAATCAGTTTGTGGAAAACTTGCATGAGTTCCTGAATCTGAGGACCGGGTGTTTAGGGTCAGTGAGATATAAAACAGATTTTCCTGGTAGTGGTAGGAAAATTCTCAGTTCTCGTGGGTCTCCTTTCCGGTCTCCAGCCATAGTCTCACTTTTTCCATGGCTTATCAATTTCTGATAGGCAAGGACTAATCCAGAATTTGATGGGGAAAGAAAAACAAAGCATTGCCAGGTCCCCCCACTGCACACATGCACAGACAGACCCCCTGGAGCATGACATCACCAAACCCAGTTACATCCCCTCTCTCCATTGCATGTGTTGACTCTGGGATAGGAAGGGTGCCAAGATGGAAAGGAAGTCGAATGTGATAGAAGGCTTCAGATACCCTGAGGTTGGCTTTGGCCTCCAAGACGGAGAAGGAACATGAAACTTTCAGAAAGACCTCTTGGTAGCTATCGAGTGGAGTTAGCATTAACGCTGATTATGAAATATTCCTGGATGAGAGAGATGATTACACATAACAAGACCATGTGAGTAGGGCTAGCCAAGGAGGTGATAGTGAAAGTAACATGTACCATTTCCTGGCTAAGCATTTAATTGTCAGAGGAAAACTTTCTAGGATTATCTGTTTTTCCTTTTGGTGTTGTGATCAGTGGGAAGCCATGGTTGTTCAACACCAGATGTTGGAGACCTGGGTTTGATTGCCGGCTAATGCCCTGTATATGTCCTCGCTAGCCGTCTCTCAATGGAGACTTGCCTGCCGCTATGATGATGAACAGGTTTCAGCAGTACCTCCAGACAAAGACAGAAAGACTAAGAAGAAAAACACTGTCATCAGCCATGTTTGAGATGGTGGCCACACGATTTCAGTGCCCGGTGACTAGGATGAACAGAGCCCTTTGGCACATTGGACATGTAGCATGCACAAGAAATGAACCTGTGTTGATTTACATTTCTAAAATCCAGTGTCATATATTACAGCTATGTAATCTAGCCTATCCTGACTAATACAAAAGTGTGGAAGTAGATAGATTTGGCAGAGAAAAGGAAGCTGATTTCAAGCCTTATAATTTCAGGGTCAGCACATAGATCTCATGGCACTCAATTCAGTACCCTTTCTTTCTTATATCTTAATAATATTAGTAATAATGTGAGTCACTTAACTGAACTCATTCTTATTATTCTTATCTATAGAAGGAGGATAATACTACTTGTCTCTCAGTTAGAATTCAATGAGGTAATATCATAGAATGTATGACTAGTCTGTTGCTAAATTATTCTTATCACAGTCCATTCATTGAGTCTAGGATATCTATTTATGTGCATTTAACATTTCTGGAAACCATTCCCTTGGATCATTTCTGGCATTTACAATTTATGTCCTATTTCTATTAATTGGCAGTATTTTCTTTCTCAGTGGCATATAAAATAATAAGACTGCTATCAATGATGTCACGTAGCCTGTCAGTAAGCAACTAAGTAAACCCCAAGCTCGTTTGCTATCAAGCAGATTCTGACTCATAGTGATTCCGTAGGATACAGTAGAACTATCCCACAGGGTTTCCAAGGCTGTAAATCTTGATGGAAAAAGGCTACCACATCTTGGCTGGGAAATTGTAACCACTGAGCACTTAGTCTTCGTACATCCAGGGCCTTTAGGCACTCGTTACCTGGTGGAAATTATTTTGGCTTTACTTATGATCCCATTGATCATTTCTGGATTTACTTTGCTTCTGGAAAATTGAGAATGATGATCTCTGCTCATCTTTCTGGGGGTTTAATAGTCCAAAGAGCAGATGAAGTGCAAACACTATCAGAGGGGCATGCGCCCTAGTGATGCAGCGACTTGTAAATCTTCAGAGGCACAGCTTCTAGGAAGCCTGTCTGCTCATACCCACATCAGAGTCTACGCAACTTTTCTCCTCAGTTACAGCCAAGCTCTTTGAATGCCGGTGCCTAGGCTGTGGTAGCAAATGGCACGGTCAGTTGAACAAGAGAGCGACTAGCTGATGGGCAGCAGGAAAACAGATAATCAGCTGTTGTTACTGTCGATACGCTAACTCGCTCAGTGACTTTATGAAAAGCAGAATGAAGCACTGCCCAGTCCTGTGCCATCCTCACCAAGTCTCATCTGTCTATGACCCTTTGTATCTATTGTGTCAATATGTCTCACTGGTGGTTTCACTAGTTTTCACAGATCCCTTACCAAACCTGGTGGTCCCCTCCTACCCCCAGCAATTGGCCCTTTCTTGATGAAGTATCCAAAATAGGCAAGGTGAAGTCTCAGCATTCTCGTAGCTAAGGAGTGTTCTGGCTGTACTTCTTCTAAAACAAATTCATTAGTTCTTCTGGCACTAAGACCACAATTCAAATTTGTCCATTCTTCTTCCATTTTTCTTTTTTTTATTGTCCAGATTTTATGTATATATGAAATGATTGAAAATGTCCTGGCTTGGGTCAAATATACCTTGGTTATCAAAATGACATCTTTTTTTTTAAACACTTTAAAGGATTCTTTTGCAGCAGCCTTCCCCAATTCAGTACATTACTCAGCCAAAGCCAGGACTAAATGCCATTTTTATTTCTCAGAAGCGATGGAAACTTGGATAATATTTATTTATTTTAGTCATTTCATTTGTACATTATATTCAAAATACAGTTGACACTATTTTTATTTTTCAACATTCTAATGTGATAAAAGGTTGTCAAAAATTAATATTTAATTGGAGGAAATAAAGTGCTTTTGGTGCCCAGCAAACTAAGTTCACTTCTCCCTGGCCTCTGTAGCTACGACCCCTGCCCTATCATGAGTATGACTTCAACATGAATCCATAAATTCTTTCATAAGTGCTAGAGGAATGAGCGACAGATAGCGGCATATAACATAAGTATGTATTTATTTGATGTGCTTGACTCAACTTTGTGCTAACAAAGCTCTTGCATTTGTAAAGTATATCTCGTGCCCCATGCTCTCTCATGGCGACTGATCCATTTATCATTGTGAATTGTGTGGAGGCTTACCGTGCATCCATTCATCAATTCATAAACATTTTGTTTCAGTTCCCACAATGTAAGCACATATCCCACTTCCTCCCTGGGCTTTCTGTTTTCATTCCTCTTTGTTTCCTAGCCCTTCCGAACTTTTGTCCTTGGGTAAATGGTGACCTTTTGATCACAAATGGATAATTATTCTAAGGTGTGAATACCTCCTTAGTGTTTTTATTCCCCACATAGATCTATCTATTGTTTGCCTGAAAGTAGAACCATGGACTGGAATTTATTACCAGACCTGAAGACCCTAGTCTTGCGGGTTCTACCAGTCTCTAGCCAAACATTAAGTCTGGTGGTTTTTATGATTTTGAGCTTTGTTCCACCTTAACCAGGACCTTCTGAAGTGATCCCTATCAGAGCAGTTGGCAGTGGTAAAGGCACAATCTAGTTCTTCTGGTCTCAGGGTTGTGTTGAAGCTGATGTTCATATGATTCATTAATCAATTAGACTAATTTTTTCCATTCAACTATTTATCCTTTTGGAACCTCAGATTCATTTCATGTAGATACTAATCATTTTCTTATAGAATTATTATAAGGAAAAAATGACAAAAAATGTGAAATATAGGCTTACACTGTCCAATATGGTAGCCATTCTTAGACCCATGTTGTTACTGAGCACTTGATATGAGACCAGTCCGAATGGAGATGTGCTATAACAGAAAGTTGAGACTACCTGCTCTCATGAAGATCCACAGCCTGAGAAATCCTACAACAGGTCACTATGGGTTAGGGTAGACTCATAGGCAGTGGTTTTGGTTTCAATTTGTAACTGCCACACTGTATTTCTGACACTATAACAAAGAAGTAAAAATTTTACTGCCAAATTTTAACATTGATTACACATTGGATTATGTGTACTCGGTTAAATAAAATATTTGATTAAAAATACTTTAAAAAATTCTCATATTATTAGTTGCTGTTACCTCAGCTCCACTGATAGAGACTTTATGCACAATAAAACCAAATGTTGTCCGGCCTTGCACCCCCCTCATGATCATTGATGTGTCTGAACATTTTAAATTGCTTGTGTGGCTCACACTGGTGGTTTGCATTACATTTCTGGGTTCGCAGTAATTTTTCAATAAATGCTGAACAAAGCAGACAGGCATCAGGGGCTTACAGAAGAGAATGTCAAGTATCTTTCCAGGGAAGTGCACAAATGTAAAAAATAATTCTAATATGGGCAAAATTCCCTTGTGCTTATTGTTGTTAGGTGCTGTCAAGTTGATCACCAACCCTTTCTCCCAAAGAGCCACTAGGTGGGTTTGAGTTGCTAACATTTTGGTTAGCAGTTAAACTCTTTAACCTTTGCAACATCATCAGGGGACTAGAAAAATTGCTTTTATGGTTTCAGAGAGGGAAATATACCAAGTAATCACAGAAGATCTGACACCAATACTATGCCAGCTATTCTAAAACATAGAAAAATACAACAATCTCCCAAATTCATTCTATGAAGCCAGCATAAAATGGTTACCTAAACCAGGCAAGGACCCCACAGCAATAGAAAATTACAGACCAATATCCCTCAGGAACACAGTTGCTAAAATACTCAAGAAAAGTCTGGCCAATAGAATCCAACATCATAATAATTCACAACAACCAAATGGGATTCATTCCAAGATTGCAGGGAGCAAATGTTTTGAGAATGATGAGGGAAACAAATGTACAAAAGTGCTTGACATATTGCATGTATGTGTGGATTGTGATAAGAGTTGTACAAGCAATCGCAATAAAACTATCTGTGTAGTACACCACTTAAACAAGGAAAAGAATAAAGATTATATGATCATATCAATATATACAGAAAAGTCATTTGACTATATCCAACACACAGTTTTGATCAAAACACTCAACAAAATTGGAATAGAGTGGAAATTCCTCAACAAACTATAAGCCACATATGAAAAACCAAAGTGAACGTCAAGTTCATTTGGAAAAAGGTAGAAACATTTTCCCTGAAAACAGGGACCAGACAAGAATGTCCCTTATCACCACTTTATTCAACATCTTGCTGGAAATACTAGCTAGAGCCATCAGACAACAAAAAGAAGACGAGGGAATACAAACAGGCAAAGAAGTGAAACTCTCGCTATTTGCAGATGATATGTTTCTATATATAAAAAACCCAAGTCTCCACAAAAAGTCTACTGGAAACAATCAAGAGATTTGGAAAGGTGGCAAGATACAAAGTCAACACCCAGAAATCAATCCGATTCCTTTATACCAGCAAAGGACTCTAGTAAAAGACATTAAGGAAACAATACCATATACGATAACCACACAAAACATGAACTACTTAGAAATAGCAAGAAACTGGAAGCAGTCCAAATTTCCAACAGCGGAAGAATGGATAAAGAAACTATAGTACATAAACACAATGGAAACTATGCAAACAGTGATGCAACACAGCATGGCAGGGGAGGACATGGAAACCATTATGCTGAGTGAAGTTACTCAATCACAAAAGGACTAATATCTTATGATTCCACTACTATAAGGAGAAACACCAATTAAACAAAGCTAAAAGACCAGTTTCCAAACAAAAGGGTAGGATGTCTGCTGATGGGCCTTTAGCCATACAGTATTCCCCTTGGGTGCATTTCATAAGAACCACCTAGAAAGAGGAGACCTCACGGTGGCTGGGGTCACTCCTTCAAGAAGGGGAAAAAGGGAAAAGACCGTCCACCTGATGCTACAAAACATTGAGTCAAGGCTGCAACAAATCCAGAGGCCCTCAACCTTACTGGAAAATCAAGTTAACACTGGAGGAGGGGAGCGTCTACATCTCAGAGGAGGCCCTGGCATTCCTGTGGGTGAGTCTATGGGTGGCATTTCTGTGGCATTATGATGGGGAAATGGGAGGAGCAACCTCACATCGGGAATCTAAGGGGAGAATAAACATGGTTCTACGGTCCTGGGTAGATACTTGGAAGATGCTTCTTCCCAGCCCTTGGTGAACCTTGCCATGACTAAGCACTATGATGACTTAGACACTGGCCTTACAGGAACATGGCATCCTCCAAGGGTCACACCAGACAGACTCAATGGGGAAGCCCTACTGAATGAACTGGACCACCTGTACCCTTGGACTTTGGAACGAACTACTCTGATGGAAGAGGAAGCAAAGTATGGCCACCAAAAGTCTGTGGACATGGTGGTCGTGGGACTTGAGTGGAACCCTTGGCTTACTGGCTGATCAATGAAAAGGGGACCCATAGGCACCATAGATTCAGTACCTCAATGCTCCCCTTGCATTAATATGACAGGTTTTAATCTGAGAGCCAAGGATCTGCCCTTGTAAGAAATGACACAGGAAAATTTCCCCAAGCATAAACCCCATGCTCAATGTAAGCAGAATTCAATCAGTTAAGAAATCAATCTGTTGAAAGTAAAAAACTCATGAATTGCAACTCACAGTTGGACGACTATACTCACTAAAACTCCTCAAATCAACAGTATCTTAAATTCTATGCCATTGGATAAATTATTGATGTTATATCAATGTAATTGCCTTATACCCCAGGGGGATGATTGACAATATTATCCTCTTTGTTTGTTTGTTTATTTTTTAGGAGTTTCCTTGTTGTTGTCATACTTGTTAATTTTGGGGGGTGTGTTTTTAATAATATGACTGCCAAGGAAAACCAGTCTTTCATAACCCATGGACAAGCAGATGAATTCTGGGCTCCACATAATTCTAGCCTCGATTCCAAGAATAGTTAGTTCTTATAACACGACCCTACTCAGTACTCATCGTCACAAAGAGATGACTGAAGGTAAGTGAAGATAAAGGTGTTACTGCAAAATGTGGTGAAGAAAGCAGATAGTACCAGTAATCAATTGGAACAATGCCTGGCGTCTTAAAGGCCACATGGAAGAAGCACACCAGCCTGTGTAAACCAAAGATGGTAACAAAATCCAAATATGATGAAGGGAAAAGTATCACAGCTGAAATTGGCTTAAGTTGTGAATTTGTAGAAGGCTATGGAGGACAGTAGGAGCCCAAACTTATCTGCAGAGTCACTAGTTCGATGAAGCATCTGGCAGATCCCCTCTAGTCACAGGTGAGGCACCTGAAGAGCTCTACTATCAGACCGAGATTATTGTAGACTTGGTAACAGTGGAGGGAACCACGGCATAATACGACCTCCCTCGGTCAGATGACCTCCCTCTTGACCCAACCTTAACTTGTCCTCAGCACACATATTTTTCACTCAGTCCATGTCATAAATTTCTTCTGTGGCTTTTAAAATATCATCGGTGGTCTTTTTCTTTCTTAAGCTCTATATTATTATTACTTTCTTCTTTCAGTTTCGGTTTGTTTTTGCTTTTTAATTGTTTCTGTTAGGATGCCCAGTTGATGAAGCACAGGAGTGGACACTTGGAGACAGTAACTGATGAAATGGTTTCGGGTTATGAGTGTGGAAATGGGGAGGATGAGGGGAATTGGGGAGCAAACAATGACTGTGGGAGGGGAGAGGGAACATTAGAATCAATTGTGATGATGTATGTACACTCTTTTATAAAGCAATTTAGCTATGGAATGATATGTGAATATTATATATCAAGAAAATTACTAAAAAACAGAAAGAACCCAAACTTGACCTGGTTTCCATAGGTGAAGGAGGAAGAATATTTACTTAGGCGGCATTGAGTTTATGTTAATAGCCATAGAATCATTTGGAAAGGGCCTATCAATAATGGCTGTACAACACAAAGAGTGTAATCAATGGCACTGAATCATAAATGCAGAAGTTGTGGAATGGGAGCATGTTTTGTGGTGTATATTTTCCCCAAAATTAGAAGAAATAACCACATGAATAACAATGAGCACAAGGAAGAAATGTTCTAACATATCATGATAATGATTGTCCAGCTCTTCTTGATAATGATTGATCTATTGAAGTGTCTGATATGTGGATGAAGCGCCAATAAAGCTATTAAAAAGAACAAAATAAACAGTGAATGACAAAGGTGAAAGGTTGACAATTCAGCTCATAGCAGGTGAAGCTTGTTAGAGAAATATTATATAAGGGATTTTGCTCATTTTAATCCATAGGATTTTTAACTGTTGTCCTGGTGACATTAGGAGCTCTGGGGAAACAGTGCTTAAGCATTCAAGTGGTAACCAAAAGTCTGGCCATTTGCACCCCCAGTTGTTCCGCAGGAAAACCATGAGGCATTCTGCTTGTGTAAAGTTTGGAGCCTCAGAGAGCCTACAGCACAGTTCTGCCTGGTGCTGTCGGATGTTTGTGAATCAGAGTCATGGTTTTACTTGGTGACATCAGGATTAGAAAGAAGTCTTGAATTTCTTTTGCTAGTCACTTTCTCCCAATGTTGTTAGCAAGTGCCATCTGGTTCACTTTCAATTCCCTGTGTGACGGGGAACTGCCCACAGGATGTTAAAATACTATTATTTACAGGAGCCGACCACCAAGCCTTTCTCCCACAGAACCGCCAGGTGCGTTTGAACTGCCAACTTTTGGGTTAACAGCTAAAGACTTACTCATTGCATCACTAGAGTTCTTTCTCACAATGGAAGGCACATAAACTCAGGCAAGCTCACCGTCGGACACCCCGTGCACGCACACTCGATTCAGTAGCTTAAGGGAGAGAGCAGGCATTTCTATTTACCTTTTTATGAGCATTATTGGGGGGGCCACTGATGTGTGTCATAAATGACAACTTTCTAGACATAAGAATGTGACTATAGCAATCTTGATAATGACGGGGAGACGACGCCAAGGGGTCCATGAAGAACAAGGTTGTTTGGAAACTACAGTAGCAATTGTACAATTCTGCTTGATGTGATCGAACTATGGAATAATATGACATATATTGATTTAAAAAGAGAGAGAGACGGATTTGCGATAGTGAGGGATCCCCAGACTGGTAGCCTAAGACTTGAATTCCAGGTTGGAGTCTATTGTTTTGAGCCTCAGCTTGTTCGGCTATAAAATGGGAATGGGGTGGCCTCTGTTCTGCCCATCCTGAAATGCTATTGAGAAGATCCAGCAAGGGGATGGATGGAAAATCACTTTAAGAAGTGTGATACCCTTTACAAATGTAAATGACTATTGATTAACATTCGGGCATCTGTCAGCAGAAGAGGCTGCCATGTGAAGCTCTGTCAATTGGTCAAAGATTATTTGGTGCAAGTCTGGGTCTTGAAAACCAGCAAACGACATGACAACTGAGGCCCAGATCGAAAGATCCCTGATGAGGCTGAATACAAGTGAGACCGGCCTCCTTTTTGCCACTCTCCAAACAAGTGGGGGCTGGTAACACAGTTCTGGGTCGATGCAAACTGAGGGACCATTGCCACCAGTCTTTCCCAGGGGCATCACCTTCACTTCAGAAACACCCATGTTAGTAGCTTGGAGCTTCTCCAACTCCCAGGATGCCCTATTGCAGATGCAAAATCAAGCCCTGAAGATATTGGCTTCCTCAGAGCCCCGGGTATGTTGTAGTTTGAAGGAATGACATGTCTAATATTGGAGCAGAGGTTTCTAAAAATTGGCTGCCATAGGTCTCTGGACACCAAACAGTTCTTAGAAATCATATTTTGAAGAGTTAATTATAAATGAATGAGAAACACATGGATTAACTTTCCATGAAATAAATACTGATGGAAAAATGAGAGAAAGACTTGGGACACTGGATGCTATGCTTCTTTTTGCCTAAAATAAAGTAAAAACCTGAGAGGCAGTGGCTATACCCTTGAAGGTTATCGTCTTATCTTCAGCAGCATGGAGGCGGTGATTATTCAGTGGTGGAATTCTCACCTTTTATGCGGAAGATGCTAGTTTGATTCCCGGCACCTGATGAATCGCCACCACTTTTCTATCAGTGGAGGATTATGTGTTGCTATGATATTGCATGGGTTTCAGACTAAGGTGGACAATGAAGAAAGACCTGGAGAGATACTCTGAAGGTCATCATGAGAACTTTGTGGTTCATTGACAGTCCATGATAAGAATGGTATAGGTCTAGGTACCATTCATGGGGTTGCCATGGGTTAGGGGTCAACTCAACAGCCTCACCCATAGCATCTCCAGTTCAGATGAGATACGTAGCAGAAATGGAATGAAGCGATAGAAAAGGGGGTTCCCAGTGAAACAGAACAAGCAGTTGTCCTGCCACGTGAACGGCATCCCCTCGACACAGTTAGCATTGACTTAAAATGCAAGGGAACACAACTGAGAGCCTCCTGTACCTCTGACTGCAGAACTGGGGTGGAATTGGGTTCCTTAAAAACAATAACAACAACAGCTGGTCCCTGCTCTGTGAGCCAGTCACAGAGCTGACTGTGATCCATCAGAAGAACTGCAAGCTAAATAATGTTTAATTAACAAACCAGATTGTTTACTTTCAAATACTTGCACTAAATTGCAGTGCTCATAAACAACTTAGACTTTCCAGCTTAGCTCTGATGGCCGGCTCCGGCAGAGCAAACCCGAGGAGACTTGGAGGATCCTTGGGAGCACATGAAGAAATCAACTGCAGGCAGATCTGAGGGTTGGTCACGAGTCCACACTTGAATCTTGGATGTACCTCCATTCAAAGTACTGCATCATGGCTCTCCAAGGGTACTTCTACCTAAACCTACCAAACCATGGTGGGTACATTATGCTCAGTGAAAGTGATCTGTCGGGAGAAGTCATCAGGACAGAAGAAATATAGGACTCGGCACTGACCTGGGCTCCCGGAAGACTTGAGAGTGCACACAGTCACGGATGATTTTCAACAGGTCATTCGACATTTAAATAATTCAGCACTTGTTGACATATAGGTGTTTCGTGAGCTCCTGGGTGCTCCTGTCGTGACCTTTATGACTGCCCTGATCCCTTGATTCTCTGGGACCTCCAGGGATCCTATACAATAGACACTAAAGAGCCAGCACTTGGCAGGGGCTTCCAACTCATGGGCAGTGTCCACTTTGACTGATTGATGCCTACACCATAACATTTGTCCAGAGACATAGAGTAGACCATATGTAAATCACCAGGGTGGGGACATTTGATGCCCACACTACCCATCCCCTACTCATACCACCTCTACCCCAGGCTGAGCTGTTTAAAACATTTGACACTACACCCAAAATGTTACTGGCTCAAAAATAAGAAAAGCCCTAAAATAAAATGATTAAATGTTCAAATGCTTCCAAACCATAACATTATGTCAACTGCTCAACTGGAGGCCAATTCCATTTGTACAGAGTGATAGAAATGATGTTCAATGCGAACTGTGAGTAAGTTTTAATTTGCTGAGCATGACGCAGGCAGGACCTTCAAAGGGGCAGGTCCTCTGGGCCAACAAAGGTTCATCTTAAAAGACCCTGAGCCCAGAGCTAAACAGATAGTTGTAGTCCTCCGTCTCCAAGCCTTATATTACAGCTTCATCTTCTCTAATGACCTTCATTCCTTGGCCCAAAAGACATGGTGCAGGCCTTCCTCTCCTGCCCCATGGACAGTTTATTTCAGGGCCTCCTACTGTGCTCCTTTGGCTATTTGACAGTTAACTATATCCCACTCAAACTCAGCCTTCTGTCCTCTTGCTATCTCCCTCCCCCTCTGAGAGCTCATCTGCCTCAGTGTCTACTGTCACTTTGATATGGACTGTTTCCAAATCCACATCCCCAACTCCTGCCTCCAAGTGCGTTCCAGATCATAGCTCCAAGTGCAGATGGAATGTTTCCTCGCAGGTGTCCACCGATGCCTCGAGCTCTTAGTGTCTCAAAGCCACCCGATTCCCCATCCTTATCGCACCCTGCCTTTGCTTCTTTGAACAATAAAACCAATTGTCATTGAGTTTTCACTGGCTCATGTCACCCCATGAATATGGTAGTAGAACTGTGCTCCATAGTGAGGTTTGTTTGTTTTGTTGTTGTTGTTGCTGTGGGGGGGTGTTGGGGAAAGAGAAGGGCAGTGATCTTATTTTAAAAAACACAATTATATTTAGATCAACAACATTAAAAGTAAGGCACATGGAATTCCTTAAGAGTCAACTTTTAATAGACCCCATAGTCCATATCCTTTCAGAAAATAATCTTTTATTATATGTTTTGTAGATGTGTACAAAGCAAAACAGGTCCTTGTTAAGTAATTTCTATATATTTTTCAATGAAATTATCAACATTCTCATTATTTCCATTCTAATTATTCTGTTCCCATTAACCTAGTCTCACAGTCTTTCAACCTTCTCACGTTTTAAAATATTTGTTGACAATTTAGTCTCATATAAAGGATCTTTTAAAAGAGGACAGTATTCAAAGGTTCTATTTATTAATTTATGAGTACAGAGTATTTTTTAAAAAAATTATTTTATTGGAGGCTCTTACAGCTCTTATCACAATCCATACATACCTCCATTGTGTCAAATATCTGTACAAATGTTGTCATCATCATTTTCAAAACATTTTCATTCTACTTGAGGCCTTGGTATCAGCGCTTCATTTTTCCCTCCCTTCCCCATGACCCCTTGATAATTTAAAAATTATTCTCTTTTTTTCATGTCCTACGCCTACCACTGTCTCCCTTCACCCACTTTTGTGCTGTCCATCCCCCTGGGAGGGGTAAGGCCTACACCGATTATTGTGATCAGTTCCCCCTTACTCCCCTGCCCCCTTTCCTTCCCTCTAGTATTGCTGCTCTCCTTATTAATGCTGAAGGTTTATCTGTTCTGGATTCCCTGTGTTGTGAGCTCTAATCTATACCAATAAACATGTTCCGGTCTCACCAGATTTGTAAGATAGAATTGGGGTCATGATAATGGGGTGAGGCGGGGGAAGCATTAAAGAACTAGAGGAAGGTTGTGTGTTTCATTGGTGCTACCCTGCACCCTGACTGGATTGTCTCTTCCTTGTGGCCTTTCTGACAGGGGGTTTCCAATTGACTACTGATGGACTTTGAGTCTCCACTCTGCCCTCCTCCTCATTCCCATTGATATAATTTTTTGTTTTGTTTTGTTTGGGGTCTTTGATGCCTGATACCTGATCCCGTCGATACCTCATGATCACACAGGTTGGTGTGCTTCTTCCATGTGGGTTTTGCTGCTTCTCAGCTAGATGACTGCCCATTTAGCTTCAAGCCTTTACGACAGATGATATTGTCAATAACTCTTTTTTTGAAGTTGATCCACAGGTTGGTTTGTTTTTATAAGATACCTCTGGCTGGACTTTGAGCCTCCGACTTTGTGGTTAGGAGCTAAATGATGTGTTAACAATTTGTACCATCTCCACCTCAGGTACTCTACTTTTCAACAATAACGAGCATATTTTCTCAGCCACCCTACATTTTAGTGACTTCTGACATTTCCTTCTTGCTCATCTATACCCATTAGCTCACAATATGTCACTATGTTGCTCACTCTTTCCTGGTAGGGTTCCTTATATGCTTTAGTCCTGGTTCCAGCTCTAGAACTCACACCAGGGAATAAGCAGGTTTTCTCTCAACTTATAACTTAGACCCACTGGTGGTGGTCACCTAGAGTATCTCAGACAACAGCACACACACACACACACACACACACACACACCAAACAACCCTCACGGTCATGGAGTTGATTCCAACTCACAGTGACCAAATAGAACAGTATAGACGTCCCTCTGTAAATTCCTGAGGCTATAAATCTTTATGGAAGCAGAAAGTCTCACCTTTTTCTCAGGAAGGGGTTGGTAGTTTTGAACCTAGGACCTTGTGATTAGCAGGCCAAGACATAACCTACACTGCCACCAGGGCACCAGTCTAAGGTGGAGAAAATTTCAAGACTAAATTAGGCCTCGATGGGAAAGACAGCCAGTATTGATTTGTGATGTAGATGCAGGAAGAAGAGCGTGGTGTAAATTTTACCACCCCAAGCCTTGTGCTTTCTAGGCTGATACCAGAACTGAGATAGCTGGCTCCTATCTGGTCCCCCAGACTTAATCTTCTCCTTCCTTTGTACTGTCCAATGCATTGCTTTAAGATCAGTCAGCAACGACTTACCTTCCACAAGTCTTCCGTTCAGACACCATCTTTTACATTTTTACCTGATATGGAACCAAGCCTAGTATTCAGGGAACATTTAGTTTGACTCCAGCCTCATTCTCCTCCTTCGTTTCCTGCTAATCCCCAGCCCCAAGCTCAAGCTCAAACTAACCTGACCTAGTCATATCCCTGGATGGTGCCTTGTCTTCTCACCTCCATATTATTGCTCACAATGTTGTACTATCTAAAATACATTCTACCTAATCACATCTTGCACCCAAGTGCCCCGGCTTTGTGTAATAGTAACTAATGTATTGGTTATTTACTATGCAAACAGTTGGATTCTAGATATTTTACCCAGATTAACTCGTATCATCTCCACACTAAATGTCAGGGAGGTCTTTTTGCGAAATTTAATTAGTGACAATTTATCAATGAGGAAACTGAGACCAGAAAAGTTAAAGTCACAGTCTGTAAAGAACAAAGCTGGACTGGGAACCCAGGAAGCCTGATTCCAGAGTCTGTACCTTCATCTCATGTGATTTTGCCTCCAAATTCTCTGTCAGACCTCCACAAACACTGTACTCCCCCTGTGAAGGCTGACAGCATTTCTGGCCTGTGTTGCTCAGTTTTTGCCATTTGCTCCCTTTGTTCAACACTTTTGGAGCCAAAATTACTTCCTCGATAGCATTACCAGGTATCAGTGAGAACAAGAACAAATCAGGTCCACAGGCAAGAAGTAATAGTAGCAATTAGTATCCATCAAAGGAGCCCTAGTGGTGCTGTAGGCTAGACATTGGACTGTTAACTGCAAGGTTGGTGGTTCAAAATCTATCACCACGTCAAGGAGAAAGATGAGTTGTCTGCTGTCATAAGATTTACACACAGAATCCAGGAAGAAGAATGGGAGTAGCGATACCAGGAGGGTAGGAGGAAAGTGGGGAGAGAAGGGGAGGAAGGGGGAACCAATCACAATGATCAACACATAACCACACACACCCCTCCAGGGGTCGAACAACAGAAACCATGGGGGATGGGAGACAGCAATTAGTGTAAGATATGAAAATAATAATAATTTATAATTTATCAAGGGATCACAAGAGTGGGAAGGGGAGGGAGGGAGAAAAAGAGGAGCTGATACCAAGAGCTCAATAGAAAGTAAATGTTTATATAATAATGATGGCAACATATGCACAAATATGCTCATACAATTGATGTATAGATTGTTATAAGAGCTGCAAGAGCTGCAGTAAAATGATCTTTTAGTAATTAAAAAAAAAAAGATTCACAGTCTCAAAAACTTATAGAGCAGTGTTTCTCAACCTATGGGTTGTGACCTCTTGGGGGTCAAATGACCCTTTCACAGGTGTCTCCCAATTGATTCATAACAGTAGAAAAATTATAGTTATGAAGTAGCAATGAAAATAATTTTATAGTTGGGGGTCACCACAGCACAGGGTCGCGGCACTGGGAAGGTTGAGAATCACCATTATATAGGGTTGTTCTGAGTCAGAATTAACTTGATTGCAGTGGGTTTGGCTTTGGTATATATATTTTAATCATTTTATTGGGGGCTCGCACAACTCATCACAATCCATACATACATCCATGGTGTCAAGCACATTTGTACATTTGTTGCCATCATCATTCTCAAAACATTTTCTTTCTACTTGAGCCCTTGATATCAGCACCTCATTTTTCTCCTTCCTCCCCACCACCCGCTCCCTTATGAACCCTTGATAATTTACAAATTATTATTATTTGTCATGACTTTCACTGTCTGATATCTCCCTTCACCCACTTTTCTGTTGTCCATCCCCCAGGGAGAAGGTTATATGTAGATCCTTGTAATTGGTTCCCCCTTTCCACCCCATCCTCCTTCCACCCTCCCAGTATCACACTCTCACCACTGGTCCTGAAGGGATCATCTGTCCTGGATTCCCTGTGTCTCTGGTTCCTATCTGCACCAGTGCACATCCTCTGGTCTAGCCAGATTTTTAAGGTAGAATGGGGATCATGAGAGTGGGGGATGGCATTCATCAAGCCCTCGCAAGTACAAGAGTTCTTTGCTCCAGAGGTAGGGGAGTTTCCTTACTTTATAAATAAGAAAAGTTAGAAGTTACGAAACTCACCAAAATATACACAGCGACTGTTGTTAGAACAATGGAATGGTTGGTTGTGGATCAGACCATTGTGATTCATAGGGCAGATCCCCAAACCTTCCTTACTAGCCCATTGTAGTCTGGAGGCGCTTCTGAAGCCCCTTCGGCCTTATAACTATGTGCAAACCTCCCCTGACAGATAAGTGGTGACTATACACAGGTTCATTGGCTGAGAATCTTTGCCCCCTACCTTTTTAAGCTTCCCTTTTCTAGGTTGTCTTGGAAGAAAAGAAAGGAAGGAAGGTGCAATGGTGGTTTTTGTTTTGTCCCACTGCCTCCGAGTGGTCCATGAGGGCAGGGGTATCCAAAGGGAAGCGACTTCTCTACCACCTCTGAGCACACCTGTGGCCACTGAGCCAACAGCAGACTCTCACAGCATGTTGGTGGTGTGTTCACAGAGAATGTCCTCTCTTTTTTCTTCTCCTTTCTCTGCTGCGCTTTCATCAGCCTTCTGTTGCTTTCCAATCTCACCATTTAATGTACTATCTGATTTGAGGTGTGTCTGTCAGAATGCCCTTCACATATCATACGTGTAATGTTGTTTTACACAAGAGAGACCAGCACCTGGACCCATGTGGAGCCAGGAGATATGTGGCAGGACAGTCACAAAGCAAACACTCTTTGGGGGTGGGGGGGGGCTTGCAGGTGAACTTTAGGTAATCCCAAGAGAAGCAATGTCTTCAAACAAATCCCATCAAGTTCAAGTTCATGGCCAAGATGAAACTGCACTTGTCTTTTGGAGGAAAAGAGGGACCACTATTAGTAGCTCCAGAACAAATCAACCCTGACAAGAAGGTGAATTCATAAACCTCTCCCATCTGAGATAGTCTCTATTACCTGAGTTTCCCCCAAAATGAGGGCAATTGCCAGCTTCTAAATTTAGGCATTGTGGGCGCCTGTAGGCAGAAAGAAGAAAGACTCACTTGAGGTTTGCCTTGAAACCAAGTCAAGTTCCAAATTCTAAACACAAAGCAGCTGTTTGCCCAGAACCTGAGCTGAGATGTTTCATATAGATGGCTCCTCACTCCCTTCTCTCCTTTCCTCTCGCTTTTTGTTCATTACTAAAGTGCCCAAAGGGTCCTTGTGAATGAAATTGGGATGGGTGCAAACTCAAACCTGCATTATCTGCTACAGACAATCAGGGACTTGGGGCAGGCCTTTAGGCAAGCCATCCGGGCAGACCTGCCCCAGTGCCACCATTTACAGAAGAAAGGAAAAAATAGAAATTGATCTATGGCATAGGTACCGGGGCTCAGTCAGGTGGGCAGAGTATTCAGTTGCCACTCTTTCAGCCACATGAAATGCCAACTGATGGCTATCAAACCCAACCCAGGTATCTTTAAGGTAAATCTCATGTTCCACACGCAGAGCCAGGCTCTACTTTCCGAGCCACTAGTCAATCCACCCTGATCAGGTGACATCTCAGGCATAGTAGCATCAGGGAACTCTGACCCTGTCTGTGCTTGTCTGTCCGTCCTCTCTGGAGGCAGGTTCTGCCCCCAGAATCAGTCTCTGTAACGTTGTGCCACATCCCAGATGGCAGCATCTCAAGGGAGCCGTCCTTTTCCTGTAAATGCTCAGCTATCAAGTTTATTGAAACCATTAACAGGGGGTGTAGGCACAGAGGAGACCCTGAGTCGTGAAACTAGGTAAGTGTTCAACTAATGAGCAGAAGGGTGATGCTTCTGAAGGTTCCAGAGGCACCTAGGAAGAAAGACCTGACGTTCTGCATCCTAAATATCACAGGCATTGAAAATCCTTGGGAGGCAAGTTCTACTCTGCGATAGAGGAGGTTAACATGAGTCAGAATTGACTCTATGATCATTTAAAAATATATTTGTAGATAGATAGATGTCAATGAGATACCTCAAGAGGTTATGTTTGATCGGCGCTTACAACTTGGCAAACACCATGGAGGACACTGTCTAGCCATCACTTTCATACAAACGGCTGGGCGGTATACCAATTCCCATTTTATAGACAAGAAGGCTGAGGTACAGATTTACCAATGTTTCTACTTCCTACCATGATCAATATTTCCAAGAGCATGCAGCTAAAGTGACAAAGCTAGGATTTGAACACAGCTCTGTCTAATTCTAATTTCTCTTTTCCACAGCCAACAACCTCCCCTAATATCAATAGTTCTTTATATCAATCTACCTTTTGTTTCTAAATGTTTCATTTTCCATAGGAACATTTTCCTGGGCCTCAGTTATTCCACCTGGAAAAATGAGACTGCTGGATACAGGCAGCTCCGACATGTTCTTTCTCGGAATTGGCTGAATTGCTGGGTCTATGGATACATCCAGAGACTTTCAAGCCATAAATCAAGTTGTTTGGAAATCACAAATAAGCAGGGGAAGTGGTGACTTGAAGTGGCCAGCCTGTAAGCCATTGATCTATAAAAAACAAAGCCTTGGCCAACGACTGAAAGAGGCTTATTTTTGGCAGACGAGGTGTTTGACTTTACTTCACACTTGCATTGACGTCCTTGGGGTGGCGAACCCTGACATCGCTGCGCAGATGGGGCTGCTCTCTGTGCCGGGGGGGCCCATGATTGGAGCTGTGGCCTCCTTAGGCTGTGGGCCAGGGTGAAATGTGACTTCCTGTGAGATGAAGGAAAGGGGGCGCAGGGCCAATGAGGAGTGTCAGGCAGGGTGGCTGGCAGATTTGGCAGGCCCCAGGGTGTTTGCTTTGCACAGGGAGCGCGTGGGAGCCAGTCCTCTTTTGCTCTCATCTCTGACCCTTCCCTTTCCTTTCCTGCCTCCCTCTTCCCACTCTCGAGGGTGGTGGGAACTTGGCCAATGACTGAAAGAAAATGAAGACATTTCTCAAATGGCATGTTCCAGTGGCTGAGCGCTGGCAGACGGAGCCTGGGAGGGGGCCCGTGAGTGAAGCCGGGTCTTCGTGTATCCCTTAAATATCCTAAGTATGTTCACTCCTGGACCGCAAAACCACAGCAATGTCTCCCTGCCTTTCCCTCCTCCCGCGAACCCAGAGCCTGCCATGGGCTCGGCGACCGCAAGGTCCCAGAGGCGCCACTGCTGCCAAGGGAGGGTCCTTGGACAGCTTGGCGATTGGTGGGTCTCTCGGCTGGCACTGACCATTGTGCGGATGTCTGGCTATATTGGGCTGGCCACCATGCCCAGAGCTGCATTTCAGGGGACTGCAGGGCCACTAGAGAGGGCCTTCTAGTAACTTTGGCACCCTCTTGAGGAATGGGCTTCCCTCTTTCCGCTATTCCTTAATCAGCAGCGCTGGGCAGGACCATGGGCTGGGTTAGATATATTGGGTATTTACCCAGAACTAGACCCAGTTCTGACCCTGACTATTTTTGACCCTTTAGAAAGTCACTTCCTTTTCTAGCCTCTGTTTTACCATGAAAACCTGGGGGGCTGGCATGAATAGTCTTGGAATTTTATTTTAGTTGTTTGGTGAAAAGAGGGAACTAGACAACTTGAGGCACCAGGTTTCCAACACTCAGAATTACCCCTTCTTGACCTATTTTATTTATGTGTGCAACCAACATTTGTTGCTGACCCTTGACTATGTGAGTCAAGTTCACCAACGAAGCCACAGTCCTTGTCCTCATGAGAGCTTTCAATCTGACTGGTGATAAGATATATGGTACACCAATAGAAGCCATCAGCAAGGGGTTTATGGGGCAAAGGCAGATGTGAGTCTTGAGTAGACTCGAAAGAACCCAGTTGAGTCTTGAGCTGAGTGACTGTCCATGCTCTCCTTCAACTCAAGGCTGTCCTAGAATTGGGGTTTTAGATGGGACCTGTGAGGCCTTCTCAATACTGTGGGTACTGTTCCTTGGCACAGTTGCCAAATGCAAGCACTCCTCGGGCTTCGGGATTCTTATTTTGACATTGTCTTCTCTTGGGCTTAGTGAGCTCAATGGCTTTCGGGAGTTAGAATCTCACTGAGGTAGTTAATTGTGTCAACCTGGCCAATTAACACATGTGGAGTTCATTGAAGGGCAGAGGGATAAATGGCTCTGTGAGCCTTGCCTTTCGAGTTCTCGGGTCTCTTGTTTTCTGAAGGTTGGATCATGATGCAGTCACCTTAGCCAGTTCCCTGCTTCAGCTGCAAGGCTCACTTCCTGCAAGACATTGCTGAGGAGAAGCCACATGGACCTATGCTGATGCAGCCCTGGGTACTGGAGCAGTCGTGTAGAGACCCCTGCCAGCACTGAGGTGCTTACACGTTCACTGACTCGACTTTCCTGTTGCAGTTGGCATCATAATGTGTGTTTTGTGAGATGGAGCAGGACTTTGTGGATTGGTGTTGGACTTATGGGCTGATGTTGGACTTGTGGGCTTGGGCAGCACTGGGTTGGGATGTTTTCTTTCTTTTTTTAAAATCATTTTATTAGGGACTCATACAACTCTTATCACAATCCATACATAAATCAATTGTGTAAAGCATATTTGTACATTCATTGTCCTCATCATTCTCAAAACATCTGCTCTCCACCCAAGCCCCTGCCATCAGCTCCTCATTTTTCCCCTCTCTCCCCACCCTCCTCTCCCTCATGAACCCTAGATAATTTACAAATTATTATTTTGTCATATCTTGCACTGTCTGACAGCTCCCTTCACCCACTTTTCTGTTGTCCATCCCCCAGGGAGGAAGTTATATGTAGATCCTTGTAATCAGTTCCCCCTTGCCAACCCACCCTCCCTCCACCCTCTCAGTAACACCAATCACACCACTGGTCCTGAAGGGATCATCTGCCCTGGATTCCTTGTGTTTCCAGTTCCTATCTGTACCAGTGTACATCCTCTGGTCTAGCCAGATTTGTAAGATAGAATTGGGATCATGATAGTGGGGACGGGTGGGGAGGAAGCATTTAGGAACTAGAGGAATGTAGTATGTTTCCTTATTTCTACATTGCACCCTGACTGGCTCGACTCCTCCCTGAGACCCTTCTGTTAGGGGATGTCTAGTGATCTACAAATGGGCTCTGGGTCTCCACTCCGCAATCCCCACTTCATTCATAATGATATGATTTATTGTTCTGATGATGCCTGATACCTGATCGCTTCAATACCTCATGATCACACAGACTGGTGTGCTTCTTCCATGTGGATTTTGTTGTTCCTGAGCTAGATGGCCACCTGTTTAACTTCAAGCCTTTAAGACCCCAGATGCTATATCTTTGGATAGCCAGGCACTATCAGCTTTCTTCACCACATTTGCTTATGCACCCACTTTGTCTTCTGCGATTGTGTTGGAAAGGTGAGCATCATAGAATGCCAATTTGACAGAACAAAATATTCTTGCATTGAAGGAATACTTGAGTGGAGACCCAAAGTCCATATGGTACCTTAATACTAAACCTATAAACATAGGCACATAGATCTATTTCCCCATCCTCATATGTAAATATATTTACAAATATACATGCCTTTATTTAGACCTCTATAAATGCCCTTTGCCTCCTATCTCTTTTCTCTATTTCCTTTGACTTTCCTCTTGTCCCACTATCATGATCAGTCTTCATGTGGGTTTCAGTAATTCCTCTTGGTTACATTACCCTTGATCATGCCCTACCAGGCCTCCTACACCCTCCTCAACACCAATTTGGGTCACATGTTGTTCCCTTGCCCCTGGGTTTGTTAACACCACTACTGTTCCTCCCACCTTCTCCTCTCCCATGTTCCCCCGGAACTGTCAGTCCCGTTGTTTTCTCCTCCAGATTGTTCATCCAGCCTATCTTATTTAGACAGACCTGCAGAGATAATAACATGCAGAAAAACAAGACAGAGAAAAACCAAGCAATAATATTCAACAAAACAACCACAAACCAATGACACAAAAACAACAACAAAGCAAGCAAGAAAAGCTTGTAGTTAGTTCAAGGACTCCTTGTTGGCCTTTAGGAGTGCTTTCCAGTTCAGTCTGTTGGGGCACTAAGCCCTGGCCCCTAAGTGGTTGGGATATTTTCTTTATGCGCACTTACCCTTTCTATAAAACTGTCTCATACATGAGTTTCTGTGGATTTGTTTCTCTAAAGTACCTATACTGACACGCACTTTGGATTGCTTTGCTGACATCAGCATCATGAGCCCCAGTCTAGTGTCTAAAAGCTTTACTGACAATTCCACACACCTTTGGGCAGCTTCCCTAAGTGTCCTTTACATGGTTCTCATTCCAAATGGTGCCACAAGAAGCCCATCCCCTTGCTTCAAGCCAGCTCCTCCTTCAGTGTCCCCTTCTGGGTTTCAATCATCCAATCCACATGTTTATCAAATCTTAGAGTTGTCTTTGGATGTGCCTTATGTCTCTCTATATTCCCAATGGACATTAAACCGGTTTTCCTTCCCAGTGGCCCTTCCCTCTGTCCCCACCTCTGTATTTATATCTCTCCTGTCTAATTTATGTCCTTCTGGTCATTATCTAGACTTTTATAGTAGCTACCACTGAGATTTGCCTTATTTCCTTAGGGGCAATTCTCTGACTCAGTGTCCTGAAGAAGAGCCCAGGCCTTGCTTTATGAGCATAACAGAACTCAAATATGGCAGGTAACTTATTTCCAATGTGTGGTTGCACCAATATTCCTGTTCCATTTATTCGTTCAGAACCCGACTAATGCCATATGAAGCCTACGTCCCCTCCCCTGGTCTTGAGACAGGGGATTTATTTCACGGCAGCCTCAACTGACACTGCAGATCAAAGCAAAGTAACTGACTTCCAAGGAAGAATCGTAGAGGCAATTCTGTTCCCACTGATACCTTCTCTCGGGAGTACTGGATTAAAGAAGGTTTGTCTACACTGCCTTCACACTAGAAGGAGAGAAAGAGGTCTGAGGATCCCTCACTGCCCTAGTCCCCAGTTCATGCAACTTCTGAACCCAGGTGCCAGTCATTTTATAGTGTGATTGAGGAGCTTTCCCATGACTCGAGCACCAACTGCCATCTGGATGCATCTGCATGAGACACCTAAATGGGAATCACCTAGCTGAGCCTCGTCAATCCCCTAAACCATAATAATAAATGATTAATGATTTGTGAACCACTCACTTTGGGGTGGCTCCATAAAGAGCAGCCAGTATCGAGAACTTCAGGCTTTGGAGCTCAAAAGACCTATATTGAACCCCAGATTCCCCATTTGTAACTGTCGCGGCCAGATCACTCACAGTCTGGACCCAATTCAACATCTATAAAATAGAACCAACAATATCTGCTCAGCAGGCTTGCGATGAACCTTCCAGATGACCTGGGGGAAGGTCCAGCACATATTGTTCACTCACTTGGCTCCTGATAACGATTGCTCATATTCTTATGCTAGACCCAACTAGACCCAACTAGACCTAAGTCATGGCATTTTCCATTGCCTCCTATGCATGTGAGACTTGGACACTGAATAAGGGAGACTGGAGAAGAATCGATGCATCTGAATTGTGACGTTGGAGAAGAATATTGAAAGTAACATGGACTGCTAAAAGGACAAATAAATCTGTCTTGAAACAAGTAGGGCCAGAGAGCCCCTTAAAGGCAGAGATGGCAAGACTTCATCTTTCATACTTTGGCCATATTTTCAGGAGAGATCAATTCGTGGAGAAGGCCATTGTATATGATAAAGTGCAAGGGCAGCTACAAAAAAAGGAAGGCCCTCAATGAGATGAATTGACACAGTGGCTGCAACAATGGGCTGAGGCACAGGTACAAGTGTGAGGATGGCGTAGGACCAGGCCATGTTTGGATCTATTGTACATAGAGTCGCTTTGGGTGGAAACCAACTCAGTGGTTCCTAACAACAACTGGGTGGTGCAAACCATTAACACAAAAGGTTGGAGGTGGAAGTCCATCCAGAAGTGCTTCAGAAAAAAGGCCTGGTACTGTACTTCCAAAAAAATACAGCCACTGAAAACCCTTTGGGGTCACAGTTTTGCTCTGACACACACGAGTTGGAATCAAACCTCTAGTTGTTGTTGTTCAGTACCTGGAGTGGGCCCCCACTCCTAGTGACACTGTAGAACAGAACCAACCACCCCCAGGTCCCGTGCCAGCCTCCTCACAATGGTTTCTGTTATGTTTAAGCCACGGTGTCGATCCATCTTGTCAAGGGACTTCCTCTGTTCTCCTGACCTTCTGCTTTATCGAGCATGATAGGTCCTTTTCCAGGGACTGGTCTCTCCTGATAACTTCGGTAAATTGTTTTAATTAGAATGGTGAACTTGCGACCAAATCACACTGCCTGGCTTCAGGCTCACTGTCAGTTTAGCAATATTCTACCAAGTCTTCAAGGCTCAGCTCAAATCGGTGCTTTATCTCTGCCTCCTCAGTGGGAAGAAAACGACCTCGGCTCCGAGCTTGGTGCCTTCTACCCATTTTTTAATCATATTTTCTTAACTTGTGGGTATTTGGCATATTGGTGGGAGATCTAAACATCCCATTCCCAGTCTGTGATCATTTGTAGATGGAGACTGTAGGGCCTGTCTTGGGCATCCTACATATCCCTAGATACCTCTTTCCAGCCAACCAATTGATATTGAGTTATTCTGACTTATGGTGCTCCCAGATGCAGAGAGTAGAACCTGGCTCCATAGAGGTTTTGTGTCTGTGACCTTTCAGAAGCAGAATGTCAGCCCTTACCCCTGAGGTGCCTCTGGGTGCCAACCTTTGAGTTAGTAGCCAGTGTTTAATCATGTGTGCTACCCAGAGACGCCTTACACTCTTCCTTACCTCGACATAAATGTTTCTTTACATGGATGAATTTACAATAGAGCATTCCTTCTTGGAAATCCCTACTCATTTCTTTCCTTTTTGGGGGGGTCTGTTTTGGTGTGGGATATTTTCATTGACATATAATTCACATACAACACACTTCAATAGTTTAATCGTATTTTTTAAGTTATTAAATTATCACCACAATAAAGTTTAGAATATTTTCTTTCTTGTAGTTACTGTTATTACCACCCCCCCAACCCTCCCCAACCCCACCCCATGCACCATTTCCACCCAAACTCTGCTGCTTGTGTAATGAATCCAGTTACTAACTCCATAGACTTGGCTATCCTAGATTTCATATACAGAAATATACAAACAAAATCAAGATCTAAAAAAGTCAACAACAATGACAAAATAAAATTAAAAAACCTCAATCAAAAAGAAAACAGAAACTATTAATTGAATCAAACTTTTTAAAAGATTACAGGAAAAAACTGGAACAAATTTAAAATGGAAGGAACAAATTCAAAAGGAAGATGAAATGATACGGTGTTGTATTTTAACTAACTGTGTCTACCATAATCGATTTTACAATGCTGTCTGATAATAAGGCTATTTACATCTTTGAACTGTGGTCAGAAATTAATCTTTGAGAGAACACTGTAAATAGATTTGGGGCCACTACTGTCATCCAGAGCCATCTGCAAACTGGGCGTTCAGAATTTAATCTCTGATAACGTACCCTTCTCTGGATTTCATTATTTATAGTCCTTATAAGTTGATGCCTCATTAAAAATTCCTACTCGTTTCTGATCTGCAATCCTGTTGTTTTCTTAGGCCTCTCCCAGCCCTTCCTCCACCTGTATCTGGGTCTTGGTGACACCCCTACCTGCTATTGTATCAATCACATAACAGGAAGCCCACACTGACCCAGCACAAGCACTAGCCAGCCAGCCAGTCAGCACCTGCAGCCCCCCATACACAGTGGGTTTGGGGCTGGATCAAGCAGGTGTAGGGAGAACTGGCATCTCAGCAAAGGGAGTAGATCGGCCCATGGAGTGGGAGACCTTGGACCTGGAACTATTCTTCTGTTAGTGGTACAATGATCTGCCCTCCACAAACATTTGAGCCAGAGAAGGCTCCTGTCCCCATGCCTTTCTCCAAGGTCTATTCATTTCAGCAACATTTGCTGCAGGGCAACCACGTAGCAAGAACACGTTTGGGACAAAGTGGTCATTGGTACACAAGCCACGCCCTCCAGTAACTCCTGTTTTTGTGTGTACGGGTTGAAAATGATTAAACATGGTACTGTCACCCGAGTAGATAAATACTGGGCGCAGCATAGCAGTCGCTTCTCTTGTCTCAGCACTCAGCCAGCGAACAGGAAGCTAGAGTGGAGTGAAGGGAGTTGGAGAAAGGCATCCCAGGCCATTCGGATAATAGGTGCAAAGGCTTAGGGGTGTGAGGGTATGCCATTCAGGTGGGTGCTGAGAGAGCAGGAGAGTGGGGTATTTAGAGCTCAGATCCGGAAAGCCTTGTGGCCCATGATAATGGGCCTGCTGTCATCCTTGGACCACCGGCAAGCCTTTACCAGTGGATCAGGTCTGCAGAGAGTTCACATGAGGAAGATGGTAAGATGGATATGGCATTACTAAGGGAATCGACGAAGGGGAGAGTGTTTCAAGAGTGCGTGTTTGTACACGTGTAGGGGAATGCTCATGCATACCACTGAATGTACCTGTACGCCTGTTTGGAGAGGTGCATGGATGTGTGCATTTTCGCTTTTGTGAGTGCCTGAGAGAACAACTTCAGGAGGCTGTGTGAGCATCCCTGCAGTGCGCTGGGTGGACATGCACACACGCATCTTGAAAAAGAGCCATGACCTGCACTGAATATTGGGCTTGGAGCAATTTATATAGCTTTCCCACAATGAATTAGGTCAATAAATACTAACATGGGGCCTCCCACCTTCTTGCCTTTGCTCTCCAGTGGTTCTCCACCTTCCTCATGCTGCGACCCTTTTATATAGTTCCTCATGTTGCGGTGACCCTCCAGCCATAAAACTATTTTTGTTGCAACTTCATCACTGTCATTTTGCTACTGTTCTGAATCAGGCGACCCCAGTGAAAGGGTCGTTTGACCCCCAAAGGGGTCGTGACCCACAGGTTGTGAACCACTGTGTCTAGCCTTTAGCACCGCCAAGCACCATCTTCCCTCCATAGGCCTCCTTCAGTCTTGCTCACTTGAAAACTGGCCTCCAGTTCTCTTTCCTCTAGGAAGCTTCCCTAAGGGAGACACGGTGGCTGAGCTATTGGTTGTGTTAATGCTGAACACCTTCAGTGGACATCGTGATTAATTTGCTGAGTGTTTTTCTCTCTTTTGCCTGAGAGTCACTGCAAGCCTTAAGATGCATCATGATCAATCCTGTGGCCTCTCTTCTTCTCTCATAGCATCTTATATACTCAAGCCACCTGGCTGCAATAAAACGTATTTACTTTAAAGCTTCTCCGGAAGCAGAGGATGATAGAGGTGGTGGCTAGGGACTTCTCCACGTGAGAACCACTTGTAGTTTACTACACTGAGTCTTACCACACACCTGTAGCACAGGTCCTAGACATGGATAATAGTCATCCCCGACAAGAGATGAGCACCTACCACATATTCCACCGATTCTAAGATGACTTAAAAACAAAACACCTTTTAACTTCTTCAATAGGACTTCACCTCACGTAGGAAAATATCACAAATGGCCCAAGTGTTGTGATGTAGTTGCCGCTGCATGGGCGCGCTTGGTTGTAGCTGTTCACATTACTGTCTCTCCATTAGACTTCTCCACACCATTGGACCACCTCTCTGCATGCCAAGGCCACTTGATACGTATTTGCAGGGATTCGATGATGATTTGGCAGTGAAACGACAAACTACCTCACACATAGAATGGCACAGAAAAGCAATGACAAGTGTGTAGCTGGTATTCACCGGGCCAGAAGTCAGGATTGAAGGAGGGACCACGCTTCCCTGCTCTCACAGAGTCACAACACAGTGCATTATGGAACCCAAGGTAAAAGATAGCCCCAGGAAATCAAGCTTCACTATTTTCTATCACTGAAACCTAGTCCAAAGGATTGTGTGCTACATATCAAGAAGGAACAGCAGGCAGAAGAAAGTTCCAAATCTTTGAGAGTACTTTAAACAAATGTCAAAGCAACAAGCGATCGACCTGACCAAATGACATCTCACACTATTGTTAAGATAGCACAACTGAGTATAACCTATTCTTGTTTCTCAGTAATACATGGGCCCTGAAGTTAAATGTGACAGCAAATATGTGTGATATGTTAGCTATTATTTAATCCTCTCATGAGAGTAGCAGGTGGGTATTATTAATCCCCTCTTCCAGATGAGGGTCAGAGAGGCTGATTGAGTTGCCTAAGGCCACATAGCTATTAATAGGGAGCTCAGGCTATCTGATGCCAAACCCCAGCCAGGACCCATTCTCTTTCTAGATACCATGGACTGCACGAAGCTAGCCCAGGATCTCAGCTACAGGATCTCTCCCACACAGTTACTGATGGTGATGTTCACAGCTCCAGCGTGGCCACAAGGAAGTCAGGAGTCTGTGTAGGTTGGGGCTCCAATCTGGGAAACCTTGGCAGAGTCCCCTAAGTCCAGGGTGTACATCTCAGATTCGCAACCCCTGATGCTTCTCCCAGGTAATCAGCAAACCAATTTGTGCCCCCCATGTTCTAAATAAATTCCCTTCCGGTAAATTCACCACCTTGTTGCCATGAAGTCCTATATGCTGCCTGAACACACAGTCCTTTGTAGACAACTGTCCTACTTTTTGCCTTATCTACCTGTCATCTGCAATTGCTGGATTAATTGCTTTTATTTTTAAATCAGCTTTCTTTTGCTACATCTGTATCCATCAGGATACATTACTCTACAAATGTAATTGGCACCGAATTCATTCAGATTCACAGAAAGGGAACAAAATACTTCCTGGTCCTGCACAGTCCCCATGATTAGCTGTGGAGAGAACCACTGTAATTCATAGGGATTTCATTGGCTGATTTTTGCATAGAAATGGCCAGGCTTTTCTTAGTAGTCTGTCTTAGTGTGACAGTTCAGCATCACAGACACACGCAAGTCTCCAATGACAGACAGGTGGCAGCTGTGTAGGAGGGCCATTGGCCAGGAATCAAACCCAGGTCTCTCACGCAGAAATTGGAAATTTTGCCACAGAACCACTGTTGTGTGCCATCGAGTCACTTCTGACTCCGAGTGAACCTACAGGACAGAGCAGAACTCTCACATTAAAAAGAGCAGATTGTGAGGTCTTTACTCCAACAGAGTGGCTGGTGGGATGAACTGCTAACCGTTCAGCTAACAGCCGAACACTTTAACCATTGTACCACCAGGTCTCCTTCCTCACATGTCTCCCTGGTGTATAATAATAAAGGGGGGAAGTTTATCAACAAGGAAAAAGCCTGAAGAAGGAGATGAACCATACTTTAAACAAATAAATATTATTTAATCCAAAAGCAAAATAGGTTAACACTTCACATAGAAATCAGTCTCTCTTGGAATCCAAAATGTGGACACTTGCCCCTCCCTTCAGAAGAATGCACTTCAGAGGACAGCATTGAAGCTGCAGCTAAGGGAGAGGGACATGTCTGATCAGAGTACACAGGAGCAAACAAAGAGGGAAGGAGAAAGAGTGGAACACGTTCTGGCCGACCAATCCCCGAGGACAATATTCCTGCTCAGAGCAGTCAATATGCAGAGAGAACCATAGTGCCAGCCCCCCAAGAGACACAGACATGCTGTCCCTCACTGACCCACAGCACTACAGAGGACAACACTGGAGACACAGTGCTGGAATTGTGCCGAATCTGACCCCATCACACTGGGGCAAAACACTAAGTGCATGCAACAGAGCAGCAAAGCAATGAAGTCCCTGGGGAATACCAAAAATAGACTTTGGGGCCAGAGCATGGCACCCCATCAGACTCGACTGGAAAACCCTCGTAAAAGTCAACAAAAAGACCTGGAATTGTTTATAGTCTTTTCTGGGTTTTTTTTTTTGTTGTTGTTGTTTTTTCTTTTGTTGTTTGTTTTTTTTCCCCCCCCCCGTCTTGTTTTTGTGCTTTTTATTGTCTCTGCACGTTAGGTGGGATAATCCGGAGGAGAAACAATGGGACTGATGGTTCCAGGGAACATGAGAGAAGGGGAGGCAGGGGAAAGGAAGTGGGTATTAAAAAACCCAGGTACAAGGGAACAAGTGATCTAAAATTGATGGTGAGGAGGGTGTAGGAGGCCTGTTAGGGCTTGATCAAGGGCAATGTAACTGAGAGGAATTAGTGAAACCTGAATGTGTTAATCTGGGTACTTTAGAGAAACAAATCCACAGAAACTCATATGTGTAAGAGAGAGTTTTATATAAAGGGTAAGTGCACCTCAAGAAAACATCCCAACTCAGTGCTGCCCATGCCCACAAGTCTAACATCAGCCCATATGTCCAACACCAATCCACAAAGTCCTCCTCCATCTCACAAAACACACGCAATGATGCTGACTGCAGGAGGAAAGCCAAGTCAGTGAACGTGTAAGTATCTCAGCACTGGCAGGGGTCTCCACACGCTGCTCCAGCACTCAGGGCTGCATCAGGGTAGGTCCATTCGGCTTCACCTTGGGGATGTCTTGCAGGAAGTGAGCCTTTCCAGCTGAAGCAGGGACCTGGCTAAGGCAGCTGCAGCCTGGTCCAGCCATCACAAAGCAAGAGACCCAAGAACTAGAAAGGCAAGGCTCACCTAGCCATTAATCCGCCCGCCCTTCAATTAACGCTACATGTGTTTATCAGCCAGGTTGGCACAATAAACTACCTTACTGAATGAAGGCCAAACATGATAATGGGACAAGAGGAAAGTAAAAGGAAATAGAGGAAAGAAGTAAAAGGCAAATGGGCATTTATAGTGATCTAACTACAGTCATGTACATATGTAAATATATTTATATATAATGATAGGGAAATAGATCTATATACATATATTTATATGTTAAGTATTAAGGTAGCAGACAGACATTGGGTCTCTACTCAAGTACTCCTTCAATGCAAGAACACTTCTAATAACCTGGCATTCGTGATGCTCAGTTTCCCAACAGGATTGCTGAAGACAAACTGGGTACATAAACAAATGTGGTGAAGAAAGCTGATGGTGCCCGACTATCAAAAGATATAGCATTTGGGGTCTTAAAGGCTTGACAATAAACAAGCGGCCATCTAGCAGAAGAAACAGAACCCACATGTGTGATCATGAGACATTGATGGGATCGAGTATTAGGCATCAAAGACCCAGAACAAAAATTACATTAATGTGAATGAGCGGGAGTGCACGGTGGAAACTCAAAGCCCATGTGTAGACAATTGGACATCCCCCTACAGAAGGGTCACAAGGAAGAAATGAGCCAGTCAGGGTGCAGTATAGCACCATTGAAACATACAACTTTCCTCTAGTTCATTAATGCCTACTCCCCTACTTTCATGACCACAATTCTACCTTATAAATCCGGCTAGACCAAAGGATGTACACTGGTACAGACCAAAGCTGGAAACACAGGGAATCTAGGACAGATAAACCCTTCAGGACCAATAATGAGAGTATCGATACCAGGAGGGGAAAAGGAAGGTGGAGGAAAAAGGGGGAACCGATCACTATGATCTACATATAACCCCCTCCTAGGAGGACAGACAACAGAAAAGTGGGTGAAGGGAGACATTGGTCAGTGTATGACATGAAAAAATAATAATAATTCATAAATTACCAAGGGTTTATGAAGGAGGGAGGGGAACAATTGAGGAGCCAATGCCAAGTGCTCAAGTAGAAAGGAAATGTTTTGAAAATGATGATGGCAACATATGTACAAATGTGCTTGACACAATGGATGGGCAGAAGGATTGTGATGAGCTGTCTGAGGCCCCAATAAAATGATTTTTTAAATGACCTGTGTCAAATGGGGATTATCAATTATTTTTCCCTGCCTCCTTCAAATAGGCCTTCCAAGGATTATGTGATATGGGTCACTGTTTCTTAGTTGCTTCTGTGGGTGTTCGGCCCACATCTTCTCATCTTGCGCCGAATGCTCTCGTGTCTGTTAGTATCTGAAGACATGGTTGAAGAGCTTTCCCCACACCTGGGACAGCCACTCAACCTGAAAGCTCCTGGGACTTAGCACCCTGTGGAAACCATCCTTCAGGAATGACTGAAGAGGTTTGGTTATCCATTAAAGCCCCAGAGGATGAGGGCTTTGAGCTCCTGGATAGGATAACACAGCGACCGTGTTTTGCATAGTGTTATTTGCATAGTGTTCTGGACTTTCCCAGTTTCCTACGCCCTCTTGATAATACATAAGTAGTTGCTGACGAGGAATGCGGGGGCGCAGTGTTTAAAGTGCTTATCTGTCACCGAAAGGATCATCCGTTTGGACCCACCTGCTGCCTCACAGAAGAAAGATGTGCCGTCTACTTTCATGAAGATTTACAGCCTTGGGAGCAGTTCTACTCTGTGCTGTGGGTTTGCTCAGAGTTGGAGTCAACCAGATGGCAATGGCTTTGGGCTTTATTTGCTTCCCTACTACTCTTACATTTCCACGCCTGCACTACCTAAATAATCTGGTTGGATACCGATACCTGTATCAGAATTTGTTTCTGAGAACACCCAAATTAAGGTGAGTGTTTTAGAGAACACTCAACGACTAAGAGAACACTCAACCAACAAAACGTTGGCTCACCCGGCGGAACCACAAAAGCAAGCTCTGGTGACCTGTTTCTGAAACATTACAGCCAAGAAAAGCCAATGCAGGTCAGTTTTCCCTGGTAACACCTGGAGTACCCAGGAGTCAAAATAGACTCGGTGACAATGCACTGGCTGGTTTTAAAATAATCTCAAACATAAGATGGATAGAAGAGGCACTGCTATCCTTGAACTATACCTCCAGATAGGAACCCTACCATTGCTTTGGAAGTGAAGAGTTGCTAGTTTCTACAACTAAAGTCATCTGTAAACAGAAATGGGACAGGAATGGGACTCCCCAAAGCCCTTTTAAGAAGCCTACTCTGGAAGGCCCTATAGGCATTCCTTTCACGTACACTTCAGGATGAAAACTCACAGATGAAATTGACTGGATCATATCTCTAAGTCTTTTCACCTCCTCCAAGTTTCAGAAACTATTGACAATGGAAAGTAAGCACGTGCACAGGTGTAGTGCCCAACCTAGCCCTTCTTAGAAAGGTGTCGTCTTGTCTTCTGGCCTCTTGTCATCTGACCAGTCCCACCTCTTGTCTCATCACTTTCACTTCTCCCGCTTGGTGTCAGCATCTGGCCTCCACTCAATCCCCAGAAGAAAGATTCCTTGTTCTCCTACCTCAGGCTTTGGCACTTACTGAGTTCTCATCATGTGTTCCAGTCCCTTACCTTGCCCCTGCTTTGGCCATCTTGTTCAGCCTCCATCACTTTCTCTATAAGACCTCCCAGCTGGCACCTTCACCTGACATTCCTCTTGGACAACTCTGATCACCAACATGATGTGTGTTTGCCAGATCTCTAGTTCTATACCAGCAGCCTGTGCCTGCCCTCTACTCCAGCCCAGAGCCTGGCACCAAACCTGGCTCACAGCAGGCACCTGATGATAGGTTGGTGTTGGTCAAACTCATACACAGGGAGCCTAAGCTGTACACAGGGAGAGGGACCAATGACCTGAGTGTATTAAGATAGGGGCAAGAGACAGAAAACAAGATCTTCCTTTGATTGAGCCAGTGAAGTCATTGGTGAGAGTGAACCCAAGCAGCTATAAATAGCCTTGGAAATCATGCATATTACATTAGGGGTGTTGGTGACAGCTTAAGTATATTTCCATAAGGTTCCATTATATTTACGTATTAGTTAATGGATACTTAAAATATTATGTTACCGTAATGCTCATGTTTTATTAGCAAACTATCACATCAAATGGAGTTGCTAAGTGTGATGGAAAATTGGCTCTGCAGATAGATTTCTGTATTTTCACACTGAATTTTTTATTTTTGATTGCCCGCCCACCCACCTCTGGCAAAGAGGTGATTTTCTTCACCATACATGTGATTTCTGCTTTCTACAGAGTGGGAGGCTTGAAAGTACAGAGAAAGGACCCCTTGGGGCCCTCTCTGCGTGGCAGAGTCAGCTTAGAGCCTTTTTTGGTAGGTTCTAATTTGATTATTAAACTTGCTGTGCTACATTGGATAAGTTACTTCCCCTCTCTTTGCTGTGCCCTACTCTCTGTTTATAAAGTGTTGGGCTTGAGGGCCTCTAAGGTTCTTTGCTCAAACTCTGGATTACCTGCAAGGGGATTTCACACTCTGGGCTCCTCAGCATAGGAAGGCAGCTGGGGACAGTCAACCATACTCCCAGGTGATGTGACGGGACATGGCTAAGGGGCCTTGCCGAGTGACCTTCAACAATTCTGTTTTCTCTTCCTAGAGTGGCACACAGCCCCAGGAGATGAGCGTGTCTTTGCTTCTTGTCTCCAAAGGGCAGCCCCGTGATGGGGTTGCTGGGTGCTGTGGAGTCAGTTCTCTGGTCGTACTGCCTGGAGGGTTACTTAGACTGTGGTGCTTATGGAAGTACATCACCACGTCTTTCGCCAAGGGCTATGTAAATGTGAACTATTGGCGCTTCATTTGTGCTCCACCAGAACTCCATGATAGCTCCTCTTTAAAAGTACTTTTCTAGCCTTTTCTCTAGTATGCAAAACATCTGATGTAGAAAAAGTGAGGGGAAGGTTCTCTAGGTGGCTGGAACCATTCGGGCAGAAACTGAGAGGGGGAAACTACTGGTTTGGGGTGTGGGTAGTGAAGTGCAGAGAAAGTGTGGGATTTGATGGCCCCAAGCACTGTAATAGTGGAAATGGTGGTTTCACCTAGATCACAGATAAGGCAGTGGCCCCAAAGGAGGAAACATGGGACCTATTACCTTTGTAAAAAGGATTTGAAAACAATTAGTACATAAAAACGAACAAACAATACACCCAAAGGAAAAATAAAGCACAGCATGAGCAGATCTATGCTCTCCCATGTTAATCACAGCACTACTGACAGTGCCAAGAAGATGGTAACAACCCAAATTCCCATCTGTGACAGAACGGTTAAATAAGCTTTGTTATATACACACAATGGAATACTACCTAGCAGTAAAAAATAATGATAAAACTGTGAAATACCTCATGACTTGAATGGATTTAGAGAACAACATGCTGAGTGAAGTTAGTCAGTCACAAAAGAACAAATATTGTATGATGTCACTGCTGTAAAAATTCAAAGTAATTAATTGGGCATAAGCAAACCATAGTCCCTGGGCCAAATATGGCTATGCTGCTGTACTCTTTTGGTTAAGAGTTGTTTATGGCAGTTTTTTGCTTAAAGAAGTCAATGATTAAGTGCTCATTTGCTAACTGAAAGGTCAGTAGTTTGGGCCCACCAGTCACTTCCCAGGAGAAAGATGAGGGAGTCTATTCCTATAAAAATGCACAGCCCTTGAAACTCTGTGGGTCAGTTATACCCTCCCTATAGGCCAGACTGGATGGTAATGGTTCAGACTGGATGGGTCAGACTGGATGGCAATGGTTCAGACTGGATGTGTCAGACTGAGTGGTAATGGCTCAGACTTGATGGCTCAGACTGGGTGGTAATGGTTCTGGGATTTGACCCTGTGGCAGAGTTGAGTAGTGACAACAGAGACAATAAGTCTATGAAGTAACCCTTGGCTTAAAACATAGTCTCTGAAATATTTGATTAAATGATACTTATAGATTGATAGATTATAAACCGATAGAGAGAGAGAGAGAGAGAGAGAGGTCAAAGACAAGTAGATAGACACCATCCCTGATTGATAGACTGATGAATAGGTGAAAGATAGATGATAGATATCAAGTCTGATCCAGTGATCCTATGTACAACAGAAGAAAATCTGATCTTGTGGCATCATCACAATCTTTGACCAGTTCAAATCCATTGTTGTAGCTACTGTGCCAACACATTCCATCAAGGGTCTCCCATGCCCTTGCTTGGCCCTCTGCTTAACTGGACATGATGTTCTCCTCCAGTGAATGATCCCTTCTGACAACACGTGCAATTATAATGAGTTTGCTGTGAATTAAAATGTTGTCACTAGCTCATTTTCTGAAATAGATTGTCTGACCCTTCTTCCTAATAGGTCCTAATCCAGAAACTCTTCCAAAACCTGTCCTCCATGAGTGATCTTGTTGGCCTTTGAAATACTGGTGGCATTTCTTCCAGCATCACATCTACACTAAGCCACCATAGTGTGACCAACTGACAGATGAGTGGTAACGAGAAGCTAGCAATGATGACGATTACTAGCTAGCAGCTAAATGAAGCTGTTACTGGAGGTGGTGGGGAATAAAGGATGAGATGTGGTCCCTTTCCCTGCATCAGGCCAGCATCCGTGTCTCAAATCTGTCTGTAGAATGGATAACATCTTGACAGGGAGAACTGGGAAAGCAGTGTGACCAAAAGTCTGGTGATGGGAAATGACAGATTATGTTTGGAGAATGGTAAGTGGTGCAAGGAAACGGGCCTCTCATTTCCACCTCCAAAAATACCTCTCGCCTGCCCGTGGCCAGCAGCAGGGCCCTGGGCATGGGGACCCCCAGCTGTCAGCGGCTGTGGGCTGGAGGTTCTCTGACAAGCATTAGCTGCCTGATTGAGTTATGACAGCCCCTCGCCCAACGGGAAGCCGGGTGAGGTCCTAGCAGGGGCCTGCAGACAAATGATGATAAAGTGCTCACTTTAAGGAACCATCTCCATAATATTTCATGCTCGCAGCAGGGAAAGGGGGTGGGCAGGCTGCCCTGGTGGCACGGCTAACTACTCCATCAATTGATTTGATTCACGGCAGCAGCTACTCCCAGTCATAATATTTCAAATAAATGGGGCCGTGGATAGAAATAATATCTGCATCAATATTAACCCTGAAAGAACTAATGGACATAAGCTATAATTTCCAGGACACCCTAATAATGCATTTTGACCATTGTTGGCATGGGGCAATTTTTCTTTCTCTCTTTTTCTTCTCTGTTTCTCTGTCTCGCCCCCTTTACCTCTTTCAGATTGGCTTTGTTCATTCTCAGCCAATGGCTGGGGGCCCTCAGGAATTTTGGCTCCCTCTCCTACCAGCCATAACCTTCTGCCAAAGAGGAACGAGAGGGAAACCCGGAATTGCTTCATGTAAAATCCCTCTGGGCCAGGCGTGTAGGATGGTGTGGCAGCAACTGTGGCAGGCAGCCCACTAGAAAGGAGGCCAGATTGTCTCTTTTCTGTCATTTATTCCTTCAGAAGCTATGTATTGTGCTTGAGCCATGACAAGTTTTAAAGAAAATCTCGGGGTGAGGGGCGGGGAAGTCGGTCCCCATGAAGCTTACGTTAGAGCTGGTCTGGGAAGATCATTGATAAATAACAAGCACACAGCAATCATTGGCACCATTGGTTAGCAAGGCCAAGGTCTTAAGATTGCCCTCAGAAAAGTAAACTGTGATGACTGAACCAGAGACTTCAGGGACCCATTCCTTTGCTCAGGTCAAACATCAATTGCCAGTGAGCTGAATACAGCCCTCAAGTATGGGTCTTTTGGCCTGCGCTTAAACTACATGTGATAAAGCCTAAAGTGGGAGATTTTGCTCTGAAACGTGACTTCCATCTCCTTTTTAGAAGTGGAAATGTCTGCTATCATACACACGCTCACATGGACTGGAGCTGCGAGGGGCCACCCCTGAGGTTAGGCCCATGCTCTGTGAGCCCAACCTCCCAGGCAGCACCCGCAGTGAGCATTTTATTTGTAGCCCCTGGTGTTTACCTGGACATGGTTTCTAAACACCCTGTCCTTGCTCTCACCCTGTAGCCCTTCTAGTCTCAGCTCTGATGCCGTATACTTCATCAATTGTTTTGCTCCTCTTTGTTTCCATTGCGTGACTGTGACCACAATGTCTTGGGGCTTCGCATCACTTTGTGTGTCCACCCATGCTCAGTGTGTGACTCCAATTTCACAGATTTATAGTACCCATTGTTCTTTTCTGCTCAAGGAAATCACCTGGGAGAAAAACAAAGACCAAAAACATTGTCATAGTATTGATTTTGACTCGTGGTATCTGTGATAGTTACATAACTGGGTGTCACTTTGAGAAGATTATGCATGAAGGGGTGACGTCTGGCCTCTCAATCAAGATATAACCAATGAGGCCTCTGTGTGGGCATGGTCTTCTCCTGAGCATTCTGGGAACTCCTGTATTTCCTACTTGGAGGCAGGAGACACTTCTCTCTCTCTCTCTCTGGTCACTCCCTGAGAGATGCTCTACTGACAAGACACATAGCACTACACCCTGGGAGATGGAGAAACCACATGGACCTACCCTGATGCAACCAGACCTTTGGAGCTGGAGAAGCCACATAGAGACCCTGCCAGCACTGAGATGCTTACAACGCCACTGGATCCGCAAGACTTCCCACCCACTGGCCTGTGATCCCCCTGAATTTGGCATCATTGTATGTATTTCATGAGTCTGAAGAGGACTTTATAGATTAGTATTTGACAGATGGGCTAATATTGAATTTATGGACTTGATCTCGACTGGGCTGGGACACTTTCGCGATATTCAATTTCTCTTGTATATACACCTCTTTCTTTCCTTTTAAAAAAATCATTTTATTGGCTTGTATAACTCATCACAATCCATACATCTAGCCATTGTGTCAAGCACATTTGTCCATTTGTTGTCATCATCATTCTCAAAACATTTGCTTTCTACTTGAACCCTTGTTATCAGCTCCTCTTTTTCCCCTCCTTCCCCACCCCTCCCTCACAAACCTTTGATAATTGATAAATCTTTATAATTTCTTCATGTCTTACATTCTCCAATGTCTCTCTTCACTCACTTTTCTGTTGTCCATCCCTCAAAGAGGGGGTTATATGTAGATTCTTGTAATCAGTTTTCCCTTTCTACCCCACCTTCCCTCCACCCTCCTGGTATCGCCACTCTCACCACTGACCCTGAGGGGTTCATCTGTCTTGGATTCCCTGTGTTTCCAGTTCCTATCTGTATCAGTGTACATCCTCTGGTCTAGCCGGATTTGTAAGATAAAATTTGGATCATGATAGTGGGGTGGAGGAAGCATTAAAAAACTAGAGGAAAGTTGTATGTTTCATCATTGCTACACTGCACCCTGACTGGTTCATCCTCCCTGAGACCCTTGATGCCTGATACCTGATCCTATGGATACCTCCTGATCACACAGACTTGGGTGCTTCTTCCATGTGGGCTTTGTTGCTTATCAGCTAGATGGTTGCTTATTTATTTCCAAGCCTTTAAGATACCAGATGCTATATCTTTTGACAGCCTGGCACCATCAGCTTTCTTCACACTTTTGCTTATGCACCCACTTTGTCTTCAGCGATCGTGTCTATAAACTTCTTTTTTATATACATATGAGTGTCTATAAATTTGTTTCTCTAGTCTACCCAGAGTAATTCAGTATTCCTACAGGATAAGACAGAGCAGAACTAGTCTTTTGGGTTTCTGGGAGTGTTAAACTTTATGGAAGTAGACAGCCTTATCCTTCTCCTGTGGAGCAGCTGCTGGGTTTGAACTACTAACCTTGGAGTTAGCAGCCCAGTGCTTAACCCATGAAGCCACCAATGCTCATGAATCACCTGGAGGGCTTATTAAGAACAAGATTATTGGGCCTCACCTACAGACTATATGATTCAGCAGGCCTGGGGAGAAGCCTGAGAATCTGCATTTCTCAAAAAAATTTGCATCTCCCCCGGTGAGGTAGACTGCTGGTCCACTAAAGAAGGATGATGTGAGAGGTAGATCTTTGAATGAGGTGGATGGGGGAGGGCTTGAACTACTACATTTTTGTTGTACAGTTGAGGGCTTAGTCATTCTATCACCAGGGCTCCCAGTGATGGATATTCACAGGGAATAACTTATTGTCCCCTCGCTTAAGTCGGTATATTCCAGTTGGCCTATTTTCTTCTCCTCTAACCTTTGACTCGATGGAGAGAAGCAGGTTCCCAAACCTGGAGACTCTCAAAGCTTTCCTGTTTCCCTTCTCTACCACCACATTTCCATCTCTTGCTTCTACTTGGGTCCATTCCCCTTACTGTCCTGGATTTGGCACAATATGGGGAGCATCACAATTGTCCACAGCCTCCCAACACAGATCAAGGACCCACTTGTTTCCATTGCCATCCACTCTCACCTCAACCTGAACTCACATCTGGGTGATAGTCAAGGGGGGCTCATCAGTTTCCAACATCCCCAGGAAACACCCTCTTCAAAGTCTAAAAAAAAGATTGTTTTCATTTACTTTAATCTCTGCAAGGGTTAAAATTTATCTAATAACACTTTCTCAGGTGAAGGGGTAGAACCAATCAATAGGATGCCAGGCAACATAACACGATAGTATGCCCGGCAGAGATTTGGGATGCTTCAGGTTAGAAACACCTCTAAGCCCAGATAGGGAAGAGTGTTAACTCTAGCAAAAGGCTCATCCCAGTGCCTGATGAAGGCAGTTCTTCCCCCCACCCCCGCCCCATAGCTTTTCCTGTGTTCCTATGGGCCTGCTCATCCTTGGCCCCATAATCTGCTAAGGGGAGGAATTCCTGGCTTTATTTTGCTGAGCTCTTGTTCTTATTCTGAAAAAATGTCAATTCCTTCAGGAGATGTGGGATTTGGCTTTGCTTCTTCTCCGAGAGCTAACGTGACCCAGGTCTGAAATTGGGCCAAGACTTTGGTGTGACTCAGTTCATTCTTTTGCCCAATACTTAGACCCCCTGGATGGTGAGGTCAGCAGGGGCAGTTTCCTCCCCGCTCTCTCTCTCTCTGCTTAAAGGGAAATGAGGCCAAACCAAATTTCTGTGGCAGCCAGTCTGGCAAGAGACAACCTGCTCCTTGGCACAAATACCCGGAGGAAGCAAATCAACTTCCCTTAGGCACTGACTTGGCAGTGCAAAGATCCTGCTCTGATTCCACCTCTCCATCCTTTGCTGTGACACTTTCTCTTTCTAGATCTCGCCGTTTCTCTGCAAAATCCGAATCTGGGACATCCATTCTGAGATATTAACTGGGATTCCAGGAGCTCAGAAAAAAATATCTAGGCAAGGACAAACTTTGGGGAAGGATCCTTCACAACTAGCAGCCCGCAGCATCCTTCTAAGCAAAATAATGGATTCCAAATTCAAAGATCACTAAGGTTCTTTATTGCTGAAGGGGGAAAGGTCCGAATATTGCTTAGCAAATTACCATCTGCTAGGGGCACCATTACGCCTTGACACAACCATTGGTCAGCAAATTGGTCACATTATTGGTTAGTAAATTTGAGGCTGCAGAATTATTTATTGGCAAATTAGAGATGGCAGAATTATTGGTTGGCGAGGCCAGAATTGCAGCGATTGGTTAGCAAATTAGAGATGCCTGTTTTGGTCTGTGAATAAATCATGGCTGGTCAGGGTATTGGAGGCCAAATTAGAGGTGGCCGGGTTATTTATGGCTGAGCCAGAAAAGCAGCAAGTGCATTTGCCAGAGAGAGTGTAGGTCAGCCGTCACTGATCAGGGTTCCTCCTCCAGCGTACATCTAGGTGGGCATTTTTTAAAGAAAAATTATTATTTTGTAAGCATTAATCCTAAAGTGGTGTGAGTGTGATTCTTATTTTGCATCTTCTAGAGTCTATCTTCAAATCCTTCTATCCAAAATGAGTTTCAGATGTGTTTGTGGGCTTGGGGCCAGCAGAATCTGCAAGTGTAACCCAAGAAAAGATTTGGTCAAAGTTGCTACCTGGAGAGGAACTGGGTTAGGTTCAGGAACATACTTTCCTCATATAATACATCTTTGATGCTCCTTAGCCTAGAGCTGAGAATCACAGGTAGAGAGAAGTCTCTGTCCTCAGGAGCTCAAGATCAAGTTGAAACCTGTTTTTGTGGCTCTGGCGGGATCCAAGCTCTCTGAAAAGGACTCCCTTTCCCAGGTAGTTATGAATGGCTCACTCCTGTTTCAATCATTACCATCTGGATCAGTCACTCAGTTACAGTTGAACCACATTCTAGTCACATTGGAGCCTGATGACCTTTTCATATCTGATCTTCTAGATGAGAAGCTCTGGGACTCACCTTGCATAGGACTGGTCACACGTAGCTAAACATTGAAGCTGACCTGGATATCAACATGGATGTGGAAATGATGGTTAAATGGAAAGACAATGGACAGATGAGTGAGAAAGGAATGGATGAGTAGATGGACAGATGATGGGTGGATGATTGCTCAGAAGGATACATGAATTGATACTGATGCTGTTTGTGTGAAGCCAAACTAAAACAAACAAACAAACAAACTTGTTGCTGTCAATTTGATTCCAATGCATGATGACCCACGAATTACAGAGTAGAAAGGGGAAAAAAAGACCAAAATGGATGTCAGAAGAGACTCTGGAGCTTGTTCCTCAGTGGAGAAAATGATGAAGTAAGCGTGCTGAACAGAAGAACCCAACAGGCAGCTTCAGAAGACAAAGCACAATATTGTAATGAAATGTGTAAGGACCTGGAGTTAGAAAGCTACATAGGAAGAACATGCCCGGCATTTCTGAAGCTGAACAAACGAAAGGAAAAGTCAAGCCTCTAGTTGCAATTTTGCAAGCTTCTATGAACAAAATACTGAATGATGCAGGGCGAATAATCAATGATGGAAGGAATACAGCGTCACTCTTAGACAAAGAGCTTGTTGAAGTCCAATCATTTCATGTTTTTATTGTTGTTGTTAGGCGCCATCAAGTCAGATCCAACCCATAGCAACCCTATGCACGACATAATAAAATACTGCTTAGTCCTTCCCCATCCTTACAATTGTTTCAATGCCTGAGTCTATTGTTCCAGCCACCCTGGCAATCCATCTGGTTGAGGGCCTTCCTCTTTTTCATTGCCCCTCCACTTTACCAAGCATGACGTCCTTCTCAAAGCACTCATATCTACTGACAATATGTCCATAGTACATAGGATGAAGTCTTGCCATCCTTGGCCATGCTTCTCCCAAGACATACTTGTTCATTCTTTTAGCAAACCATGATTCTTTCATGTCATGAGGGAATATATAATTAAAATCAGTGGTATTGAAGGAAGATGTTCAAGCTGAACCAAAGACAGAAAACAAGGGCCAGGAATTGATGGGGTACCAACTGAGATATTTCAACACAGGGATGCAACTCTGGAAATGCCCACTCATCTTCGCCAAGAAATTTGGAAGAAAGATACCTGGCCAACTTACTAGAAGAGATCCACATCTGTGCCCATTTCAAAGAGAAGTGATCTAACAGAATGTAATACAAAACAAAAACCCCAACCAACAACAACAAAATAAAGCCCAGAAAAACATCAATTGAAAGGAAAGCAGAATATATTAAAAATGAGAGCAAATTTAAAATGGGTCAAGAGGGATAACACATGATAAGGTGTTCTATCTTAACCTATGTTTGTAATAATCTACTGTCCAATGCCTGCTGTCTGATAGCAAGGTCATTCATACCCTTAGACTATGGTCAGAGGCTATAACCAGAGGTTTAATTCATGCGAGGACCCTGCAAATGGAGTTTGGGCGTTCACTATAATCCATAGACTTCTACAAATTTGTTGTGCCAAATTTAAGGTCTGAAACCATTTTCTCCTCCAGACAGATTTCATTATTTACAAACCTTGGGTCACCCAGTGCTCCCTCCATGTGAACTTACACTGACTGAAGAAAAGATGGCTTGCTGGAACATGCTTATGTTTTGCCTCTGTCTACTTTGAATAAATTCGTTGGATAATAATTTTATTTTCCACATTGAAATACACGTATAAGCAAACATTCCTATCTTAAGAGAACTCTGAATTTTTAATTATAAAAAAGTTCTCAATTGTGTCCGTCTCATGTTTAAAGACAGAAATTGTCTTCTGCTTTGGACACTTAACTTGTATAAGTAGGAAATATTTGTGATGTTTTCATATGTACAAAATACATTATATTGACTGATGTATACAAGTTTAATGATCTCAGCTTTCCTGGAAAAATATAGAAAGATCATTTATTGAAATTTTTATGTTTAACTAAAATGTGTTAATAATTTTATTTAAAATTTTATTTTTAAAACTGTTAATTAAAAGATATGCTTAATTTTTTTAACTCAATCTATGTTGTAAATACCAAACAAAATTATGGATCACATTACAAAGAATGGGAATTCCATACACTTAATTGTGCTCATATAGAACCTCTATATTGACCAAGAGGCAATCATTCAAATAGAAAAATGCAATATTGTGTGGTTTAAAATCAGGAAAGGGGGTGTCTCGGGGTCATATTAGCTCTGTTTGCTGACCAAATAACCTGAGAAGCTGAATTACATTTAAAATATATTATCTAGATTAGAGAAAGTCTTATTAGCAATCAGCAATTGTAGGTGACATACCTTTGCTTGCTGAAAGTGAAGAGGAGTTGGAATATTTATTGGTATAAATAAAAGACTATAGCCTTCAGTGTGGGCTGCACCTCAATCAAACAAATATTCTCACAACTGCCCCGATAAGTGACATCATGAGAAACAGAGAAGAGATTGAAGTTGTCAAGGATTTTGTTCTACTTGGATTCACAATCAACACTCATGAAAGCAGCAATCACGAGATCTAATGATTTATTGCTTTGGGAAAATCTGCTGCAAAGGACCTCTTTAAAGTGGCAAAGTGTCACTTTGAAGATATGGTACATCTGACATGGATTAGGTTATTTCCAATGCCGTCTATGCACGTGGAAGATTGAGGAGGAATAAGGAAGACTAAAGAAAACTGGATGCATTTGAATTATGATTTGGGGGGGGGGCGGCATTGAATATACCATAGACTTCCAAGAAGGCTGAACAAATCTGTCTTGAAAGAAGTTCAGCCAGATGTTCCTTAACAGCAAAAATAGAGAGATTTTGTCTTATGTTGGACATGCCATCAGGAGAGACCAGTCCCCAGAAAAGGACGTCACACTTGGTAAAGTAGAGGGGCAGTGAAAAGAGGGAGACCCTCCACAAGATGGATCAACACAGTGCCTGCAATACTGGGCTCAAGCATCTCAGCGATTGTGAGGATGACACTGGATCAAACAGTGTTTTTTGTTGTTGTTGTTGTTGATAGAGAAGGCCCTGTGAGTTAGAACTGGCTGGAAGCTCCCTAGCAATAGCAAGAGTTTTGCATTGGGTTTGAAATGCCAATGTTAAGGTTAGTGGTCGAGTCCATACATTTAGTGCTACCCATTCACCTTTTGTGGGAAGCCGGGGATCCCCAAATGGAGAAATTTGAATATTCAGAGTTAAAAAAAGATTTGAAGCCATATAATCCATCCCATTCTCTTTCCTAAACCCAGATTTTTAATTAAGAAAAATCAAGGTAAAGTCAGTCAAGGTCTCCCAGTTTCCCAAGAGCAGTGAACCCTTGAACATCTTGAGTCTGCAGACAAATAAGTTGTAGCGAGAACCCAATAAGGGGCTAGAAGCTTAGAGAGGACCTTTGACCTATAGTCATTATGAAGTCCTACATCAGTGATTCTCAACCTGTGGGTCGCGACCCCTTTGGAGGCCGAACAATCCTTTCACAGGGGTTGCCCAATTCATAACAGTAGCAAAATTGCAGTTATGAAGTAGCAACAAAAATTATTTTATGGTTGAAGGGTCACCACAACATGAGGAACTGTATTAAAGGGTCACAGCATTAGGAAGGACCTATATGAAATAGAGACACTCACTACCTACTAATGAAGGGCTGAGTTTTAATCTGCAAAACAGCTACATCCTCCTCACCCATACCCCTGCTGCCCTGCCACACCACCAGCATGTTCCAATGGAGGGAATTTGAAAACGTCTAGTAGCACTGTGAAAGAAAGATCTTGTGGTCTACTTTTGCAAGATCACAATCATTGAGTTTGCTTTCTCTTCATTTTACAGATAATGATTCTGAAGATCCAAGTCGGAGTTGATTTTCCCCAGGACTAGGATCCAGACATTCTGGTCATTGCTTCTGACCTGGCCCCTCTCTCCTTATCTCTAGTACATTTTATACAATTGCAATTTATTTATTATCTCATCTCTTTGATCACCTAGACTATGGACATTATATAGCAAAGAATTACATTCAACATCTGTCCCTAGTCACTAGCACCAGCCCAGTACAGGCTAGAAGTTGGTTGAATGAAAAAGAACTCAATGGCATAATGCCATTCTGTGAATTCAATAGGAATCTCTCATATTAATGTTTTATAATCTTTCAAAACTACTTATCTGGTGATCACATTGATTTCTTAGAAAGGCAGCTTCTGCTACAGCCTTAAACTATTTATTCTGTTTCCATCCTCCAAGATTGGTTTTCTTCTCCGCTGTGTGCCTTACCAAGTTCAATCCTTATGTGTTGAATTACCTGACCTTCCCTGGTCCCTGACTTTTGGTTACGCTTCAGTGGAAAGTATCAGCAGCAGAGAAAACGTGGAGTATTTCCTCCTCGGTCCCTTCCTGTTTAGGACCTCTGGTAAAACAGTGATCAGGTGCTCATCAAAAGGTCAGTGATTCACACCTACCCGACCCTCCACAGGAGAAAGATGTGATAGTCTGTTTCCATAGACATTAACCTTGACAATGGGCTGTTGTCAACACACCCTGATCATCTGGACCTTTGGAAAGAGTGACAGAATGAAATCTTAACTGACATGTAAAACTCCAGTCCAGTCACCATGCTGGATCTTGAAGGTTGAATTAGCAGGGTTTGAGGTAGGAACTTGCCTCAGAAGACCGGAGACTTTCGTTCTAGTGGGGCCCCTCTAACGTTCTCTAGGCCTAAGAGTGTATGTGTGAGCTTGAGTATGTGCGGGGATACACATATGTACTCAAGCACACACATGCTGGGGGCAAGTTGGAGGAAGACTGAAGCTCTTGAAATGTAAGAGACATCCTTCTGGATTGTCACAGGGCACTTCGGGATCACCATTCATTTCTACTTGTTTTGAAGGTTGCTTGTGTTAACCACACATGCCAGGGCCCACAGTCTGCACAGTCAACGGATCCCAGGACCTCTCTGGTTGTGGCCAAACCTCTTCACTCGGGCACCGGGAAGAAAACCAGGATGTAGGCAGAGGTGGATACCACCTCTTTTTAGTCAATTTGATCTCTGAGGGGGATTCTTTGCTTGCTTCCTTACAGCCTAGTTATTACATTAAAAACAAAAGCTACTCACACCTAAGAAAGAGGCTCTCTTACTCCAGCAACTAGGAATTTTCAATGGCAGTCACTGAGCAATTATACGCTACGATTTACACTCTTGTCCTCCAATCTCTTCTTTGACAAAATGAGTCCCTATTATTAGTCAGGCAATAATCAAATGCCTAAAATAGGCTTATAAAAGATCTCTGAACTGCAGGAATGGGTGTTACTGGGACTTATGACTACAGTTTGGGAGCAAATTTCCAAGAAAAAATATGCAAAATGCACATATGTTCTCCTTTTGCTAGTGAGAAGCTTTGTGGTACAAAGATAAGGAAAGGGGGCAGGGAGGGAAACCATGGACCTATCAAAGCACAGTTCTGAACTGGTGTAAATGGTGTTAGATTCTAACTACAGTCTCTGGAGTCTTTAATGAAAAAGGCAATTTCCTGGACACTGATTGAGCTTCATTGCCCAGGAAACCACCTGAAGAACTCAGAAATCCTGCTATCTCAGATGCTGTAGAGACCAAGAAGCATAAACTGTTTGCACTTGACTACTAATCAAAAGGTTGGTGATACGATGACAGCCATTGATACAGAATTGAGACACAGTTCTACTCTGAAATACATGGAGTCATCAAGAACTGGAATCAACTCAATGGCAAGTGGGTGTTAGACTGCTCTTTCTTCTTGGCTTATTACAGAGGCATCGGGACATACAATAGTGCACCCCAACCAGACATAATTTTTTGTGTAGCAGCTTCACAAATTTTTTTCATATTCAATGCCTGTTGTGTTACTATTAAATTGTCATTTTTCTCTAAGGGCATTTTTCAAAACATAAAACGCTATAAATTTACTTATTGAAATTAACAGCTTTATAATTGCGGTGCACAGAAAAGCATTTTATTTCCTCTTTAGTTCAGACCAGTTGAAAAGACAGACTACCCGGGACCAGTGTCCTGCTGGATGCAGGATGAGGGAGCCTTTCACCCTCAACTCTGTGTCCAAGGTATTCTCAGGCTGCCTACTACTACCTCCCAGTAGGAGTTAACTTTGAGGTTAGGTTATGTGATACCCGGGGCAGCAGTAAGAAATTATAGCAAACGAGGACAGATGGGAGTCTGCATATGAACACACATAAACAAGCCGATGCTTGGCTCAGAGGGCACAGAGAGGGTGCGTCCTTGTATGTGGTCCACATCTTGATCATAATTTCTAGATCTTCCACTTACTTATAGGATCATCTAGAGTAAATTTTTGTGAAGCAACTTTATTGAGGTATGATACATACATACAATTTAATACACTAATTTTAAGTATATACTGTGATCAACATGTAGACCATGTAACTATTTCCTCAACCTAGACACATAAGACATTTTCATCATCCCCAAATTTTCTTAGTCCCTCTAAACTCAGTCCCCTCCAGTCCCATTAATCTGGGTTTTGTCATTATAAATCAATCATGTCTATTCTTGATTGTCACATATATGAAATCACCTGTATACATACTTTTGTATCTAGTTTTTTTCCATAGCATTAGTTTTTGAGACTTATCCATAATGTTATATATATATCAGTAGCTGTTATTTGTCCTTTTTATTGCCTACCAGTTATACATCATATGAACACTAGTATATTACAGGTACATCAGTTTATATGCTAATAGGCATTTAGATTGATTCCAGTTTGGATCTAGCTTGAACAAAGCTGTTATGAACATTTGTGTGCTAGTCTTTGAGTGGCCATACATCTTCACACATCTTGGATAAGCACCTCGTAATGAAACTATTGGGGCAGATAGCAGATATATGCTTAATTTCATAAGAAACTGCCAAACCACTTTCCGAAGTCACTGTCACAGTTTGCATTCCTCCAAACTGTGTGTGAGAGTTCCAATGGTTTCCTCTCTTTGGTAACACTTGAAATGTATCAGTCTTTCTAACTATAGTTATTATAGTGCGTGTGGGGCGTCCTGGTGGTGTAGTGGTTATCTGTTGGGCTGTGATCTGCATGGCCGGCAGTTCAAAACCACCAGCAGCTCTGCAGGAGAAAGACCGGGCTTTCTCATTCCATAAGCAGTTACAGATTAGGAAACCCACAGGAGGTCACTGAGTCAGCACTGATTCGATGGCAAAGAGTGAGTGGGTATAGGGGTCTTTGAGCTACATGCTCAACCACTAACCAAAATGAAGCTTTGAACCAGCTAATGTGCCTTGTAAGAAAGACCTGGTGACCTGGTTACCAAAGGTCACAGTGTTGAAACCAGCATGGAGGGCACATCTACTGTGATGCACTTAAAGCCACTCGGAGTTGAAACTGATTTTTAATTTTGTTTGGGTTTCATGGGTGTGTAGGGATATTTCACTCTGTTTTCAATTTGCATTTTCCTGATGACTAATGCTTTTGACTATTCATGTGGTTATTTGGGTATCTTCTTTAGTGAATCTCTGTTTAATCTTATTATTGAGTTATATGATTATAATAGTACTTATTATTATTGAGTTGAGAGAAAGCAATACTCTGCAAGGTGTATTTTTTAAGTTTTCTCTCAATCTGTGGCTTTGCTTTCTATTACCCCCTCTAATCTCTCACTACTTGTTCGATATCCCCTTCTATTTAAATATTTAATAAACAAGCAATTCATGCTCATTGCATACAAAATACAAAACCATAATCACTTATATTTTTTAAAAGTCAAATCCCTGAAGCTCCACCCTACCAATGTAACCACAGTTAACATCTGAGAGCAGGTGTCCTCAAACTGCGGCCCTCCGAGGACATTTCTCCAGCCCGCCCGGTGTTTCTGCCCCATTTGTTTTTTACTTCAAAATAAGATATGTGCAGTGTGCATAGGAATTTGTTCACAGTTTTTTTTTAAAAACTATAGTCTTGCCCTCCAACGGGTCTGGGGGACAGTGAACTGGCCCCTGTTTTAAAAGTTTGAGGATCCCTGTCTTAGAGTATGTTTTCGAAGTTTTATTCTGTGTATGAAGATATACAAGTACATTTATAACACCTGCCACTCTCAGGTGGATTCTAAGTCAGGGGAGCACCATGTGCTGCAGACTAGAATGGCTCCACAGAGTTTTCTGGACAAATTTTCACATGGCTGTTTTTTTGGTTGTTGATTTTTACTATCAGAGTTTTAAAAAAACCCAGATGTTTTATATTTTGTTCAATACTAGTTTTTCATGTTTTCTTTTTAAGATTTAGCTTTCTGGGATATCTAAGTAAGTGTTGGCATTGGGGTTACACAGACCTTCTGCTTCTCCTTGGAGTTTTCTAGTTTTTGCTTTTATATCTGATCCATGATTCCTTTTATATATTCACCTTGGATTGTTCTTTCTCAAGGAAACACTTCCCAATCTTTTAGTCTTGGGCAAAGAGATCTTTATATTCTATTCTAATTATAGCAGAAGTCCAGGTGCTGTTGTGGTTACTGATTGGGCTGTGATCACATGGTTGGAAGTTCGAAACCACTAGCAGCTCTGCCGGAGAAAGATGGGGCTTTCTACTCCTGTAAACAGTTACAAGCTCAGAAACTCACAGAGGGGCACTATGAGTCAGCATTGACTCGATGGCAGTGAGTTTGGTTTGTTGAGGTGTTTATGCATACAAAGATTGCATAGATCATCCCTCCAAAAGTTTTATGACCAAACACTCGTGTGTGTGTGTGTGTGTGTGTGTGTGTGTGTGGAGGTGAGATGTGACGGTTAGACCTTATGTCAACTTAGTGCACCTGTAGAAAGGTATGTGTGGATCCGATCTCTCCATCAGGACAGCTTAATGACATCTAGCTGGGGGTATATCCTATTTATAAGAGATGCTGTGTCGAACTGGCCTCTCTCTTGTGCCTCTTCTTCTTCCTAAGTGCTTGGATCCTGTGTCTGGCTTGTAGGGCTAGTGGACCATGGGGCCCACTGACCGAGAGAGGAGCAGATACCCTGACATGTTCCTGCCCACATTGCATCTAGACAATTCTGCACCCATCGGCCTGTGGTATCCCAGCTTCTTTCTTCACCTTCCAAATTCATTATCCACCAGCTGCGTGCGTCTAGAGGAGCTTCCAACTAGCATCGTGAGTTGGACTGTGCTGGGTAACTTCCTTGATATAAAGTTCTTAGCCTATCACCAGAGAGTCAAGAGCTAAGATGATATGTTGGTCTGGGTACTTCAGAGAAACAAATCCACAGAAACTCATATATATAAGGGAGAGTTTTATATAAAGGTTAAATGTTAATCAAGAAAACATCCCAACCTAGTGCTGCCCAAGTCCACAAGTCCAACATTAACCCATATGTCCAACACCAATCCACAAAGTCCTCCTCCATCTCACAAAGCAGACGCAATGATGCCGACTGCAGGAGGAAAGCCAAGTTAGTGAATATGTAAGCATCTCAACACTGGCAGGGGTCTCAACACGGCTGCTCCAGCACTCAGGGCTGCATCAAGTTAGGTCCATGTGACTTTTTTTCAGGGAAGTCTTACAGGAAGTGAACCTTTCCAGCTGAAGCAGGGAACTGGCTGAGACAGCTGCATCCTGGTCCAACCATCACAAAGCAAGAGACCCGAGAACTCAAAGGGCAAGGCTCACTGAGCCATTTATCCCTCCACCCTTCAATTAACCCTACATGTGTTTATTGGCCAGGTTGGCACAATAAACTAACGACCTCAGATGAGTACTGGAGTTTGATAGTATATGCTGTACACAAACGAGGACTTTGGCTGGATGACTCAGAAGCTGGGGACTAGAAGCATCGCATGGCCTAGTCACTCATACATGTATATCTGGTGGCTGAGCCTTTAGCTAGGGCTGTATCCACAACTCCTGCATGTAGTCTCCAGAGTTTGGAGTTCCTTTCTGTATAAAGGCTGGAGTCTAAGACTGAGCAATCAAAGATGAGAGTCAGACAGACTCTGTGTCTCTTCTGCCATTCTCTTTGGTCGGCTAGATCATCAGCTCCCTCAGTTTTAAGGAGTGAGGAGGGACAGAGAACCCTCCTGTTGAAGGGGAGGCTTATGCTTCTAGAAGAGCATGTTGTGGTCATTTTTTGAAAAACAAACAATCTGTCACACATTCTCAGATCCCTAATTTATTATTCTACTTAATGTCACATCACTGTGATCCCTCACAGTGGAATCACATCAAGAGCCTGAAAAGCTATTTATCCATGATTCTCAGCCCCTAGAAGACCTAACTTACTAAGTCTGGGTGCTTCCAGAGCATCGGAATTTTTAAGAACTTCCTAGATGTCATCATTGTCATCTCAGATCAGGAACTGTTATAGTAACCGCAAGGTTCCCAATGTCTAGCATGTACATATTCAGGCAGTCAACAATATACCTAATACATGGATAAATGCAATGAAAGTATGCATATTCACATTTCTATGTTGAATGGAAAACCAAATATTACAAGGTAGGAAGAAAGACCAGCAGAATGGAAAAATTAGCACATGATACCATGTTAAGTGTGAACATATGAATTCTGGTTGCATTTCTATAAATATGTGAAGACAAAATAAGCAAATGGAAAAGAACTAGAAGGAAACTTAGACAATTAAAACCCCAGTTTTATCTCAGAATGAAGTTGGATAATTTTTGCCTTGGGTTTCTATTTCACGACATTGTATTATTAACATGTGTGATCGTAAGATAGTGCATCACGGAACCTCTGTACCTTCTGAGAACAACCCACTTTTCTTCTGTTTCTTTTATACATATTAGATTTAATTCTCCCCCCACCCCATTATCTTGTATTTTAGTATAGTAGGTATACAGGATCTGCCTTCCTACTTCCCTATTTCAGAGTTTTATTTCTATGTTTGTTTTTCATATTCTCATATGTAAGGGAAGAAGGCACTTTCAAGTAAACTCTTCTCAATGATGTTAGTTAGAAATGACAAAAGGAAGGCCCTTGCGAGGTAGACTGACACCCTGGCTGCAGCCAAGGGCTCAAATATGACAACAATTGTAAGGTAGTGCAGGACCAGATAATTGCCCAATTGTGTGAAAGGTTGCTGTGGGTCGGAACTAACTCAACAGCCCCTAACAACAGTGACTGATGTTTGGAAGAATTTGAGCTGGTTGAGATAATCCTCAAAGAATGATGTCTTTAGTACAAAACTCGAAGCCTAGTCCCTATAAGCACACGATACTGCCATCGTCTCTCAATTTTTGCAACAAGTTGCATGCTGTGGAGGCCAAGTACTTCAAGAACAACTATATGTCTTCCTTATTTTCTTCTAAAAGCAGTTGTGTAGCTGACTCTGACCATAGGGAACTGTGCGTCGTACTTTCCAGAACTAGATTGCCTGGTCTTTCTTCCAAGGTGTTGGTGGACTCAAACCACCAACCTTTCCATTAACCACTTAGCAAGTTAGGAATGTAATATCTTAGCCCAGTTCACTGGCCCAGCCCAACTGTAGGCTTCACATACCAACTTCACTTTTAGGGAAAAAACTTTACCGCCTTGCATAGTTCTTTGCTGGAAATGGGGAAGGTGATGACATCTGTGCCTTTATCTTACCCAAGGGGCCATGAGTAGCTCACCTTCAGCTCCCAGCTTATCCCGCACAGAATGTATAATGTGTGTGTTCATAATGTGTGGTATATGGTTTGCATTCCCCAACAGCAGGCATGTCACTTGCCCCCAACCTCATTCCCGACGAGTCTACCTTGCATCAGTCCTGGAAAGACTTACCATCTGCCAACCTGCTTTAACAGAGTGAAATGTAGTTAAGTACTTGATGGGACCCTTCTCACTGAAATTCTCCCTTTAGAGGTGTATGATAAATCCCAGCATCTATACCTGTGATGTCAGACTTATCAGCACCCACAACCACAGGAGCTATTTCCTTAACCATCCGTGAATCCCGGGAGACATCACAGAAAACTGGAGGACGCTGGGATGGGAGGGACTATGCTAAGGTGACACGTGGCGGTTCCGATCAGAGACAATAGAGCATTTTGGAAAAATTGAACATTCGGAACATCTTCGATCTCCTCATTGGAGCTAGCCTGATATTACCTCTTCTAAAGGGAACCAAACATGCACGTGGAACGACTGCCTTCTCAGTGGCCCACTTTTTGAGCAGAATCTTGTCTCTTCTTAGGGGCTGACCTAGGTCGGCCTGTCCTTGGCAGTGTTATGAGGGCTCTGAACTTCAGGGATGACTAGGCATAGGCTATGTCTCCCACAAATGGTGAGCCAAAAGGACTTTTATAGTCCTTACCCACCTCCCAGCAATGCGGCACTCACTACTCCCTCCGGGGAGCAGAGCACAGGAGCTGAACCGCTACGTGAACCAGCCCCTGGGAGCCTGTCTCCAAGGGTCTCCCAGACACATCTGTTCAATAGCTGCTATTGTTAGGTACAGCTTTTAGGTAGCATTGCATTGATTCTAACTCATAGCAACAAAAGAGACCTTCTGTGAGATGCTTTCAAAGCTATGATCTTTTGGAAGCAGATAATCAGTTCTTTCTCCTACGGAGTCACTGGGTGGGTTTCAATGACCAACCTTTGGGTAAGCAGCTGAACACGCAACCACCGTGCCAGCTGGGCTCATTTTCAATAGCTGTGGGCTTGGCTTTAAAAAAAATTTTATTGGGGGCTCATACTATTCTTATCACAATCCATACATACATTCATTGTGTCAAAAACACATGTACATTTGTTCCCATCATCATTCTCAAAACATTTGCCTTCTATTTGAGCCCTTAATATCTACTGCTCATTTCTTCCTCCCTCCCCACTCCCCCCTACCTCATGAATCCTTCATCATTCATAAATTATTATTATTTTGTCATATATTACACTGCCCGATGTCTCCCCCCACCTTCTTCTCTGCTGTCCATCCCCCAGGGAGGAGGCTATACGTAGATTCTTGTAATCAGTTCCCCCTTTCTACCCCACATTCTCTCCACCCTCCAGGCATCACCACTCTCACCACTGGTCCTGAAGGAGTCATCTGTCCTGGATTCCCTGTGTTTGCAGTTGCTCTCTACACTTATGTACATCCTCTGGTCTAGCCATATTTGTAAGGTATAATTGGGATCATGATAGTGGGGGGGGGGAGGAAGCATTTAAGAACTAGAGCAAAGTTATATGTTTCATCGTTGCTACCCTGCAACCTGACTGGTTCATCTCCTCCCCGCAACCCTTATGCAACCTTGGAGAAAGCACTCAGCATTCAGCAGGGGTTAGAAACTCTGGTTTTAGTGATTTCTCTGCTGATATGACCTAGGACTAGTGAATTTGCCTCTTTGACCTCAGTTTTTCTTATTTACAAAACAAAATTCCATATATTTTTTCATTTATTATTATTATTATCTACAAAGGAGTGACATTCCATTTATTTGGTTTATTAAGAGATGAGGCTCCATTCTTTCCTTGTTTTCTTCTGAAATCAAAGTTAATATAAATAATACATTTATGAGTGTGAGCAAGTGTCATAAATATAAAACCCTGGAGTTGTGATGTCTGTACAAAGTCAGATAGTAAAACGTTTTACACTTTGGAGACTAGCTAGTGTCTATAGCAGGTTCCCAAATCTCCTGATGCAGCAGAAAAGCTGCCATAGAAAAATGAATGAGCTTAGTTGTGCTCATTGTAACTTTATCTACAGGATCAGTTTGGCTGCTCACATTTGCCCCACCGGCCACAGTTTGTCAACCTCCAAAAGTGATAAAAAAATCATATCTGGTATCAATGACCCAAGTCATGAACTACAAGATCACCACATTTGAAGAGCCTCTCTTGTGCCTTTTCTGATGGAACTCCAAGAGTTGGGTTCCCCCTCCCCAATAATTTCTTATAAGGTCTCATCGTTTTCTTATCATTCAATGTTCAAATATGGGAGAATTATCTAAGTGTTACCACTGCAACATTTCCAGGAACGACGAGGGCTTCTCAATATGGAGACTACTCTTTGGAACTCATCGAACCCCGAGTAAAAGCAATGTTCCATGTCCAATTTGTCATGGATTACCTGTTTTTCTCCAAGGTCCCTGGGAGAGTGTCCCTCAGGCACAGCACTACTGATAAGGAACTGGGCAGTGGTGGCAGGTAGGCATGGCGGTCTTCTTCATGAACACAGGTGAGACTCTCTCACACTCCAAGAATCACCTGGAATGAGAGGAGCCATTGCAGGGGGACAGTGTCCTACACCATCAGAAGGAAGCCAACAGAGATGGACTGTGGGCTGTCATTCAGGAGGGCACCCTGGTGCCCCTAAGAGGAGGAAACTGAACAATCGAGTTATAAGAACATTTTTGCTTATACAGGTATTTCTGAGAATGAGGCATCATGTATTTTCTCTTCCACGTCTTAGTTGATCAGACATTTCCATGGAGTTTTGTAACCTTTTCCTTCCTAAAGGATGTAACCCCTCAAAGCCCACCTGCTCCCGCTCCACTCCCGCCCTCAGAAGGAAATTGCTGGTAAAGGTTAGAACTACAAAGAAATCAGCTAGACATTCTCATCAACCAGCAAGAAACTTCCAGAAAATGCCCTGTGCTGTCATCTCCCCCTTGATTCTTACTTATTGCTTCTTGTTGTCCCTGTACCAAAGAGAGAAAGCGTGTGAAATAAAACCAAGACATCGGTGAGAATGGGGTGGAGGAGGTCGCAGGGGTGGTAGGGAGGAAGGTGTGAGAGAACGTCATAACGAGATGAGCTGGTGAGATAGTAAAGGGGGCGCATGATTTAAAGGGGAGGCAGAATTATACATAGATCTAGGCTGGGCTTCTTTCCTTGGTTCCTTTTGAGGTTCACTCAACTTCTCTGAATCTCAATGAGCACGTTGCTAACAAAGGAAAAGGCGAAGTTCCTATTTCACTTCCCTGACAAAAATCCTGCATGGCTCAGATGGAATTGTGGGAACGAAGCTGATGTGTAACTCTAGAGCGACAGGTCTCAGCTAGGGATGATCTTGTTTCCCAGCCCCAAGGGCCAATCCCTAAAAACACTGTCCTTGTCATAACTGGTGGTGGGGCAGCTGCTACTGGCATCTAGTGGATAAAGTCAGAGATTCTATAATATCTCTACAATTTTAATTGCACAGTACATGAAAGTGCCCACAACAACAACAACAAAAAATTCTGGAAAAAACTGTCAGTAGTACCAATCTTGAGAAAACCTGTTCTAGAGCCTGTGAGATTTCAACAAAGCTGTAGGTCAGTGGAACGGTGAGGCAAATGATGAATGATGCTCGGGGAAGAGGTGACAAAAAAAAAAAAAAGGTCTCAACTCCCATACTGAATGTTTTCTGAGGTTCTTATTGGCTGCGGAAAATAAAAACATGGTCCTGGTAACTAACTAAAATGGCTTCCTCCGCTTAACACCAGGTGTGTAAACATTAAGAAATTCATTAAATACTGGGGATCTCCTTACACCAGCCTCACTACTCAAATTCCCCCTTCTTCCTTCGTTTCCTTCCACTCCCCACCACTACATTTCATGGCTTCCACTTTAAGTTCTGATTAGACCTTATCAGCCATGTGGGAACTAAGCCATGGCAAATCACTGGGGTATCGAGCCCCCAGATACTGTGCACATCCTGTCCCCACCTGCCCCAGTTGCTGGGTCCAGCTACAGCAGGCCTGGTTTTTGGAGAGATCATTTCATGTCCTCAACCGGATACATCGAGATAATAACTTTCCAAATATTGTCTTACGAGATGCTTATCACTGTAAAACAATATTTTGCCACCAGGCACCGAGCAAGGGGCAGTATCACTTTGCAGAAAAACAAGGGTTGGTAAGGGGAGGTCAGGTCATTGATGAGGTAAGGAGGGTTGGAGAAAGCAGCCATTGGGGCAGGGAGGATAGACTTTGAAGAGATTCACGACTTGGTGACAAGTGTATTAGGAGAGCTGGTTTTCATGTTTTAAAGCATGAACATCAAATTACAGGAGAAATACAATCTGCTCTTAACATGGTGTAATGGGAGGTAGTGTGTGTTGTCCAGCGGTAGACCTCTCACCTTCCATGCAGGAGACCAGGGTTCAATTCCTGGCCAATGAACCTCATGTGCAGTCAAGCTACCTGACCCTCGGTGGAAGCTTGAATGTTACAATGATGCTCAAGCATTAGTCCAAGATGATCTAGGAAGAAAGGCGTGGAAATCAGCTAATGAGAATTCTAAGTATTTCATTTCCAATCAGTCATAGAGAGGATGTTTGGTTCTGTGTGCATGGGGTCACTCAACGGTAGCTTACAACAACATAGACATGGAAGCCCCTGCCTGCTCTTAGAGAGTTCACAGCCTATTAGGAAAGAACACAGACCTAGGAAGTAGCTACAGAGCAATGCACATGATATTATGCACCAGAATGGACTGCCAGATAACCTTGTTTCATTGTTAGACGATTATCAACCTCATCATTTTCATCAAAAGTAAAATAAAGGCAAATTTCACCACGTTTAATATGCATGGTTTGTCTATTGACCTCTGATTTTCTATCGAAAGCTGAAGAGTCTCAATAAAGGCAAGACACGGGTGGCTTATTCCAGCACTCGGAATCTTGGGGGAGGAAAATAATGACAGGGGGTTGGAGGAGACAGACAAGTCTTGCCTCTGTCACCAGGTGTTTGTAAAACCACACCCATGACTGATTCTGTCACGTTCGTCCTCGGCACTCTTCCATCAGAATTCCCTGGGAAGATTCCAGCCCTCTGCGGACCCTTTCCTAGGTCGTTTCCAACAGGGTGATTGTATGTGGAAGAGAATTGGAAAAGGGAAAATGCTATGTAAGTGTGTGGTTTTGCTCTACTTCATTTTTGAAGGTAAGAGATGGGTCTGGAGCTGCTGGGAGTCTATGTAAAAAGTTGAAGCCCTTTGCCCCCAGCGTCAGCCTTGAGTGATGAAGAAGGGCGAAACTTCTGCAGCCAGTAGGTTGGACCCCAGTGCTCTACTCCATATCAATATCATCTAGTCTTGGACAAGCTTCTCAACTAATTGTGCTTCAGTTTTCGCATCTGTGCAATGGAGACGTGAGTGGGATTATTGTGAGGATTAAGTGTGTAAATACAAGTAAAGCACGGAAAGCTCTGCTCTACAGAATAAAATTCCGTTGACGGTTAAGTTTTCTTATTGAGAGCACTGTGGTGACATTCAGTTCACCACATAGGTTGGGTTCATTGCTGTTTGGTCAGCTCCTGAACCCATTATGATCCAGTGGAACAGAATGAAATGCTAACTGGTGTGGGCACCACCCCAATAGGTTGTATATGGGATTATTATGATCTCTAGTGTTTCCAGTAGCTGAGTGTTAGGAGACAATCGCCAGACCTTTCATTCCTAATTTACCTTATTCTGGAAGCTCTGGATAAACTTGAGCAACAACCAAAAATCAAGCCTCCGGTGACAGGCTGGTGGTAGCTGTGCTTCCAGTGCATTGAGCAGGAATCAAACGTAGGTCTCCCCAAGGAAGGTGAGTGTACTACCACGGACTCACTAATGTGTGGGATCACTTTCATTCTGTGCCAGATCAAGGCAGACCAAAATCATATTTATCCAAGAGCTTACCTTCCAGTCGGGAGACAAATATCGAACAATGCTTGAAAAGTATAATCGGGCTATGGAAATGACCATTGCTGTGAGGGAAAGAAAAGAGACAAGCGACTGCTCGAGCTTGGAGCTGCTTTAGGTGAGCGGCTGTAACAGGCCACTGGCTAGAGCTGATATTTGAGCAATGTCTTAGAGTTCAAATTCTGGGCACTCCGTTTGGAGAAGGCTACGGAGGTCCAAAATCCATTTGCAGATGCCCCGTGTGAATTAAGTTTCATTGATTTCGTTCTGATCATTAACTGGAAATGGGAATAGTTTTGCCCTCAAGCAGAGTTCATTAGAGAGTAGACCACCTCCACCCTCCAAAACAGCCCCAAGAGGGGAAGCTTCCTTTAGGGGCTTGTCTGAGTGTGTTCTTGAAGCCCATATTGGGGCACCATAGTCATGAATCCTGCCCTGACTGCTTTGGTTGGAAAGTCCTGGACCAATCTTATAAGGTCTTCTGCTCCCCATAATGTATGTGTCCCAAAGATAGCCTTATTCCCATTTCTAGAGTTCCGCCTGCAATTGTGACCAATCAATGGACAGCCAATCATGTTTCTGGGACCGTTTGCTTTGTCCTTCCATGTCCTACTTAAGCCTGTGATTCTCTGTAAACCACTGGACACCCACATGATCTCGTGCTAATGGTCTCCCTCCTCTGGGTGATGGGTCTTTGTCTTGTCTTTAAATATTCCTTGAAGCCAGACAGAGGACTGAAAATGGAAACAGGTAGATTAGAAACAGAGGCTAGAGTATTTCCCTTGTATAACTGAGTGGGAATAGAGTTCAGAGAATTTCTGAGAGTGGGGCCTTCTCTCTTCAACCTTGTAAGCTATTTTCCACACACACAGCCTCAGAGATCGAGAAGCAGTGCCATCTTGTGGACTGCATTCCACCAGAATTTCTGGCGCCCAGCATCATCTAATAGAAACCGTCTGTTGGACTGAAGATTCAAGAATCACTTATGCCCCATGGGGACCCTTAAAAGCCCACAACATATGTGCTCAGGGTAGAAGCCAATTCTTTTGACTGCACTAGGCCTGGCCCTCTCTCTTCTTGTTGATTTTGTTGTTGTTAGTTGTCATCAAGTCTGTTCTGACTCATAGCGACCCCGTGTACAACAGGATGAAATACTAGTCAACCCTTCTCAAACACAATTGTCCTTATGTTTAAGCCTATAGGTGTGGCTGCCGTGTAAATCCATCTGCTCCAGAGTCTTCCTCTTTTTCACTCCCCATCTAGTTTACCAACCAGGATGTGCTTTTCCAGGTCTCTTCTGAAAACAAGTCCAAAGTACTTGAGACAAAGTCTGATCATCCTTGCTTCTAAGAGTATTCTGGTTGTCGTTTTCCAAGATAGACTTGTTTGTTCTCTAGGTAGTCCATGGTGCTTTCAATATGTTTTACCAGCACCAGAATTCAAGGGAATTGAATCTTCATTGGCCTTCCTTACTCAATGTCCAGCTGTCCGTGCATATGAGGTGTTAGAAAATACCATGGCATAGGTTAGTAAACCTTAGTCCTCAAGTAATATCCTTGCTTTTTACCCAGTGTTACCCAATGCAATGCACTTGGTCTCTTGACTGCTGCTTCCGCACGGAGTATTGATTGTGTCTACACACAGGATGAAATTCTTGACAGTCTCGATCTTACTCTATTTATCAGGGGGCTACCTATTGGTCTAATTGTGAGGATTTGGGTTTTGTTTCCATTGAGTTTTAATCCATACTGAAGTCTGCAAGGTTTGATCTTCATTAGCACATGCTTCAAGTCCTCTTCCTTTAAAGCAAACAAAATTGTATCACCTACAAAATGTGGGTTACTAAACCGTCCTCCAATCCTGATGCCACATTCTTCTTCGATAGCCCAGCTTGTCTGATTATTTGTTAAGAACACAGATTGAACAAATGTGATAAGAGGATACAATCATGGTGCCCGCTTTTCTTGATTTTAAACTATGCAGTTTTCCCTTGTCCTGTTCAAGTAAATGTCTTCCTGGTATTCTCTGCTCTTAGCCGGGATCCACGGGACATCAACAATGATAGCCTTTGTTCCGTGTCTTCTTCTAGATCTACCCTGATTCTGCGGCATCTCCCTGTCAATGTACTATTGCAATCATAATTGCATGATCTTCAGCAAAATTTTACTTGCATGTGATATTAATGATATTGTTGATCATTTTCACATGCACATTGAGTTGCCCTTCTCTTTCAGTCTGTTGGCCAGGAAGCTGTCTCCCAAATTTCTTGGCAAGGCTAAGTGAGTGTTTCCGGTGCTTGTGGAAACGTTTCCAGGGGCATTCCACCAGTTCCTAGAGCCGTGTGTGTGGCCAGTGCTTTCAGTGAAGCTTGGACTCATTTTTTCCATATCTTTGGTTCTTGCTCATGTGTTACCTCATGAAATAGTTGAATGTCAGCTAGTTCTTTTTAGTTCTGTTTGGTACAAACACTCTTTGTGTATTCGCTTCAGCCTCCTTTGATGCTTCCTGCAGTGTTCAATATTTGCCCATAGAACTTTTCAATATTGCATTGTTAAGGCCTGGATTTTCCCCCAGTTATTTCAGTTGGTTCTTCCTTTTAGGGTTTCTAACTCTAGGTTTTTGCACATTCTTCCTAGGAGTCTCTAATTAAATCCTATACTATCGCCTTACTTTCTGACCAAGATAATGACTTCTCTTGGTAAAAAACAAGGGCATAGTTTTGGTAACAATTCTCCTTAATTACATTTTGATATTTGGGGTCTCTTTTGCACTAAAAAAGCAGAGGCCTGGAGGAAAAGGGCATATGACCCTCAGATAGGAGAGGTAGCCCTCCCAGAAAGCAAGTGCTCCAACCCTGGCAGAAGCAGCTAGGAAGAGTGTCCAAGGACAGAGGGACTGGAGGGAGGGAGTGAGGGAGCAGGAGGTTGTCGGAGGAATGTTCAGAGGCCTGGGCATGGGCCGGACTCTGTTAAGGCTTATGCCCTATCGAGAAGATTAGAGGTTTTGTCTTGAGAGACAGAGAATGACTTAAATGTTTAAGACCATGGTGGGGCATTATCTAGTTGATGTTATGAAAAGATCTGTGTGTCCAAGATTCCATAACTGTTATACACAGAAAAGATTGCAGACGAATGAGCCTAACGCAGCTGACCACTTGGTCAATGGTCTTGACCATTGGTCACAGCTTCAAGAAGGGGGTAAGCTGTGCAGATGGGATCTATGGTGAAGGAAGAGCTGACTGAACGTGCTAATAGGCTAGGGGATATGTGTGAGGACAAGAAAAACTATTAAGGATGACTATTTGGTGTTTGTACTGAGTATCTGATGTGACCAAATACTAAAATAGTGTTATAAATTGAATTATGCACTCTCCCAAATGTATTGTAAATCCTGACCCCAATACCTGTGATTATTAGATTGTGTGTTGAGCTGCTGCTTAGGAGAAAGATGAGACTTTCTACGCCAGTCAACTGCTAGTCTTGAAAATCCATAGGAGCAGTTCCACCCTCTCCCTGAAGGGTCACCATGAAGCATAAGGGGCTAATGGCAGCAGTGAGTTTTAGTTTGTACCTGTGACCCCCCCTTTTTTGGGGTAAAGTTAGTGAGATTGCATTAGTGTGTCTTTATCCACCCTGCCATTCACTGTCTCTTGTTTGTTTAAATGATTTACATTCAATGTGGTTATCAATAGATATTAATTTATAGCTGCCATCAATAGATATGAATTTTATGCTTCAGAATACTAGATGATTGGGTTTCTTTGTTTCACTTGATTTCTATTAAATCTTTAATTTTGGGGGTGGAACTTCTTATACTCTTCTTGTGTTTACTAAACTTTGAAAATTCACTTTGTTTGTGGTTACTCTGTAATTTACTTTCCTTAAACTCAAAATAATCTTTTATACTTTAATATTTCCTTGACTTCCTCTCCATATGGGAATTCTATAACTGCACCATTTATTTATTCCCCTATTTGGGGTTTGAACTTGTCATCAGTTATGGACTGACATCTCTAATTCCATGTTTTCAGTTTTGAAGCCTTATTTTACTTAAAAAATTTTTTGTTTGGCTTGGTATCTGGATGATGTCAATATGAATCTCAAATTATTGCCTGGTATCATTTGTTCTCTGCTGAAAATAAAGGACTCCCTTTAATATTTATTGTAAGGTTGGTCTGGGTTTTATAATATCTGTAGATTGGGTCAATATTTTTTTAAGATATAAAAGCAGATCATGCCACACCAAAGAAACCTCTAGGGAATCAAGAAATAGAAGCTGGAAAGAGACATTTCCCCAAGAGAAAAATAGAAAGAAAACAAAAAGCCTTCCCTTAGAGCTGGGCTCTTGAATTCCCACTTCCAGCCTCTTGCTGTTGTTGGGCTTACGTATCATTGAGTCAATTCCAACCCATGGTGGCTAGGTGTTCATCACCAGTGAAACACTGGACCAGCTTCACAGTTGTTGCTAGGTTCGAGCCCATTACTACAGTCTCCGTGTCAAGCCATCTCATTGGGTGTTTTTCTCTTTCACTGACCCTCTACTTTACCAAGCATGAAGTCCTTCTCCAGGGATTGGTCTCCTCTAATAACCTCTTACCCAAATTATGTGAGATAAAATATAGCCATTCTTCCTTCTAAGGAGCATTCCAACTATGTTTCTTCCAAGACAGATTTGCCCATTCTGTCGGTAGTCCAGGGTATGTTCAGTACCCTTCACCAAAACCATAATTCAAATGCAACATTTTAAAGTCTTCTTTACTTATTACCTAGCTTTCACATGCCCAGGTGATTAAAAACAGCACAGTTTGAATCAGATACACCTTAATCCTTGAATGACATCCGTATTCTGTAACACTTTAAGTTTGTACAGCAACACAAAACAATATTTGATTCCTTGGCTGCTGTTTGACTTCTTGACATGGATGTTTATTGTGTATCCAAATATGATGAAACCATTGACGACTTCAATCTTTTCTCTATGTATCCTGTTAATTATTGGTCCAGTTGTTAGGATCTTTGTTCACTTTATTTTGAAGTGCAGTTCATACTGAAGTCTGTAGTCTTTGATGTAGATCTGTAAGTAATTCAAGCCTTTGTTCATTTTCAGCAAGGAAAGCTTGCCATCTGCAAGTTACTGGGTGTTACTGAGCCCTTCTCCAGTCTCCATGCCTGGTTCTTCCCTAATCCTGCTTCTCAGATTATTTGCTCTGTACACAGATTGACTACGGGTAGTGAACAGAGAAAACCCTGGCACACCCTTTCCGGATTTTAAACCACATACACGTCCTTGCTCTGCTTGGACGACTGACTGCCTCTTTGTCTATGTCCCTGTTCTGTTTGAGCACACCTACTGACGTCGAAGTCCCATTCTTTGCACTGCTATCCAGAATTAATTTGTAATGACACACATGGTCTGATGACTTGGCATATTCAATAAACCACAAGCAAAGGTCTCTCCAGCAGCCTCTGTTTGCCTGTGGCCAGCAGTGATGTCCCTATTTTCAGGTCATTTTCTGAATGCAGCTTGAAATTTTAGCGGCACTTTGCCAATGGACTGCTGCAACTGTTTTTTCAAGTTATCGTTAGCAAAATTTAACTCACATGTAATATTAATGATTGTTAGAAAATTTCTGAATTTGGTTGGATGACTTTTTTTCCAAATGAGCACACACAAAGCAGGATCTCTTTTAGACAGCGTCCTACGTTGTAGGGATATATATTTCTGTTTGTTGGTATTTCTGTTCCAATCAGCAATCGATAACTAAGGCAGTAGGTGGGGCAGATTCATGATGAGGTAAGAAACAGTATATAGGAGTTCTGTTTGGGAGAAGTTAAATGTGACCTGGTTTTAGATATCCAGGTGGAACTGCTGCACCGAGAATGAGCTCGTCAAAGCTCAGCTTGTCCAAAGCCGAACTCATGGCTTAGGCCCAGTCTTGTTCCCTCCCACCTGAGCCACTGCCAGCCTGTAGATGGAGAGAGACTTAGTTCTTCTGGATAAGAAGAGACATTGGTGCATCCACACTGAGCCTGGATGGAGTTCTTTGGTTTCTGCATCTGTGTTACAAATGCCGCCGATTCCAATCCGGATTCCTGGCCTTCTTAGTTGAGTGATGGTTTGGTGACCATATAATATATTATCCTCACAGGTAAAGACAATGTTATTTCATGACGATGAAAGGATGACCCAGTCCTGGGCTGACCCAACATATGGTTACCCTAGACGTTGGACAAATGAACCAATCCCTATGAGTCACGATTCCCTAGAGAGGAAGTGAGGTGCCCACAGCAGCGAGAGGGCTTCCTAAAGACGAAAGGAGGTTACAAGTGTGCTGATGCCTAGCAGAGCATTGGCTACATAAGGTCTTCATCATCGAACCCCACTAAAGGAACCTTAAAGCCATCCACGATTCTACCAACTGTTCCCTTTGTATTTTTCAATTGGAGAAGGAATTTTTTTGGAAACATCACGTGAAATTAATTTTCCAGTTATTTTGTATTTCTGGGTTTGGGTGGTTATTTTTTTGTAATTAGATGTTGTAAAAATTTTTTTAGTGATTTTGTCTTCTTTGTAATTAGAAATAGCGATTAGAGTATCTTTTATATTACATGGCATTTTCCTTTAAACAATTGTATACATTTTGTATTCTTTGCTTTTCTCCATACAGACTTTAATGAGAATGGATTCATTGTGTACCATAATTTGCTATTATTATAGTGTGTCATGAAAATGAGTTATTTCCGTCACTGAAGTATAATGACCAGTGTAATGTATTTTTGCTGGTGGGCTTTTTTTTTTCTTCCTTCTAAGAACAAGAGGAATGTGTTCACCAAGTTCACAGTCCAGTCAAACCCAAAAGACTTGGAGGGTTACACAGTGAACTCAGACATTTGGGGGGCCAGGTCTCCAATAGCACAAGGCAGTAGGAAGCAGTTCCCAGTGTTTTATTAAAAAAGCACAAAGGATTCTCAACAGCAGGCTCTCAGCCAACATCATTTGTTCAAATTAAGTCTGGAGAAGCTAAAAGCAGGTTGTGTCAAAAGTCAAACCCTCTGTAATTCACTCATGCTCGCCTCTGATTTGGAATGTCGCTTGTCCTGAGCAGGAAATAGATGTCCAACACTAGCCTGTGGTGGTTGTGAATACACGGGCATGTCTTGTTTCACTCTGCTTCATATTAATACACTTCACAAATCTTATGATTCCTTACAAGGTGAAAATCTGTGTCAGTCCTACAATAGACAATTCTATTTTTCCAACAGCATATGCCCACTTTGTATGTCTCATATATTCATAATTCTATCAATATTTCAGACAATCTCACAATGCTAGTGCATACTTAACATACTACAGTATAGTGGAAACATAACTGTAAGCATATGTACATTTATATATACGCACTCACTGTCATTGAATCAGTGCTGACTCATAGTGACCCCTCATAGGTTTCTGAGACTGTAACCATTTACCAGCCCAGTCTTGCTGGCACAGAACTGCTGGTGGTTTCAAACTGCCAACCATGTGCATCACAGCCCAATGTGCAGCCACTACACCAGCAGGGCTCCTAGACGTGACCTGCTTTATTGTGACCTCCTCTTTATGGCAGTGATCTGGAATCAAACCTGCAATAACTCCAAGGTGTGCCTCTACATATAAAGCACTGTATAATTTTACTTATACAAAATTGTATATATGGATATAAAATCAGAATTTTTTCAAAGTTCTGTAATTAATTTTTTTACAAAATAATCTTATCACCTTCAAAGTACTCTCCACTACACTTAATACATTTGCCAAATCTGAGATTCGATTCTTGGAAACCTTTTTCAAACTCATCTGTTTTGATGACTGACAGCACCTCCCTGTTTTTTTTCTTCACTTATTCTACTTCATCAAATTGCTGCCCTTTTATGTCCCTCTTCATTCAAGAAAACAAAAAGAAGTCACATGGAGTGAGGTCCGATGAGTAATGTGCATGGGGCAAGAGAGGCAGGTTGATTTTGCCAAAAACTGACGCACTGAGATGGCAGGTGCATAGTCATAGTGGCAAAACCAGTACCCTGCCCGCCACAAATCAGACACTATCACACTCTCTTTTCAGAACCTCCGAATAGACGCTTGATTAACACACTGGCCTGGTGGAATGAACTCCAAATGGAAAAAAACTCCAAAAAACCTCCAAATTCTATCCCCCTCACATTAAAAAAAAAAAGTATCATCTTGATCTTTGATTTCACTTTTGACAAGCTTTTTGGGTGATGCCGTCTCCCTGGCTTGACTGCTGTTTGCTTTTGGAGGTGTAAGAATAGCACCATGTCTCGTCATCAGTAATGACCTTGAAAAAATGTCTGGGTCACTTTGGAGCTGTTCTTTCAAAGCACAGCATGTTTGCCCTCAACAATCTTTGCATTGACCCTTCTCATTCCCAAACCTTCGCTGAACCGACCTCCAAGATGGTCCAGGTACCTTCCCTACATCTTCACTTGTCCGTCATCGGTCTTTAAGCACAATTGTGTGAATTTTGTCAACATTTTTGTCCATTTGGAAAGTTGATGGATGTCCAGAACAAGTTTTGTCATCAATCAACATTTCGTTCAACATCACAACTGTTTCCGTGGCATTTTTCCTGAGCGGGAAACTACATTTCACAGTTGCATGCTGTTCTCTTAAATCGACCATCACAAAAAATGAGATACAAGCAAAACTGCATCTACAAAAATATTCACTGTGACGAGAGAACCTTTCCGGGTGACACCAGTGGGTGCACTAACTCAAAGAGAGTTGCCCAGTGCTTGCCTAGCAGGAAAAATGCATACAAAGAAAGCTTCAGCCAGGAGTTTTTCTTTTTAGTATGCCTATATACATATATATGTATGTGTATATGTATGTGAGAGAGAGACTCACTGCCATTGAGTCAATTCATAGTGATCTCATAGGATAGAATGGAACAGTCTCTTTGGGTTTTCTTTTAATTCTAATATCTTTTCTTTTAATTCTAATATTTTATTGACATGTAATTTACATATAATGCAGGTCAATAGTTTAAACATGTTACAAAGAGCTGTACAGTAATCACTATAATCAATTTTAGAACATTTATTCTTGCTTGTACTCATTATTACTAGCTTCCCATTTCCCTCAACGTCCCCTGCCATACCCCAAGAAACTATTAATATAGTTACTGTCTGTAGAGATTTACCTATTCTGGGTTTCATATAAAGAAAAATATACAAAAAGAAAACAAGAAAACTCAAACCCCAGCAGCAATTACAAAATAAAACAGAGAATGACCTCCGTTCAAAAGATAACAGAAAATAATAAAAACTAGAACAAATTTAAAATGGGTCAAAGGGGAGAGCAAATGATAAGATGTTAAATTTTAACCTAACTATACTAGTCCACTTTCTACGCACTCTGTTTGATAGCCAGGCTCCCTAGTCAGTCGTCTTCCCTAGTCAGTCGTCAGAGAGAACTCACCAGTTCCTTAATCCACACGGGGATCCTGCTGATGAATTTCTAGCATCCACTGTCATCCACAGCCTCCTGCAAACCAGGTGGTCAGAATTTAAGTTCTTAAATGGTTCCATCCGCTGGTCTTAGAATTTATTATTTACACCCCATGGATCACACAGGCTGGGGTACTTCTTCAGTGTGGACATAGCTGTCACCTCACTTAGAAGGCTGCTTGTTTGAGGACAAGCTTTGAGACCCCGGATGCTATTCTTTCTGACAAATAGGTGCTAACTACTTTCCTTACCACACTTTTGTATAGCACCCATGTCTTCAGTGATCTCTTCATGAGAGCAGGCATCCAGGAGGGCCATGTCATAAGAATTAATTTTTCTTAAAGTGATGATTAAGTGTGAGCTCAAAATTCATATATGTCCCTGATCTACTTTACAGATATTATCATTTTATTACAGAACATTATAAACCATCTGTATGATTCATATGGCAATTATTTGATAGGATGCTTAATTTGAGGCTGTAAATTTTTGTGGAAGTAGAAAGTCTCATTTTTCTCCTATAGAGTGACTGGTAGATTGTAACTGCTGAAGTGGTTACCAGCTCTATGTGAAATCCATCATGTTACTGGTGTTCTTTAAGCAAAGGTACAGACACCGAGAATATTAGCAGTTACCACGAGTGGACAGGAAGCAGAACAGGGGAGTTCTGGGTTCGGGGACATTGAGTTTATATTAATGGTGGTAGAATAAATTTGAAAATGATACTGCTTGCACAACATGAAGAATGTTATCAATACCACTGGATCGTATATATAGAAGTTGCTGAGGTTTTCTTGTGTCTGTTTTCATAACAATAAAAATTAGAACGCACACATTAGGGTAAGCAAAAAATATCGCTACTAGGGCCCCGAGGTGTCTATTTCATACATATATGTGTTTCGTACAAATAAGATTTATTTAACCATGTTCCTGTGAACAGTGTGTGACTGCAGACAAGTTCTCTCGGTAGTATACTTTTCAGTCTTGTTAGAGGGCCTTCAATAATAAAAAAGGACCACAATATTGAGAGTAGCGATACCAGAAGGGGAAGGGGAAGGTGGGGGAGAAAGGGAGAACTGACCATAATGATTTACATATAATCCCCTCCCTGGAGGATGGGCACCAGAAAAGTGGGTGAAGGGGGACACCAGACAGTGTAAGACATGCAATAATAATAATAATTTCTAAATTATCAAGGGTCTGTGAGGGAGAGAGGGTGGGGGAAGGGGCAGAAAAATGAGGAGCTGATACCAGGGGCTCAAGTAGAAAGAAAATGTTCTGAGAATGATGATGGCAACAAATGTACAAATGTGCCTGACACAATGGATGGATTGTGATAAGAGTTGTAGGAGTCCCCAGTAAAATGATTAAAAAGGAAGAAAAGAAAAGGTCTAATCAAAACAGAGATTTCTGCCAAAATACATTTTCAGGGTGCCCACGTGTATTAAGCCTTCAGGGAATCCTCCCTGATCACCGTCCAGGGCTGTGACCAGCCTTGCTATCAGACAAAGGGTATTGTAAAGTTGATTATGGAGGACATAGTTAAAATATAACACCTTATCACCTGATCTCCCTTTTGGCACATTTTATTTTTAATAGTTCTGTTGGCATACAATACACATATCATACAATTCAATAGTTGAACCACTTTGAGTCGTGCTGTCATTGCTGTGTCCCATTTTAGAACGTTTTCTTTGGTTTTTACTCATTATGATTAGCTCCCCCTCGTCCCCCGCCAGACTTCCCTGCCGTTAATCTAGTTATTGCCTCTGTAGACTTGCCTATCCTGGATTTCATATTCAGAAAATCATTCAAATAAAATGAAAATGGAAAATAACAAAGTAAAACACATAAAAACTTCAATTGAAAAGAAAGCAGAAAATAGAATCAAAACAATTTTTAAATGGATCAGAAGTGAGGTAAAATGAGGTGTTAAATTTTAACCTAACTGCATCTGCAATCATCTACTTTCCCATGCACTCTGCATGAGAGCGAGGCTGTGCACATCCCAGGTCCATGGTCAGAGGGGGCCTCCAGAGACTTCATCCACTCGCATTTCCCTTCACGGTTTTTTCATTAACCAGAGCAGCTTTAACGTGGGTTGAAAGGAAGATCTAATGATATTATATTTTAACATAACTATGTCTGTTGTAATTTGAAAACAATGCTTTTCACCTCCTTCAACTTAAGTCAGGAGGAATTCACCACAGGTTTACTCCATGTGTGGAGCCTCCAAATGCATGTTGGGTCTCCACTCTTATCTCTATCATTCTGCAATCCAAGTCTTCCCAACTTAAGATCTGAAACCATGCCTGCCACTGGATGTGGATTCTGTTATTTTCCATCCTTAATCTCACAGGCAGGGTGCTTCTTCAGTGTGCACATAGCTTTCACCTCACTTATACGGCTGCTTGTTTGAAGACCTTTAAGACTCCAACTGCCATTCTCTTTGACAGCCAAGCACCATCTAGTTTCTTCACCACACTTTGATAGGGAACCCATATCTTTAATAACCTCTTAATGAGGGAGAATACCTTTTGACCCATTTTCAAATTGTTCCAGTTTTATTATGTTCTGTTTTCTTTTCTATTGTGGTTTTTCTGTTTTGTTTTGTCGCTGTTGTTGGGTTTTCATTTGTTTGTTTCTTGTTTTACATGATTTCCTGTATATGAACTCCAAGATACATAAACCCAAAGAGATGGTAGCTGGGTTAATAATTACTGAGGAACAAGACAGGGAGGTTGGGTACGAGAAAGAAGAAAAGGTTCTGAAATTGATTGGGGTGATGATTATACAACTCTCCTTAATATAACTAGTCCATCAAATTACATGATATGTGAATTATGTGCCAATAAAGCTATTTCAAAAACACACTATTTTCTGAGCTTATCTGTTGTGCCAGTTAAATTCAAGACCGAAAAGTCATCTCAGAAAATTATGGTGGCTGATTTTGGGGATTCCAAAGAATGATCTCAATAAAATGTCCTGTGGGGCCCAGAACAAACACATCGATTATTAGAAAGAAGTTTTAAGAAAATAAAAACCTGCACTGGTAAAAAAATAATGCCCAGAAGTATGCACCAGGGAATTATTTTCTATCATGCTAAGTACCTGCTCTTTCTTCAGGGGTGGCAACATCTGTCCTATAAGAATTCGTTGGGACCTTAAGCAACCCACAGACCCGATCTTGCCCCTTTAGTCTTCTTCTTGCCCCCCAAATTCAAAGAAAATTTAGCAGGAGCACAATTTTAAACTGTCAAGGATGCTAAATTACTATCTCAATATGGTGTAAATCGAAGAACACAGAATTCTTCAGGGAAGGGTCAGAGAGGTGAACACTCTGCCTTCAGAACGACGCAAGTGTATAGACCTGTACAGAAGCTATGCTGAGAAACAAAAGATCTACATTTTGAGATTTAAAAAAATAAGTTTTTCTATGATTTTGTAGCAATCACTTTTACTTGCTCTCATGTGTATGTTGTGTGTGTTCAATACATTTGCCAACTGAACAATTTTTCATGTGCACCATGTATTGCTCTCAATTGCAATAATGATGTTACTTTGTCCCCATCGCCACAAACAGAAACTCACTGCTCCCCAAATAGTGGTGTTCCCCATTGCCAACTCTCACTTTACACAGCAGAGGCTGCCTTGTCCAGAGAGGGTGCCAGTGAGTGTCTGTCCTTTATCCAACTGTAGTATAGGGGTCAAGGTGACGGGGAGGGAACAATCGCCTTCCTAATAACTCACATAACTCATCTCATGAGATGCACGCCCGAGGATTGTGTTCTCTTTACAACAGCCTCTGTTAGGAACATTCAACTTGAGGGGACATCCACTGGTGAAGGTGTCATGTGTACAGCGTGTTCAGGTTCTATGAAGGCTCAAAGTCCCAGCAAGAAGCAGATGGCACCCTAGCAACAGATGCCAGCAAGATGCCAATCGATGCAGACATGCTCCACAGACCCACTACAACAAAGACATAGGAGACGAAGGTAAAGAGACCCTAGACTCTGCTCTGATACACAGTCAGTGAATACAGCGTGCGTGGATGCAGACAAAATGTCTTGAATCGTCTCTTTTCTACCCTTTGTGGCAGTTGTATTTCTTGAAAACTTGGGAGTCGACCTTGAAATCAGTACCTTGACAGGGTAGATGTTTAACTATTTAACTATTCCTGCCATCGACCCCTACTCACCATAGGCTAGTGCCACTTTGCCCAGCCACCCGTGGCTCTTCAAGATCTTCAAATATCAAAACAACATCATATCTTGGAAGCAGCAGCAGATATTTGTACCTATGTGAAAATAAGAAAATACAGCAAACTTCAGTGGGATACAGGCAGATGTGGATACAGAGGAGATCTTGGGTGGGAAAAAGCTTTAGAACTTCTGTGAGGGAGTTTAGGAGAATGATCTTCAGCTGCTTTAGATGAATGGAGGGGGAAAATCAACAGGAATGCAGATAAGAAACAAAACAGAAGAGAAGATAAAATAACTCAGGGAAGCACTACCAGAACAATCTGACAAAGAGAGAGAGAGAAAGGCCCTAGGAATAATCCAACAACTCTAAATAGAAATTTATAAAAGCAAATGCTAGAATATTAGAATTAGATTACATTTTGAAAGAACAAAATGGAAGTATTGAAACAATGGAAACCTGGATCAGTAATCTCGAAGATAAATCTCTGGAGACCAAAATACAAGAATGTCAAACTATAAGAAGGACCAAAAAAAATTAAAGAAAACTTGAGAAGTCTATGGTAAACTATTAAAAAGAATAACTTACATTTGATAAACATGACAGATCTAAAAGAAGGGAAACTAACCACAGAGAAAATAGTTGAAGAAATATGAAGAGATCTTTCCTAATGCTATGACAGAACAGAAAACTAACTATCCAAGAAGTCCAGAGAATGCCAAACAGAATTGATCTCTAAAGAAAAATACCATGGTGTATGTGTCAGACAGGGTTCTCTAGAGAAACAAAACCAGAACGCTAAAATTTTTATATATATGTATACAGTTAAATAGATATATAACATAAGAAATAAACAATTAAATTAGAAAGCAGTACAAATGGCTCAGTGCAACTCACTCCCATGAGATATTTGTGAGACACTGGCAGTCCTTCAAGTCGTGAGGGCCTCCAGGTAGTCCTCTGTAGAGCAAATCAGGCTATCTGGGCAAGGCAGGTCACAACAGTCAGCGAGATGACAGGGTCTGACAGTCTCCAGCTCAAGAGATGTAAATTCCAATGGTGTGGCGAAGCAGGTCTTGAAGGAACCTCAAATTACAGCGACACAGTCCACGGGTTAGGTAGTGTAGCTTGCAAATTAAGGCACAGAACAAGCAAGGCAACCGCACACTGGGCTGATAATCAAAGGGCAAGAGATAAGAAAGTTGAGGCTCACGGAGCCATTTATCTCTCCACCCTTCAATTAATCCCACATGTGTTTATCGGCCAGGTTGCCACAATAAACTAACTACCTCAATACAGTATAGGCAAGCTTTTTAACATCAATGAAAAGCAAAGAATCCTGAGAGCAATTCAGGGGTAACAACTCACTTTTAAAGGCGAACCAATAAGAATAAGTTCATATTTTTCAATGGAAACTATTAGAATTTTCAGCGCAGGAACCAATGGGTTGATATATACAAAATTTTGGGGAAAAAATCTGCTAACCAGAAACCATATATCTAGTAAAATTATCACTAAATAGAGAAATAAAATAACTGGGGGGCAAGAAAAAACTAAAGAACTTTGTAAAACCAGACCAACTTTACAAACAAATTTTTTAAAATACCAAAGGAAGTTCTTTGGACAGAAAATCAACAACAACATGTAATGTAAAACTTCATTATCAAGAAATCATCCTAAAATGAACCAGAGGCAGATAGAAAACAGAAATTTAGGAATGGGTTTTGGGCTTGCATTTAATCCTAGCTCCAATGTCAGAATAATTACTTCTTATGATATGGCACTGCTCAATACTCGCCCATGTGAAGGAAACATGGGAGATATGGGTTTTGTAGCAAAGTGTGATAAAGAAAGTGGATGGTGACTGGCTATCAGAAAGAATCGTGACTGGGGTCGGGCATGTTTTCCAACAAGCAGCCATCTAAGTTAAACCCACGTGGAAGATGCGCACCAACATCTGTACTGTGATCCAAGGAGTGGAAAAGATGTCATTCAAATCTGAGGGAGGAAATGGTATCAGAGCTTAATGGTTAAACTTTGGTTTGCAGAAGGCTGTGCATAACAGTGGAACTCCAAAATATATTTGCAGTGTCTGTGCAAGGAATAAGTCTCCAGTGCTTCCCCTATAACCATAAGTGAGAGATGAGAATAGCATGGTTATCACACAGAATAGTAGAAAGATGATTATAGTAGATTAAAATGATAAATCTGAGTTGGATGATTAAAATTTATTCTTTGTTTTTTTTTTGTTTTAATCATTTTATTAGGGGCTTATACAACTCTTATCACAATCCATACATACATCAATTGTGTAAAGCACTTTTGTACATTCATTGCCTTCATCCTTCTCAAAACATTTGCTCTCCACTTAAAGCTCCTGGCATCAGCTCCTCATTTTTCCCCTCCCTCCCCACTCCTCGCTCCCTCATGGATAGTTAAACCTCTGTCATGTGATCTCCCTTTTGATACATTTTGAGCTTGATCCAGTTTTTAATATTTTCTGTTTATTTTTGTTTGTTTGTTTTTCCAGATTGAAACATATTTATACTGTTTTATGTTATTGTTGGTAGCATCCTTGACTCTGTTATGTATCATTCTGTATTTTTCAGTATATGAAACTCAGGTTGGGTGAATCTATAGAGACAATAATGAAAATAAGGGTCCCTGGGGCTACAGCAGGGGAGAAAGGGAGATAATGGGGAGTCTACATAAAGTACAAAAAAGAAAGAAAATGTTATGAAAATGGGTGTGGTAGTAATTGTATAATACTGCTTGATATGACAAGTATTAAATGGCATGTTGCCTGGATTATGTCCTAATAAAAGGATTGGGGGGGAGGAAGAAATCATCCTAATTAAGTAATGCACAAAGTGAAATAAAATCATATGATTCAAAATAGGGAAGCACTGCTAACATTCCACAATGAAGAGAACAATAAAATAATAGAAAAAACAAGATACATATTAAACAGTCAAATGGAGAAGATATCAAGTAGTTCCCAAAAGACAGCAAACTATCTTAAACTTGGAAAGAAAACAAACTAGCTTGAAAGAAAATGTTAAAACCTCAACAACATCCATAAATCTGGTTAAACAATAAGATAAAACAAAAACAAAGAAAAAACTGACATTAAAATCCATAAACAAAAGAAAACCAGCATAGAAAAAAATAAGATAAACAAAGAAACCAACAACACCATCAGAAGGAACAAATAATAAAAGCAGACCTATGAATACAAATGGATAAAATTCACCAGTTAAGAGACTATCAGAATGGATAAGAAAACGCAAGCCATTAATATGCTGCTTACAAGAAACACACATCAGCCCTAAAGACAAAAGCAGACCCAAAGGAGAAACAATATTAATTGCTGACAAAATATACAAGAAAAAGTCATCATAGGAGACAAAGAAGGTCATTTTAAATAATAAAAGCCACCATAAGACACATAACCTAGAAGATATCAATCAATGAAAGACCTTAAAAATACATTAATCAGTACCCTTCCTGGAGCATACTGCGACAGATGACAATACTGGGGGGACACCGCAGGGCAGAAATGCAGTCTGAATCCCCACAGTGGGGCAAGCCAAGAGAGGAACCTAACAGATCAGCAAAATGGAAGCAAAGCCAAGCCAGAAGCTCCTAAAGAGCCCCCAAAATAGACTGCAGGCTAGGAGGGGCAGCCCCTGGAATCCCCCAGGATCAGTGGGGAGATAGTCATAGAGATCAGTGGACAGACCTGAAATTATGCATGTGGTTTTTTTTTTCTTTCTTCCTTCCCCCCCCCCCCAATCGTGTGTTTTCTATTTGTTTGGTCTATGCCATTGTTGGTATGCCTACTTACATAACATAGCATGGGAAGCAATCTCCAGGAGAAAGCAACAGGACCGATGGCCCCAGGGGGACTTGGGGGAAGAAGGGGGCAGGGGAAGGGTGTAGTGGGCAAGCAATGCCATAGACAGGCGAACAACTAGGGAATAAAAATCAACAATGAGGAGGAAATAGAGATCCTGGTGCTGGAGCAACAGCATCTAGCTGAGAGGAAGTACTATGAGGCAGAAGTAGGGAGAGTGTGATGATGGGGCAGAAGCAAGGAAAAAGGAAACAAAGGAATGATCTAGGAAGCAAAGCTTTGGATAGAGGTGTAAGCATAGGTGTGTCCATATGTTAATACATTAATCCATAAAAATATTGGTATTGGCCTATGTATATATATATATTTATATAGCAATACACTGAGGTAGTGGACAGACTTCGGGCCTCTGCTCATACCCTTCCTCAATACAAGAACACTTTTTTCTAACAAATTGGCAATCTGAGATGCTCACCCTCCCGGCGCAATCACTGAAGACAAAATGGGTGTATAAGTAAATGTGGTGAAGAAGGCGAATGGTGCCTGGCTATTAAAAGATATAGCATCTAGGGTCTTAAAGGGTTGAAGTGAAACAAGCAGCCATCCAGCAGAGAAACAGCAAGCCTACATGGAAGAAGCACACCAGCCTGTGAAATCCTGATGTGTCATCAGGTCCAGGTAACAGGCATCAGAAGACCCTTAAACAAACAAGCAAAACCATATGGCTGAGAACAAGGGGGGTTGGAGCAGAGACCCAAAGCCCATCTGAATGGACCATCCTCCACAAAGGGGTTACAGGGAAGGGATGAGTCACTAGTCCACTACCATGACCCTAGTGATGCCTCTCACTTCAGACTAAACCGGAGCATGTACACAGGTAGAGATAAGAGATAAGAGCTCACAACACATGCAACCCAGGAGCAAGAATGGGAATAGCAATACAAGAGGGTAGGGTGAAGGAGTAGGGGGAGAAGGGGAAGAAAGGGGAACCAATCTTAATAATCGACACACAACTACACACCCCCTCCAGGGGTAAGAACAACTAAACCATGGGAGAAGGAGACAGTGGTCGGTGTGTAATATGAAAATAATAACAATTTATAATCTATCAAAGGGTCATGAGGTCGGGGGGGAGGGTGGAAAGAGGAGCTGATACCAAGGGCTCAATAGAAAGTAACTGTCTAGAAAAGAATGATGGCAACATATGTACAAATATGCTTGATACAATTGATGTATGGAGTGCTATCAAAATTGTTAAGAACCCCCAATAAAATTATTTTTTATGTGATAAAAAAGAGTGAAGGGATGGAGTTCAGCCTGTCACTCAGGAGGCAGCTTGATGAACTCATTTGGAGGCACTAAGGCGATAAATAGCTTGCTAGAGGTGGGACACATGCTCACTCCCTGGGAGACCTTGCAGCTATCAAGCCAGGTCACAGGTAGTGTAACTTGCAAAAGGAGGCAGAGAACAAGCTAAGGCAGCTGCACATTGGTCCGATCATTAAAGAGCAAGAGACAGGAAAGGCGAGGCTCGCCAAACCACTTATCTCTCCACCCTTCAATTAATCCCACCTGTGTTCATTGGCCAGGTTAGCAAATAAACTTACCTGTCCCAAAGGTAATGATGGATCCCAACCTATCAATCAAGTGCTGATGATACCTCCTTCAGGTTTTAGCCTTTGTATGAGAGAAACTTTGACCCCCACCAGGCTTTCTTTTGTTCTTTTGCCTTCTGTTTGATCTGGATCCAGTGTCTCATTTGATAATTGCCTGTGTTATCACCTGCCATTCCCAAAACCCAGAACCAAACGCCAACATTGGATTAGTTTGGCTAACCCTGGATTTATTCAGCGCTGCATAAACCAGTCTGTGGCCCTCCTGGTTTGCCTTACTGTTTCCTGTTCATCAGTTTCTACAGCTACACAAGTCAGGAGTAGCCTCTAACTTATGCCTGACCTGTGGATTGAACTGAACTAAATTTAATTGCTTCTACACTGCATACACCGTTTCTTGATATAAACCTTGTTTTATACACATACACATACAAGCGCTTCTTTCAGAGACCCCCAACCTAACGCAATCTTTTGCATGTATAGAACATTTTACCCCCAAATAGCACAATATTCATTTTTTCCCAAAGCACTGAAATGTACTCCAAAAGAGATCAAAGTAAGCATCATTGAATTTTAAAATATTGAGATACTACAAACTATCTCTTCAGATCATAATGCTATAAAATTAGAAATCAATAATAGGACAATCAACAAAAAATTAAAAATACATTACATGAAAATTGAACAATACTTGACTTTACAACCACTGAGTAATTGAAGAAATAAAGAGGGCAATTTAAAAATTCATTGAAACAAATGCTAACAGAAATACAGCACATCAAAATCTCTGGGACACAGCAAAAGCAGCGCTCAGGGAAAATTCCATAGCAGTTAGTGCACACATGAAAAAGAAAGAATTAAAATAAATGCCTTAATACCACACTGACAATAAGACCAGCACAATAAACCCTCAGACACTAGAAGCAAAGAAATAACAAGTGATATTAATAAAGAGAATAAATAAAGAATAACTATAAAGACAAGAAATAAATGAGTCATAAAATAAAAAATAGAAAAAAACAAACAAGAAGATGAGTTGGCTCTTCAAAATATTAACAAAATTGATAAATCACTGGCAAACCTAACAAAGTAAAAAGAGGAGAAAAAGCAAATAATATATATTTAAAAAATGAAAACTGTGATATGACAAAGAATCAACACCAAAGAAGAATATTATTACAAAAAATTACATTAGAAAACCTGGAAGTAATACAATACCTACCTAAATAAACATAGATGAATGCAGAAAAGTGTTGCACACCTATCACACAAGAACAAATAGATCTTGTCATTTAAAAAGCCCCAACATCAAAAAGCCTAGGGCCAGCTGCTTTTACTAGGGGACTCTACAAATCATTTAGTGAATACCTAGCGTCAGTCCTACGCAAACTATTTCAGAATATATAAAAGAATAATATACTATAAAATCTATTTTTCGAAGCAAGTATAACCCTGATCCCTAAGCCAGAAAAGAACACAGGAGACAAATATTCCTAATGAACATAGACAACCAAATTTTCAACAAAATTCTAACAGAATTGAACAAAGCAGCTTAAAATAATGTATCATGATCAAGTGATATTCATACCAGATATGCAAGAATGGTAAAATATCAGAGAATCAATCACTGTAGTCTACCATATAAATAAAACAAAAGAAAAAATCATATGATTGTATCAATCAATGCCGAAGAGACATTTTATAAAATTCAACATTATTGATAAAGCATTCAATAAATTATAAATAGTAGGGAAATCTATTAACATAATAAAAACTACCTATATCAACCCAATGGCCATTATTTCATTCAATGGAGAGAAATTGAAAGAATTCTCCCTCCAAATCGGAACTAGACAGGATTGCCCTTTATTTAATATAGTCCTGGAAATCTTAGTCAGAGTTTTAAAATATCAAAACGATTTTAAAGACATCCAAACTGACAAGAAATAAGTAAAACTCTATTTGCAGATGACATGATTACATATATAGAAAACCCTAAAGACTGAATTTAAAAAAAAAAGTTCACTGGAAATAGTTGAACATTTTGAGAACACAGCAAGCTATAAGATCAACATACAAAACTCAACTGGATTTTGGTATATTAAGGAAGAGGACTCCACACAGGAAGTTATAAGAATAATATTTACAATACTCACCCAAAAGACAAAATCAAAACTCCTGGCCAAGTTGTAAGAGTCCCCAATAAAATGATTAAAAAACAAGAAAACTCCTGGCCATTGAGTTGACTCTGACCCATAGTGACTCTGTAGGAGAGGGTAGAACTGCTCCTGTGGGTTTCCAAGACTGTGACTCTTTACAGGAGTAGAAAGCTGCATCTTTCTCCCAGAATCTCCGAGAGAACAGACTTACCTGGGAGAGCCATAGAGGATGTTAAATATAAAATACCTTGGGATAAAATACTGAGGGATGAATCTAGCCAGAGAAACAAAACACTTATACAATGAAAGTTATAAAAACACTTCCAGAAGAACCCACACAGAGACTTACATAAATGGAAAGGTGTTCCATGTTCATAGATAGGCAGACTTAATGTCAATATTACTGAAAGTGCTCTATAAATTCACTGCAATTCCAATGAAAATCCCAACACAATTCTTCAAAGAAATGGGAAGCGAATTACCAATTTCATATGGCAAGAAATCCAGAACAAACAAAACACTACTGAAAAACAAAAGCAAAATAGGAAGCCTCTTACTCGCTGATTTCAAAACATATTTTATAGCCAAAGATCACTAGTGACATAGTTGGCTACTCATTGAACTAACTGCTAATAGTAGTTCAGAACCACCAGGTGCACCAAGGAAGGACGAGGTTATACTCATGTAAAGACTTACAATCTTTAATAGACTCAATGACAGTGAGTTTGTTTTGTTTTTTTATTATTCAGCTACAGCAATCAAATCAGCTTGGCATACGTAGAATGATAGACCAATGGATTGGAACAGAGAGCTCAGAAATATAGCCAAGAACCTACAGACACTTGATTTTTGATAAAGCACAAAAAACACATTTAATGAGGAAAGATAGTCTTTTCAATAAATGGTATGGGGAAAAAAAATGGATCACCACCTGCAAAGAATGAAGCAGGACCTATACCTAACACTGTCTACAAAAAAGCTCAAGATGAATTGAAAACATAATTATAATCCCCGAACTATAACAATCATAAATGAAAATATATGGACAAAATTTAGGGCCCGTATTAGGCATCAATATACCTAATATAACAAGGCAAAAATGCACTACCTGGTATAAACAGAAACACTCACATTACAGAAGACAAAATAAAGAACTGTGACCGTCTAAAAATATATTTATATACATCAAAAGATTAAAAAGAGAAACCACAGATAGGAAAATAATATCTAGAAATGATATATCAGCTAAACGAATAATTTCAAAAATCTACAGAAAACATCAACACTTAATAAGAAAAACATAACCCAATTTAAATTTGTTCTAGTTTTAGTATTTTGAACTTTATTTTCTATTGAAGTTTTTCTGTTTTACTTTGTTATTGTTGTTGGGACTTTTTGTATGTTTTTCTGTACATGGAATCCAGGATAAGCATATCAGTCTGGGTGGACTAGAGAAACAAATTCATAAACATGCATATGTGTATAAGAAAGAGCTTTATATACAAGAGCAATTGAGAAAACATCCCAGCTCAGTTCAGATCAAGTCCGTAAGTCCAATATTTGCCCATATGTCCTATACTAACCTATAAAGTCCTCTTCAGATTCACAAAACGCATGCAATGATGCTGAATGCAGGAGGATCACAGGCCAGTGGGTTGGAAGTCTCGTGGATCCAGTCGTGTTGTAAGCAACTCAGTGCTGGGCCGGGTCTCTGCGTGGCTTCTCCAGCTCCAGAGGTCTGGTTGCGTCAGGGTAGGTCCATGTGGCTTCTCCAGCTCTGAGGGTGTACAACCATGTGTCTTGTCAGTTGAGCATCTCTCAGAGAGTGAGATAAGAGAGAGCAGTGTCTATCTCCCACCTCCATGTAGGAAATATGGGAGTTCCCAGAATTCTCAGCAGACGGTCATTCCCACACAGAGACCTCATTGGTTATATCTTGTTTAACAGGCCAGGCTCCTCCCCATTCACTGGTAATCCTCTCAAATTAACACCAGATTAGGTAACTACCACAATAGGTAAGTCTATAGAGACAGAATTGGATTAATGGCTTCTTGGGGATATGGTAGGAAGTTAAGGGGAATTGAGGAGCTAATAACAAGGAGTACAAGAAAGAAGAAAATATTCTAAAAGTGATTGTTGTGATTATTATACAACTATTCTTAATATGATTAAATTATTGAATTATATCATATGTGAATTATAGGCCAATAAAACTTTAAAAACTGAAAAACACAAATGATCCATAACAATAATGTATGTGTATACATAACAATATGTATATGTGCATCCCGTGATAAATTAATTAAACTCTTACAGAAGTGAAGACTAGGAGAGAATAAGAGTAGGAGACTTAAAAACCTCACTTTACATGAAGGAGAAAAATAACTGTAAAGAAATTCTAAAAGACACAGTATTGCTTAGTTACGCAATAAAACCAACCCCCTTGGTCTAAGAGACAGAATTAGAGCACTCCTCCCAGCAATAGTGTGATGCACATTCTTTTCCAGACACTTGGAACTTTCTCTAGAACATGTTAGGCTATAAAGCAAGTCTGAATAAGTTTAAAAACAGCAATACTACAAAGCGTCTTCTCAGATCATGTTGGTGTTAAGTGTCATTGAGTCAGTTCTGACGCAAAGCCACTCTGTGCACAGTAGAACGAACACAGCCCAGTCCAGCACCACGTTCACAATTGTTCCTACGCTCCATCCCATTGTTTCAGCCACTGCAACAATCCATCTCCCCCGCCACCCAGTTTTGTTGGCATATAATGCACATACCCTACAATTCAATAGTCCAAACACATCAAGAAGAGTTATACGATCCTAACCACAAGTGGTTTTAGAACATCTTCTTCATTCCTGTACTCTTTGTTATTAGCTCCCTGTTTCCCTACCACCTCCTCCATCATGTCCCCAAGGATTAATTAATCCAGTTACTGTCTCTCTAGATTTACCTATCCTGGTAAATCTACAAAGAAGCATTTTAAAAATAAATTAAAAACTAATAAGAATAACGAACTAAAACAGGGTAAACCTCAGTGCAAAAGAAAGCAGAAAATAATAAACACTAGAAAAATGAACATGGACCACAGGGAGATCAAATAAAAGAATGCTAAATTTCAACCTAACTGCGTCTGCAGTAATCCACCTTCCAGTGCATTTTGCATGAGAGCAAAGCTATTCACGCCTGTGGTCTATGGGCAGAGGGATTCACTGGTACTTAATGCATGTGTGTTTCCCCTTCACTTTTTGAAAACCTCAAACAACTTTGAAATGGTTCAAGGGGAGATTAAGTGATAAGATATTACAATTTGATCTAACTGTGTCTACCATAGTTGACTTTACAATGCTCTCTGATAACAGGGCAATTCACGTTCCTCAACTATGATTAGAAGGGACACATCAGAGGCTTCATCCACGTGTGGACTCTGCAAATGGGGTTCCGCTGTCATCCACAGCCTCCTGCAAATCAGGTGTTCACAATTAGAACTCTCATACTATTCCCTCTTTTAGATTTGGATTCTATTATTTAGAATCCTTGGATCACACAGGATGATGTGCTTCTTCCATTTGGATGTAGTTGGTATATCATTTACATGGCTGCTTGTTTGAAAATAAGCCCTTATGATCCCAGATGATATTCTTTCTGATAGCTGCACATCACCCATTTTCTTCATCACACTTTGCTATAGCACCTATATCCTCAGTGATCTCTTCATGAGGGTGAGCATCAAGCAGGGCCATGTCATAAGAGCAATTTGTTCTTAGATTGGGGCTAGAATTAAGTACAAGCCAAAAATTCATTGTCATTTTATGTTAGAGAATAATTATCAATCATCCTCCTGGGACTCTGCTTCCGCTGCTAACAAGGCAATGGTGATCATAGCAACTCTATAGGTAGAATTACCCCTGTGAGTCTCTGAGCTTCCAAATCTTCACAAGAGTAGAAAGCCTCACCCTTTCCCTGCAGAGATGGCTGGTGGTTTCAAACTGCTGACCTTGCAATTAGTAGCCCAATGTGTACCCACTATGAATTCATAGTGTCATTTGTTTAACCAATGGCATAGAATTTAAAACACTGTTTGGAAAAGGAAATTACACATGTGTAGGTCAGCTATAAACTGAAATACATGAATTGTTTGACTTGTGCATATTAAACTCTTAAGTGACCGAACACTACAGAAACAATTGGGGTTAGTGATAGGGAAAATCTTACAATAATATTCATTCACAACAGCAAAACCATGCCTAACATATCAATACATGTCACAATGAAGAAAGGAGAGCATTAAGACAGTAAGCGTATGTTAGTTCAATCACCATTCATCAGGCACCCTCCATGCAAGAGATTCAAATGAACGTCCTATGTCTGCCAGTTTTATGCCTCTGGGCTAGTGGTCACCTGTTTCTTTTCCTAGGCGGAGGTTCAACCTTAAGTACAATGGCTGCAGGTGAGTTTGGTTACGGGCCAGTTTACTTACCATCTTTCCAAAGGTCTTCCTATTTTTCATTGGCCCTCCACTTTACCAAGCATGATCTCCTTCTCCAGGGTCTAGTCTCTTCCGATAACATGTCCACAATATGTGAGACCAAGCCTAGCTATGCTTGACTCTAAGGGGCATTCTGGCTGTCCTTCTTCCAGGACAGATTTGTTTGTTCTTTGGACAGTTCATGATACAATATCTTCACCAGCACCATACTTCAAATACATCAATTCTTCTTAGGTTTTCCCTAATCAATGTCCAATATTCTGATCCATATGAGATGATTAAAAATACCACAACTTGGATCAGATGCACCTTAATTCTCAAAGTAACATTCTTGCTTTTCGACACCTAATGGAGGTCTTGTGCAGCAGATTAATCCAATGCAGTGCATTATTTGCTCTCTTGACTGCTGCTTCCATGGGCATTGATTGTCAAGCAAGCAAGGTGACATCCTTGACAACCTCAAGTTTGTGTCACCTGCACACTGAAGGTTGTTAACAAACCTTTCCCCACTCCTGATGCTGCATTCCTCTTCATACAATCCAGCCTCTCCGGTTAATTTGCTCAGTATGCAAATTAAGTCTGATAAAAGAATACAACCCTGACAAACACCTTTCTCAAGTTTAAACCATTCCTTTGTTCTGTTCAAATTGTCTCTTTGTCCATACAGAAGTTCTACATGAGCACAAATATGAGCTGGGAGCCACACGGTAACAGTGCGACTGCAGCAGGACCTCCTTGGGAGAAAGACTGAGCTTTTTACTTTGGTAAATACTTACAGTCTTAGAAACGCAAAGGCACAGTTCGACCCTGTCCTATAGACTCACTATGAGTTGGCATTGACTTGACAGCCGTGAGCGTACATATTTATATTTATATGGTAGATGTATGCACACCCATGTTCATTAAAAAATTATTTACAATAGCACAAAGATGGAAACAACCTCAGTGTCCATCAGTGGAAGAATGAATAAGTGAACTTTGGTACATACACACAATGGGTTATTAAACATTAAAGAATAATGATAACCCTCATAACATGGATGAACCTGAAGTGAAATTAGTTATTGCAAAAGGACAGATATCGCATGACTGTGATAAAAAGTCAAAAGCATGTTTGCACACTAAAAGAAACACTCTTTGACAGTTACCAGGGCAGGAAGCAGACGGGAGGGAGTTGAAGTCACAGGCGAGAATGTAGACAAGGGTCAATTTAGGTGTCAAGGAAGAAAATATATGATAAGAGTGAATTTAGGGGGAAATGGTGGAGGCTAGAGAAGAGTTATATGTAACTGTAGCAAATATTACTACACATGTAATCTATGAGGAGATGCTTGGACAGACACACAAGCTGAACAACTAGGTGTGAGAGGAATAGTGCGCACGTACACATGGCTATATATTGGTTTGACAGAGGATATCTTTATATGTGTATTTACCTTTGCTCCAAATATATGCATTGTGAGGCATCGTCACACAAACTTTTTTTTTTTTTTTTTGGAGCCTTCTTTCTTTTATTTATTTTTTTAGGCAGATTTTATTTTATTATTTTTTTTTCTTTTCTTAAATTTTTTTCTCTTTTCTTCTTTTACATTTTATTAGGGACTCATACAACTCTTACCACAATCCATACATATACATACATCAATTGTATAAAGCACATCCATACATTCCCTGCCCCAATCATTCTCAAGACATTTGCTCTCCACTTAAGCCCCTTGCATCAGGTCCTCTTTTTTTTCCCCTCCTCCCTCCCCATTCCCCCCTCCCTCATATGCCCTTGGTAATTTATACATCGTTGTTTTGTCATATCTTGCCCTATCCGGAGTCTCCCTTCCCCCCTTCTCTGCTGTCCCTCTCCCAGGGAAGAGGTCACATGTGGATCCTTGTAATCAGTTCCCCCTTTCCAACCCACTCACCCTCCACTCTCCCAGCATCGTCCCTCACACCCTTGGTCCTGAAGGTATCATCCACCCTGGATTCCCTGTACCTCCAACCCTCATATGCACCAGTGTACAGCCTCTGTCCTATCCAGCCCTGCAAGGTAGAATTCGGATCATGGTAGTTGGGGGGAGGAAGCATCCAGGATCCGGGGGAAAGCTGTGTTCTTCATCGATACTACCTCACACCCTAATTAACCCATCTCCTCTCCTAAACCCCTCTATGAGGGGATCTCCATTGGTCGACACTTGGGCCTTGGGTCTCCACTCTGCACTTCCCCCTTCATTTAATATGATATATATATACATATATATACATACATATATACATATACACATATATACACATACATACACACACTTACATCTTTTTTTTTTTTTTTGCATGATGCCTTATACCTGGTCCCTTGGGCACCTCGTGATCGCACTGGCCGGTGTGCTTCTTCCATGTGGGCTTATTTGCTTCTGAGCTAGATGGCCGCTTGTTCACCTTCAAGCCTTTAAGACCCCAGACACTATCTCTTTTGATAGCCGGGCACCATCAGCTTTCTTCACCACATTTGCTTATGCACCCATTTGTCTTCAGCGATCCTATCATGGAGGTGTGCAGTCAATGATATGATTTTTTGTTCTTTGATGCCTGGTAACTGATCCCTTTGGGACCACTCGCTCACTCAGGCTGGTGTGTTCTTCCATGTGGACTTTGTTGCTTCTGAGCTAGATGGCCGCTTGTTTATCTTCAAGCCTTTAAGACCCCAGTCACTATCTCTTTTGATAGCCGGGCACCATCAGCTTTCTTCACCACATTTACTTGTTCACACACTTTGGCTCCAGCCGTTGTGTCGGGAGAGTGAGCATCATAGAGTTCCAATTTAATAAAAGAAGGTATTCATGCATTGAGGGAGTGTTTGAGTAGAGGCCCAAGGTCCTTCCGCCACCTTAATACTTGACCTATAAATATAGACACATAGATCTATTTCCCCATCCTCCTATATATATTTGCATGTACATGTCTTTGTCTAGACCTCCATGAATGCCCTTTGACTCCTAGCTCTTTCCTCCATCTCCCTTGACTTTCCTCCTGCCCTACTACCATGCTTCATCGCCACCTGGGCTAGAGTATACCTCTTCTCTAAGCAACCTTACCCTTGATCATTTCCCACCAGGCCTGCCACTCCCACTTCTCTACCATTTGGGGTCCCATGTTTTTCCCTTGTCCCTGGGTTTGTTAACACCACTTCCTTACCCCCCATACCCCCCCACCCCAAGTCCCCCCAAAACTGTCGGTCCTGTTGTTTTTCCTCCAGATAGTTCATCCAGCCTGTCCTATTCAGACAGACCTGTGGAGTCACTAACATGCACGAAAACTAGACAGTGGAAAACAAAGCAACAGTATACATCCAGACAACAAAACAACAAAAACAAACCACTGACAAAGAACAGAATAAAACAGTTCACAAGAGAAAAGCTTGTAGTTAGTTCAGGGATCGTTTGCTGGCCCTTAGGAGCGTTTTCCAGTCCAGTCTGTTGGCGCACCACGCCCTGGCTCGCAGTGATGAACGTATGAGGCACATAGCGGCATGGGAAGAACTGGAGGAAATCATGCTAAGCGAAGTAAGTCAGGCACAAAAGGACAAGTACAACATGAGTCCGCTGAGGTAAGAATTTAAAAAAAAATTTTTTTTTTAAAGCAAAAGTGGCACAGGGAAAAAAGCTACTGTATACAAACATTTTAGGGGTGAAGACGGGGTAGTATGGAAGAGACCAGACCAAAACCAGGGATGTACATGGTAGACAATGGTGGAGGAGGTGGGGAAAGGAAAACAAAAGGATGAATACAAGGAAGAAAAGGGTAGTGGGGACATAGGGCATTAATCCACCCAAGGGGAGGGTATTGTTTATATCTCCACAGGGAAAGTGGGACCAGACTTCAACCCAGTGTCGCAAGGTGTGAACGCAATATCCCGGTGTGGAGGAGGGAACCGGTGGAGAGGTCTGGGAGGCTGGCCCCAGCACCATAAATTAAGTGGATTCCTGCCCCTCCCCCGAAAAGAATTTGTTCCAAAGGACGACATTGACTCTGCAGCTATGGGAGATGGACATATTTGATCAGAGCACACGGGAGCAGATGAAGGGGCAGGAGGAGAGAGTGGAGCACAGCTTGGCCCACCAGGCCGTGATGATGATGTTCCTGAGTAGAGCAGCCAGTCCACAGAGAGAACAACATGGCTGGCCCCACTATGAGACATGATGCCCCTCAGTGACTAAGGGCGATACAGGGGACAGCACCGGAGACACAGTGTGGGAATTGCACCTGACCTGATCCCACCACACCGAGGCAAATCACTGGGGGAGTGCAGCGGAACAGCAAGGGAATGGAGTGGCAAGGTCCCCAGGGAATGCTGAAAGTCACACAAACTTTTAAAACATAACTAAAACCTTTAGGGAATGAGTCACTGGGACTGGGAGATTAGGACCATAGTCTAAGGGACCACAAATGCCAATTGGCATAGCACAGTTCACAGAGACAGTGTTCTACATTCTACTTTGGTGAGTAGTGACTGGGGTCTTAAAGGCTTGTAAGTGCCATCTAAGATGAACTTGGTCTCTCCCCATCTGGAAGAGAGAAGAGTGATGGAAATAGAAATACACATCGAAGTAATTAATCCGGTTGGCCAATGGAACCTGCAAACCGCGGTCTCCGCAACCCTGAGGTCAGAAGAATTCCATGGGCCCTCCTACCAGTGCTCCGAAAAGGATCACGTGGAAGGTCCTATATGGATGGGGATGGTACTGTGGAATGGACCTTACAATCCTAAAGAGGCCAGGCTCATTGGTCAAACAACTGCTGATGCCCCACGTTACCGTCCAGGTCTGGAACTGAACTCACTCCTGCGTTACAATAACGCACCGTTGAAGATCAAAGGCAGCATTTACCCAAGAAGAGAGGGTTGGGAAAGAAGAAAGCATAGCAATGGGAAACACAGGGAGGACGCTGGATTCATGATGGCACCGTGAGGGGACTGAAATGGGTGGATTGAAACAAAAATGTATATGAATTGCTGAATGTAACACCGATGATCTACTCTGTAAACCTTCCCCTAATTCACAGCGAACAGTTTTCCAAAAAGACTTTCTGAGGTGTGGCTCTCATGAAAGTCTGGGCACCACTCCTTCTGGGACCGCTCTACCCAATGTGGGTGGCACACGGAGGTAGCGAGATCCCTTGAACCTGCAGGCCAGTCATGGTCCTGGGAGAGGCTGCCTCAGTGGAGCTGGACCTCTTTCCAGACTTGAGGGGCGGCACCGGCTTTCTTGGTGGGACAGCAGATAGAGCTTCGGTTGACAGCAGCTCTAACTCTCTCCTGTGGTTTCTGCCTTGCCAAGGCCCGTGTCTCATGTCCGTCTCCCAAGGCTACCCACTGTACAGGGAGGAAAAGGAGAGGGCCAGTGATCGGCCTGGATCCTTCACCATGATGAGTGCTGAGAGCCTGCACGCCTGCCTGGTGGGGAAGGGAGGGAGGACAGGGTGACCATGCGGTCCAGGGCTCTCCTTGATGGGAATGGACCCTCGACTTTATGTCCTTTGCTCTTTGCTCCGTCACCTACAGCCAGCCTAGCCCTGCGAGTCAATCAGGCGGAAGGCTTCATACTGGCAGTAAATGTCCAGAGTTCATATCCTAGCTCTGCCTCCTACTAGCCATGACTTGGGCAAACCACCTAACTCCCGGGTGCCTTAGATCCTCAGTGGAACTTGGAGTTAACGACAGCATCAACTTCATGGTGGCGTTCTGAGCATTAAACGAGCTCGTGCGAGGAAAGCTGCCTGAATTTGTGAAGCTCTGAGGTCCTATGTGCAGTGACTTCATTTATGTAGTGTTCAAAAGTGCATCTCTTCCAGGGAGAGCGGCTTGAATTCCACAAAATAGGGCAGTTTTACGTACTCCATTAACACGCCTCCCCTAGTGTGGCTAGCAGGGATTGGTTCCAGAGCCCCGCGCGTACATCCACTTCAATTCCTATCTGTTCTTGCAGTTTCTCATCTTCTCCTTTGCTCTGTGTTCCAAACTGTCCTCTGAGGAAGAAGTCAGCCGGTGCTCAGTCACTAAACCCAGAGAGAAAATTGGCATGCCTTCACACATATGATATTGTCACCAAGGCTGCATCAGTTGCCATCCAGTCGCTACGCATGGTGACCTCAGGTCTATCAGGGTACAAACGTGTTTCACATGGTTTTCAATGGTGGATCTTGCTGAAGTCGATGGTCCAGTCCCTTGCCTGAGGTGGACTTGAGCCTCTAACCTTTCCGTTACCAGAGAAGCACATAAACCATTTGCACCCCCAAGGACATAGCTTCATCATAGAAACAGCCTGATTCTCCAACCTCCTACCCCAACTGCTGCCAACACACACACACACACACACACACACACACACACACACACACACACCTTACTCGGCAAGATCAGAGAGCAGTGAGTAGTGTGCCAGAGCCCTGGCTCCAGAGAACAATCCCTGCGGATCTCTTCCTTCCAGATTTCCCTGTGCACTCTGCCTCTCTTTTCCCAGCTAAAGACACATATGTAAGCAGGGCCAAAGTGACATTTCATCATTAATACCTAATGCCGTTGTACTGAGTTGTGTAAACATGTTTGCTGGCGCGGGAGCTCAGCTTCCTCTTTGCACCCCTTCAGCACGATAATTGTTTGTACTGCACTAAATTCAGATGTAATTCAAGCCAGCGAAATCTCGGCTGGATTACATCTGTAGCCAGGGAATTATTAGTATGACTTTTTGGTGGTGTGACAGTGATGCTTCGACAATCTATACATATTGATTTAAGTCGATAATAAACAATTTGATTAGCCTCCCCATCCATGGGCTGTCATTTCAATCACTGACAGGGCCCAGCGGAGTGGAAGGGAGCCCTCCTGCACAAGTGGTAAGAATCTTCAAAATAAGAAACTCGGCCCTGATTAGAGGCCTGGCTTCAGTGAATTGGACAAGACAGCTCAGCTGCCACGTTATTAACTCCCTGGGAAAATACTCGGCTGGTCCCCGGGGCCAGCCCGCATATTCTGATGTGGATCGATAAGCAATCTCCGGTGTATATGGAATTCAGACTGGAATCATTTGTCTCCAGCTCCTTTCTCCAAAGGGAGCATGGGGCAGGGCTTGGCCTGGTGCCCCGCATCCTCTCTCACATGTGCACGTATACATGCATGCGCTCACACTCAGCCACTCACTCCCCTTCTAGCCGATGACCTGCTGTGCAGGAGGCCAGCCACTGCACCTCTTCCGTCAATGAGAGAGGCTCTCTGAGGTGGGTCTAATGACGGTAATGGCCTCCTTCCAATTTCTTAAAAACGATGGCTGTCCAGATATCCTCATGGCGGGTCCGTACAAGCGATGGCTCTGCTCTCCAGAGCAGATAATGTCCTGTCTTAGCGGGGTGTCTGTATCAGGCCAGATAAGTGACCCCTCTGTGGTGGCCCTTGTGGGAAGGTTGGTTGCTCCCCAGAATGTTGGCTCAGGACAAAAAAGGGACAGCCAAGCAGCACCCAGTCGGTGTCAGTGGTTCACCAGCGTCTAGAGGACTTTGGCATTCCTTAGAAACCATTCCCTCTGGAAGAGATTGGAAGTCGCTGAAGGCAAGGGCTTGTCTGGGACCACAGGGCAAGTGAATGACAGGCAGGAACTCTGGGTTTCCTACTCCATGTAGTAGGGAAGGGATTATGGTTTAGGAATGACATCACCTCTCTGAACCTCAGCTTTTTTATGTGAAGATGAGAGTTTACTAGATTACCTTTGGGGTCTCTGGATGGTACAAAGAGTTATTGCACTTGGATGCTAACTGAAAGGTTAGAAGTTCAAATCTACTCAGAGATGCCATGGACAAAAGTGCTGGCAATCTGCTTCTGGGGGGAAAAGCAATCACAGAGAACCCTTTGGAGCACATCTCTCCTCTGACACATACACAGGATTGCCACTACGTTGGAACTGACTTGATGGCAACTGGTAGTTAATAACTGAAAGGACTTGCCTTGCATATTTGCGGTGCAGATCAAATGAAATAATGCATGTCAAGGGCCTAGCATAGTGCTCGAGACATACTAGATGCTCAATAAGAGCTGTGGGGTTTTTTAAAGCATCAGCATGAGATACTGAAGTCTGATGAGTTTTACACCTTGCTGTTACCACTATCCCCTTGGTTTAACAAATGAAATCCTAGAAATCCAAAATATAACAGACAAAAGCAACTGCCAGTCTTATAGGAGGTTAGAGAATGATTACTTTGCTAACTTGACAATTCACCTCCATCTCTGTAGAATCGCTGGTGCTGCTGGGAACCAGTCCAGCAACTACTGGGTCCATGAGACGTTATCAGTCCAGATAGGACATAAAGTTATCAAAAGGCATGAGAATGGATCTTTGATCCCAGAAGTAATGCTTGGTTTATTCTTCTTTTGATACTTCAGCTTCCCACTTAAAAATAAGGGACATAGGAAAGGTATTCTAAGGTCACATGGCGCTCAGGTCCCATATGGCTATATAGGGACTGACTCTGTGGTCTGCGGAGCCCCTACAATAGGGGCAACAATGCCACTGAGCAGGCCTCTCGGCACTGCTCCTTCAAGAGGGCTGGAGGGTCTCTTGGGTGGTGAGAGAGAAGGAAAGGGGCGGGTTACCCTATGGATTACTATGTAGGGATGCTTACGTAATAATCTGCAGTGAGCAGACACTCTCTATCAAAATGTCAGCATGATATGTGCCAATAAAACTGTGTTTTGAAAGGAAGCACAAATAAACGCATGCGTATGTTGCTTTCTGGGCACTCTACCTTGGTCAGAAGTCCACCTCGAAGTTCCGGGGTGGCACAGTGAAGCACTCAGCTAACTGTGCGGTGAGTGATCTGAACCCAGGCAGAGGAGTCCTCGAAGGGCAGGTCTAGAGATACACTTCCAAACGTCACGACCAGGAAATTCCTATGGCCACAGTTGTATTGCGAAATATGTGGGGTCTCCAGGAATCAAACGGACTGGGTACGAGGTCCATATTGGCATGCAGGGTGTCGTGTGGCATTCCAATGCTTCTAAAAAGAATTTTTTTTCCTCAGAAGTAGCCCTGCAAAACTTCACCTGAATTCCAAAGCTGAATTTAGTCACTGCGCCACACCTGCCTGCAAGGGAAATGTACCTTTTATTCTGGGCGCAACTAACATATACGGGCTTTCTGACTATGCGGATGAGCCCCGGCCGGGCAGTGCTTGGCTGCTAACCAGAAGGCAGTTGAAATGCATCACCTGCTCTGCAGAAGAAGATATGGTAGTCTGCTTCTGTAAAGACCTTTAGCCTTGGCCTCTAGGGCCAAAGCATTGGTCCGAGTCAGAATTGACAGTGCATTCTGAAGACCTGAAATGGAGGTACGGAGCCCCTATTATTTGGGGTATCTCAAAAATTTAGTCACGTGGCACTGAGCCCCAAACAGAGCCTTGTGATGAGGAAGTGCCTATCATGTCAGGAACAAGGTGGGATCCTTCTGAGATAGAACACAGTCTTGTGTGACATTAAGGAGCCCTGGTGGTCCAGGGGTCGATGTTAGGGTGATAACAACAAGCTTGGCCATTCAAACCCACCAGTCACTCAATTGGAGAAAGAATTGCTTCCATAAAGAGTACAGCCTTGGTAACCCCTGGGAAATTCTCTACTGTGTCCGAGAGCAGGGGTTCTCAACCTTCCTAACGCCTCGACCCTTTCATACAGTTCCTCATGTGGTGGTGACCCCCAACCATCAGATTATTTTCGTTGCTACTTCATAACTATAATTTGCTACTATTATGAATCGGGCAACCCTTGTGAAAGGGTTCTTCAACCTCCAAGGGGGTCGCGACCCACAGGTTGAGAACTGCTGTCCCATAAGGTTGCTATGAATCCGAATCAACTCGACAACAAAGGGATACTGGGACAAGGTGAAAGAAAGCCTGTGGAAGTTTTCTTTTTTACAAATTTCAAGAGCTATGAAGACTTCTCTAAATGTGCAAAACTTTTCAATTTCAAATTGCTGACTCTCCTTGAGCACAGTACCAATCTCGGGTATGTGGGTTGAGCCCGTAGTATCTGGTTTCCCTGCCTATGAACCCATTGCCCTAAGCCTGATAGCAGAGGCTCACCCATAGCTTGAGCAGGTCTATGGGCCTGGGGAGGGGTTCTCACAGAGTTGCAGTTCTGCTTATTGCTTCCTCGATTCCCAAGAACTAGCTTGAGAAATTCATTAGATTCTTTTCTGCAGCAAATGGGAATTACCTGGAATGGTCCCCATGTGTGGACAAATTTTACTGAGGGTAAAATCAGGCATGTTGGAATAATCATGTATTTATGTGCTCTAATTTATAAATCTTCCCAGAGATGCCAAGTCGCATTTTGCCATTAAGGAATGGACAAGTTAGTCTCCTGACACTCCTGTCTTCAGAATTTTTCTAAAGTCTGTTATTACTTTAGGGGCGCTTGCTCCGGGGTCCGGGGTCTAGCTCAAAGGTGATATAAAGACCAGATTGCATACACCAGCTTCCCTCCACCACTGCCCAGGGCTGATGAGGGACTGGCTGTGTCAGCTATGAGGGAGGGCAGAACAAAGGCCCAGGCCGAGGTTCCATAAGGGGGCAGAGGCTCCCCATGTTATACGTGAATACAAATAACACATGTAAAGATTGTGCTTGATCTTCCCTTGCCAGGGAGCCAGGGCACTTTTAAGTTGTTGCTTTTTCCCTCTGGGACTGTTCTTAGACCATCCAAATCAGCATAACATGGCGTTTCTCATTCTTTGGTCCTTAAGTTAACTGCTGTTCTCTCTTGCACTCCACAACACATAGCTGCATGTTGTTCATTTGCCTTTGCTCCCAGGGAAGCTATTTCACAAAGTAAAGCTGCCCCTCAGTGTTCTAGGCTGTTCAGTATGCGTTGGACTGTTAATCAATCACAAGGCCAGCAGTTGGAGACCAGCAGCTCCTCCGTGGAAGAAAGAAGAGGCTTTTTGCTTCCAGAAAGATTTAGAGGCTTGGAGTCTTACTCTGTCCTGCAGTCTTGCTAGGAGTTAGAAATGACTCCATGGCAGTGAGTTGTTTTTTTTGTGGGGTTTTTTTTGGTGTGTGTGTGTGTGTGTGTGTGTGTGTGTATGTGTGTGTGTGTGTGTGTGTGTGTGTTTTCTTAATCTCTATTGGAGCAGATGATCAGATCTTTCCTCTGTGGAGCTGCTGCACGGGTTTAAACAGTCTGGCTTTCTGTTAGCAGGAAGAACCTCAGCGTTCGGACACCAGGGTTCTTCCATGCCTGACTAGTACGGACAATGTTAGTACTTACCTCTTCCTGCATTGCCTCATGGGGGTCCCCGGAGGGTACAACGAGTTGATGTGCTCTGCTGCTAATGGGAAGCTTGTGGTGCCCAGAGGCATCGCGGGAGAAAAGCCTGGAGACCTGGTTCCTAGAAATTACCGCGGGAAGCTTTATGGAGCGCAGTGCTGCAGACACTCAGGGATTCCTAGGTGTCCGCACCAACCGGCCAACACCCGGATCAAGTTGTCTTCAAGTGCACCGTGCTGTCACTGTTTGGCACCCCTTTGTTCTTGGTCCCACAAGGCCTGATTTAGCAAAGAACTTTCCTCCTTACCTAGCTAGGGCCAGCTTCTGAATTCACCGGATGCTCCATTCCTCCTCTGTAGAGTGGGGTAGCCCCTTCCAGACTATGTGTGAGTAATAACGTTATAATAGATCAAAACGCCCAGCAAGCGAGGGGTCCAAAACAAGAAAGGAAAACACAAAGCGAAACAGGCATGCCTGCGATCTGAGGGGGTGAATTAATGAATGAGCGTGTACATACTCGTCTCTGGGATAGTGCAGGCAGTTAATAAGAAAGGCCGGTAGTTATGTTAATTCTCATTAATACCCTCAGAGGGTGTGGGGAAAGAAGATGGACGGGTGAGCCTTGAGACGCAATCAGATTCCAGTTTTATCTTGGCTGCTACAGCTTTATTGTAGTGAAATATGCTCATTTTAGCAGAGGGCAATCATCCTAAGTAGACAATGCAGGAGACATGAAAGGCCTCGGGGATATTCACTGAGCATCAGCCCTGACGCCTAGCTCCAAGACATGTGGTTTATGTATTAAAACTGTCCGCAGATGTGATTGTGCGCAGCCGCTGATGGATATTTGCCCCGGTTAGGCTGCATTAGACTCAATTTATCCCCCAGCACTCATTGTTGCTATTGATTGATTTTTAAATTAGATGAAGGCAATCAGTAAATACCACCCAATCAAGTTCTAAAAACATACAGGAGATTAGACAATTTAGGGTAATCAATAGAAATATTCTCTGATTTGCTACCACTCAATTCAGGCCATAAATTACAACTATAACTTGCAAGTTAGTAAGCTATAAAGCAAGTGGATGTGACAAGAAAAACTATAAGAAATGAATTAAGGGGATGAAGAAGAGTCACGGGTGTTGTCCCATAATGAGGTGAAATGACTCTTCCTTCATATTCTGCTTTTCTTGTTGGCCTTGTCACTAGTGATAGGTCAGGACATGAAGGGGAACTGAAGATTTGCCTGCTGTTTATAAATTGTTTTTTTTATTTGGTGGGGGAGGTGGGTAGAGAGAGGTGGTTGAGGGTATTGAAATGTAATAATCATTCTTCTCTCTAAAATATGAGCTCGAACAATAACTAATCAACCTAATTTTGTGGCTGCAAATAAAAGTCATGTAATTTTAGGCTCAAAACCCAAGGATTTGTTAAAACCTTCACCTACCTCACAGACACTTTCAAATGCTAATTTGAAAGTCACACTCCCATACTGTTATTTCCTACAAAGTCTAAAATGTAACAATAATTAAATGTAATTTTAGATCAGAACCTCAGACTCCTAAAAAGCTATATTTGTCTAATTGTACAACCTGCCCATCTTTCATATTTGTGAGGCAAGCACATTCAGAAGGTTTAGCTGTGCTTTCCCCACCCAGAGGGCTGGACAGTTACAGGAGATAGAGCTGCTTTGGGATGCCTGCTTTTTCGAAGTAAAGATGAACATCTCCCTCCTCACACCACAGAATTTTGATCATTTATCCATTTGTACACAGGGGGCTTGGGAAGAGGGACAGACTGGTCAAAGCTTTCTCATCTCGTCTCCCTTTGGGCACTCCTCGGAGGGCTGTAGATGCCCTGTTGGCATAGCGGGTTACACACTGGTGTGTGAACTGCAAGGTTTCTATAAAAATGCATGACCTTTGGGACCCACACGGAGAATTCTACCCTGTCCCATTGGGCTGGTAGGAGTCAGAATTGACCTGCTGACAATGAGGGGCTTTGTTAGCTGGTTGGTTTTGAAGAAGCTCTGGGGGAGTCTCTGAGTGAAACCAAGAATGAACGAGCTTGGCTGCTAACCAAAAGTTTGGAAGCTCAAGTCCACCCAGAGGTGCCTCCAAAGAAAGGTCTATTCTTGAAGATAAACAAGCGGCCATCTAGCTCAGAAGCAAAAAAGCCCACATGGAAGAAGCACACCAGCCAGTGCGATCACGAGGTGTCGAAGGGATCAGGTATAAGGCATCATGCAAAAAAAAAAAAAGAATATGTGTGTGTGTGTGTGTGTGTGTATACCACATTGAATGAAGGGGGAAGTGCAGAGCGGAGACCCAAGGCCCAAGTGTTGGCCACTGGAGGTTTAGGAGAGGAGATGGGTCAGTCAGGGTGCAAGGTAGTACCGACGAAGAGCACAGCTTTCCCCCAGATCCTGGATGCTTCCTCCCCCCAACTACCATGATCCAAATTCTACCTTGCAGGGCTGGATAGGGCAGAGGTTGTACACTGGTACATATGAGGGCTGGAGGCACAGGGAATCCAGGGTGGATGATACCTTCAGGACCAGGGGTGTGAGGGGCGATGCTGGGAGAGTGTAGGGTGAGTGGGTTGGAAAGGGGAAACTGATTACAGGGATCCACATGTGACCTCCTCCCTGAGAGAGGGACGGCAGAGAAGGGGGGGGAAGGGAGACTCCGGATAGAGCAAGATATGACAAAATAACGATGTATAAATTACAAAGGGCACATGAGGGAGGGGGGAGCGGGGAGGGAGGGGGAAAAAAAAGGACCTGATGCAAAGGGCTTAAGTGGAGAGCAAATGCTTTGAGAATGATTGGGGCGGGGAATGTATGGATGTGCTTTATACAATTGATGTATGTATATGTATGGATTGTGATAAGAGTTGTATGAGCCCCTAATAAAACATTTTAAAAAAAGACATCATCATTAAAAGTTCAAATTAACATAAAAAAAGAAAGGCCTATTAATCTACTTCTGAAAAACCAGCCACCGAAAAACTCTATGGAGCTCAGTTCTGCTCTAACACACGTGAGGTCATTGTCCGTTGGGATTGATTCAATAGCAACTGCCCAACTGCCTTAGGAATTCTGTAAAAACAGGCAAGTGTATAATCAACCTGTCGTGCTCTGTCCCAACCCTCGAACAATCAGAGAAACCTCAGACTTCGGTTTCAGCAGGTCAGTACTTCTGCAGTGGGTGAGAGAGGCTGTGGATGGGTATCATCTCCTTTCCGCTCTGGGCTGGAGGCCACCTGTCACAGCTCCTACTGTGGGGCCCACCGGCAGGTTAAGAGAGATTGGGTTTAGGCCTGGATCATGTACATTCTGGTTTGAAACTAGGTCAGAAAGTCACAGGACTCCACCTCCCCAGGGCCCCCAAAGAATGGAATGCAGGGATCTATTGGTGATAGGTTTGTGAGCTTCAGACAGAAGGAGACTTTGAAAGGCAATGGCTTGTCTTCAGAGCAGTGTCTGGGTGGAACCTGGAAGCATAAAGCTGACCTTTTTATTGTCGCCTTTTGGGAGACAAAGAACTTTTAAGGAACAATGCTTCGGGAGTACTAAGCTTCTGTTAAGGATTATAGGAAAAAAACTAAACAGTTAATGGCAAGGGTTGAACATGCTGAGCATAATTAAGGTCACTGAGTTGCACATGAGTGGATTGTGGAAATGTAAAATATTTTGTGACCTATCCATTTACCACAATAAAAAGAAATAAATAACCACATCCTGAGAAAATTATAAGGCAGAAAATTAAAATCACCCCAAATTCCAAATCACTACCATTTTGATGCATTTCTTTCCATTTGGCCCATATAAATGAAATAAAAGTTAGTACATCCGGTGCCTGTTTTTTCCTTTAATATTGCCTAATATTTGTAGACCTCATCCCATGCCATTAAGTTTTGCAAATAAAGTAATTTCCAAAACTACAAAATTCCTCAGGAAAATGGCAATTCGGATGAGTGTCAAGAACTGACATCTTTACCACTGTCATGCAGCAGTTCTCAACCTGTGGGTCATGACCCCTTTGGGGGTCGAACGACTCTTTAACAGGGGTCACCTGATCCATAATAGCAGCAAAATGACAGTGATGAAGTAGCAACGAACATAATTTTATGGCTGGGGGGGTCACCACAACATGAGGAACTGTCTGAAAGGTTGCGGCATGAGGAAGGTTGAGAGCCACTGCTGTAGTGTGTATCTTCATGTGTTGGTCAATTTTCTGTGTTCGCTTGGCTAGGTTATTGTGCCCATTTGCTTGGTCAAGTACTAGTCTCGCTGCCTTTGTACAGTAAGTACATGTGATTAAATCAGTTGTACTCACTTTCTGTAATGTGTGTGTGCTTCAATCCATCTGTTGAGGTATTATAAGCGAGAAGGGAGATTCCCTAGCATACCCTCTGCCTCTAAACTATCAGAAGACATTTTTCTAGAATATTCTTGTTCTCTCTTCTCATATCCTGGCATAGGAGTGTTTGAGGCTTGAGCTTATAGGCGTCTCCAACCTGTTACATAACCTATGTTCTCTGAGCCAATTCTAAAAGTAAATCTCTATCTCGGTCTGTATGTCTGAGTGGTGCTATGAACTATGGAGCTATGAACTGAAAGATTGGTGGTTCAAATCCACCCAGGGATACTTTGTGGGAGAGGGAGAGAAGGGCATTGGTAGCTGTTTCTTAAAGGTTACGACCATAAAAGACCCTCTGGACTAGTTCTATTATGGCACACATGGGTTGTCATGAATGGGAATAGGGAATAGATTTAACCACTGGAGAGACATAAGGAAGGCTGGTGGTGTAGTGGTTATGCATCGAGCAGTGATCCACATGATCAGCAGTTCAAAATCCCCAGCAGCTCTGAGGGAGAAAGACTGGGCTTTCTACTCCCGTAAACAGTTACAGTCTTGAGAACACACAAGAGTCGCTAAGAGTCAGCATTAGGTCGATCGCAGTGCGTTTGAGTGGAGATACACGAGGGGGTGCCTGTGGCAACAGAACAGGGAAGAGAGTGGATGCGGGCAAACTCTCAACATTCATACATTACGGAGTCTGGGAGGCCCAGGCTCCCATGGAGGAAACCTTCACATTCGTGGACTGCAGTTGTGCCCCACTCATTCTCCTAAGTAAAAGTTATTCCCTGTGATGTCCCCACAGTAATGCCAAAGCTAAGGTGCTTTCTGCAAACACATGGCCATTTACTATACCCTTGAGGGTCCACTGCTTGAAGGTTAACTTCCTGAAGGCTGTCAGCCATCTAAGGCAATCAGAGCCACCCGAAGTAGGACCCACTGCCTTCTGATAAGGATCATAAACTGTTTCCCCGTGGAGAGCTCAAGGACACCTAAGGTCAAGCCAACTCTGGGATGACCAAGCCTGTCATCTTGACTCTAGAGTCCCCCTCATGTTACGTATATGCCTATTGTACAATCCCTTCCTGTTACAGATGTGCTTACTGTAGCCCAAGATTATATAAACTCATGAGATTACATTATGCTCTCTCTCTGCTCAGACCTGGTTCCTGAAGTCATGACTGAGAGACGAGCCCTTGTATGCTTTCTCTTGTCTGATGTCTCTTTAATTTACCCCTCAATCATTCAATGTGGGAAGGCTGGTCCCTCACAGGTACCCCCCCAAAAAAACCGGAATTTTTTTTCAAAGCTATGTATGTAAATTTTTTTTTTACAAAGCAACCTTATGACCTTCAAAGTACTCTCCATTACACTTAATACATCCGTCAAATCTGTGATACCATTCTTGGAAACATTTTTTAAACTCATCTGTTTGGATGGCTGGCAGCACCTCCCTCATATTTTCTTCACTTCTTATTTGTCATCAAATCACTATCCTTTCATGTCCCTCTGCATTTCAGAAACAAAAATAAGCCACACAGAGTGAGGCCAGGTGAGTAAGGTGCGTGGAGCAAGAAAAGTATGCTGGTTTTGTTTTGTTTGGTTTTTTTTGCCAAAAAACGGATGCACTGAGATAGCTGCATGAGCAGGTGCATTGTCGTGGTGGCAAGACAAGTCCCCTGTCTGCCAAAAATCAGGCCTGTTTGTCACACACCCTAACACAATCTTTTCAGAGCCTCTAAATGGAAAGCTTGATCAACAGTCTGACCTGGTGGAATGAACTCCAAATGCACTATGGGTTGACATTTTCACCCATTGGGGAAGTTGACAGACATCCAAAATGACATTTGTCATCAATCGACATTTCACCTTTTTGAAATGAGAAAACCACTTGTACACTTGCATTTTACCCATAGCGTGGTCCTGAAAGCTATGTTCAACATCACAACAGCTTCTGTGGCATTTTTTCCTGAGCAGGAAACAAAACTTCACAGATGCAAGCTGTTCTCTTAAACTGACCATCACAAAATAAAAACAGGCGTCAAGCAAAACTGCTTTCATGAAAAATTCACTGTGACCAGAGAGAACCTTCCCAGGTGACACCACTTGGTGCACTAACTCAGAGTAAGTTGCTCAATGCTCACACCTAGCCTGAAAAAAAAATGCATACTATAAAAGCTCCACCCAGTGGAGATTTTTTTCTGGTTTTTTTTTGGGGGGGAGGGGTGTATAACCCCAGATATATGTAAATCTATTTCCCCTAGAGATCCTGCTAAGATACCTCATAAAAACACTATGACATAAGTAACTTGTATTATCACCATCTCTATTTTGCACATGGGGTAACCTATAGCTAGATGGTTTTGAGAAGTCTACTGTGCATGGTGGTACAACAGGGCCAGGATTTAAATCCAGGCAGTCAGACTCAGAAACCCTTAAACCTAACCAAACACTAGGCTGTGTCTTTGGGATTTATGTTCAGAACCTTTCAGAGATGGAGAGAATGTTGCCTTTTAATATATATTTTTAAATCTGATTTGGAGTCCCAGCTCCTTATTCCTGGTCACAACACATTTGAGTTGCTTGCCTTCTCTGGTGTTCCATGTGTCAAATATATGCCTAGGACCAATGACACATGGCTGCTTTCATATTTTGCCTGGTGAAGGTCACCTAGGGACAGCCTTTGCTCATGGATGTTGTAAACACCAACTGAAGTCTTCTCTGGGAAAGTGCTATGCACACTGTACACTGCTATGCATGAGTGAAGGGCATACTCAATGGTGCCCGATGATGCTCTAAACCAGAGGTTGCTGACTGCCAGACTGTGATCCAGATCTGGCTAGCAGGTGAGTTCCATTTTTAACTACCTACTATTTAAACTTTCTCTAATTTATTTCTAGTATTTCTTAAACTCAGAAAAAAATTTTAAGTTCATATTTAGACATTCTCTAGGATTAGGAGATATGATCACTGAATCCACATCGACACTTTGCATCCATTTGCTGGAACTAAGGAAAAGTGCCTCCTGTAGACATGAACCTTTAGGGTGCCACAGTCCTCACCACTTGCCTTTGCATCCCCCATCCCTTTTTGTTTATTGTTACTACTTACTCAGCCCCGGAAAGAGTCTGAGTTCACAACTCGTGCATTAAATACTTCCCACAGATTGAGGTCTGTTCTCATCTTCTCTCAGGAAGTCTTGAAATGGATGTCAGGTATGCATGAGCTTTATAGCACTATGATCTGTTTGCTGCTACATCCCAGATGGCCCAATGAATATGTACGGAATAAATGAATGAGTGAATGAATGAAGGATAACGACCCTAAAGACTCTGTACAAGGTAGATAGTTTGGGGGCAACACAGATTAAAAAGCCTGATTAGCCAATTTGTACAGTCATCCCAGCCGGTGAAGACACCTGCAGGAAGGTGTCTGTGGATGACAGGTCGCCTGGGAAAGCTCAAATGGAGAGTAGAATTAGTCAGAAGTCAACCACCTGTCATGGCCTCCATCACTCAGGAATGAAATTCTACTTGCCTTTTGGAAAATAGGGTGGCTAGATGACAGTCCAGACTCCAAATACTATTAGAGCACAAATCACCCTAACTCCCATCTGTTCTTTTGGGAGCACTGGTGGTTCAGTGATAAAATTCTCAACTTCCAGTGTGAGAGACACAGGTTTGAGTCTCCACCAGTGTATCTCATACACAGCTACCACTTATCTGTCAATAGAGGCGTGTGTCTTGCGATAATGCTACACAGGATTCAGTGGTGCCTCTAGACTAAGACTAGTTAGTCTAGATAGACTAGATAAACAAATCCATAGAAACTCATATGTGTATAAGAAAGATATATACAAGAGAAGTTACATATTGAGGAAACGTCCCAGCCCAGTCCAGATCAGGCCCATAAATCCGATATTAGTCCATATGTTCAATACCAATATATAAAGTCCTCTTCAGACTCACGAAACACATGCAATGATGCCCAAATGCAGGGCAATCACAGGCCAATGGGTAGAAAGTCTTTGGGTCCAGTGACATTGTAAGCACCTCAGCACTGGTAGGGGTCTCTACATGGCTTCTCAGCTTCAGAGGTCTGGTTGCATCAGGGTAGATCCACGTGACTTCTCCAGCCTAGGGCCCTAGCATAGTTCCATGTGTCTTGTCAGCTGCAATGTCTCCCACACAATGAGCAGACAGAAACAATTGTCTCCAGTCCCAAGGAGGAAAATACAGCAGTTCCCAGAGTTCTCAGGAGAAGGCCATGACCACACAGGGGTCACATTGGATATCTTGGATTAACAGGCTAAACTCCACCCCTACAGGCTTAATCCTCAAATTGACACCAAATTGTGGAACGACCACAGTAGGAAAGCCTGGTGATCTATTACCAAACATCAAAGGTAAATATTGTCATCTGTACACTCCTAAAATAATGGTGCTTTCTGGGGAGATGTGTGGACAGACACACAGGCTGAGGTTGTTTGAGAGGCACAGCGGGAGTATACCCACATATATAACCCATTACCACTGAGTCCACTCTGACTCATAGTCAGACCCTATTAAGATTTCCAAGGCTTTGTAAGTCTACCCTGGCACAATCTAATTTTCCTTCCCACCAAGTAACTGATGAGTTTGAACTGCTGGCCTTGCTTTGAGCAGTCTAATGCTTACCTGGAAGCACCACCAGGACTCCTACATATATGTGTATGTGTGTATATATGTATATATATGCTAAATAAGGAATATATATGTACATGGTATGTTGTACATCTATATCTGTGGATATAGTAGAACATTCAGAGAGCAAAGTTAGGAAAATGCATTAGACACAACCAAGCCCCTTGGATCTGAAAGTTCAGAATCACAGTTTCGGCAAACATCAAAGTGAACCGGCATCACACAGTCTACAACCTCTACATCCTCCTTTGGTGAGTAGTAACCGGGGCCTTAATCGCTCGTGAGCAGCCATCTTGTCCCGAGGAAAGAAGAGTGATGAGAATCAGAGATATATTGAAACCGTTCGTTCAATGAATAATGAACCACATACACATCAGTGAATGAACAGCCTGGAGGGCACAGCTGACCTCCAACTACACAAGGGAGAAGCAGAACCAACTCCTCACGAGCCCATGAGGCAGAGGTCTGACATGCCTTCACACGCTATCCTCCCTTTACCCCATTCTAAAACCAAGCGTTCCTCCCACAATACTTTCCTGCTGGGCTCCATAATCGGTTCAATGGCCATACAACGCAGACAATCTTCATGACTAAGGAGGGGTGTAAGAGAAGTTAACAGGTTGCCACAAGCCAGCATCAGACAACATTAAGGACACAGTCATTGGTCCCCAGCAGCACCTCTCCTTAGGGAATGGCCAAGTCTCTCTCTAGCGCTCAGCCTCTCGGTCACATGGCCCTGTGGCCTCTGGGCCCATGAGTCAGGAAGCCAGACTATTGCTCTTCCTCACGGTCTCATAGCTTTGGTTTGGCTCCACCTTTTCCCCCCATGGTTTCCATGACATAGCCTTTGGGGCCTATGGTCTCAACCCCTGCCACTTCAGACAGAGATATAAAACGTGCTCCACTGGTGGCTCTTCTTCCTTGATGACTCTGGGATTTCTCTCTCTTCCTGCTTCTGACGAGGCTCATCCTTATAACCAGGTGAGTAACAACTAAAACCAGCCCATCCCCTCTATTCATGTTGCATATTCCCTATTTGCATAGTCCCACCCAATCATTTGTTGGGAGTTACAAAGACAGGAATAGAGAGTCATAATAAGAATTTTCACTTCTCCAAAATTAATGGCAAGGAGAGTGTAGGAGGCCCGGTAGGGCTTGATCAAGGACAATGTAACCAAGAAGAATTACTGAAACCAAAATGAAGGCTGAACATGATAGTGGGATAAGAGGAAAGCAAAAGGAAATAGAGGCATAAACTAGGAGGCAAAGGGCATTTATAGAGGTCTAAATACAAATATGTACATATATTTATAAATGATGTTGGGGAAATAGATCTATGTGCATATATTTATGGTTTTAGTACTAAGGTAGCAGATGGACATTGGGCCTCTTCTCAAGTACCCCCTCATCCAAGAACACTTTTTTCTATTAAACTGGCATTTCATGATGCTCGCATTCCCAACACAATTGCTGAAGACAAAGCAGATGCATAAGCAAATGTGGTGAAGAAAGATGGTGGTGACTGGCTATCAAAAGATACAGTGTTTGGGTCTTCAAAGCTTGAAGATAAACAAGCAGCCATCTAGCTGAGAAGCAACAAAACCCACATGGATGAAGCACATCAGCCTGTGAGATCACGAGGTGTCTATAGGATCAAGTATCAGGCATCAAAGAACAAAAAAGCATATCATCGTGAATGAAGGAGAGTGCGGAGTGTAGACCCAATGGCCATCTGTAGACAACTGGAATCCCCTTACAGAAAGGTCACGAGGAGGAGACAAGCCAATCAGGGTGCAGTGTAGCAATGATGAAACATACAACTTTCCTCTATTTCTTAAGTGCTTCCTCCCCGCCCCCACTCTCATGATCTTAACTCTACCTTACAAATCTGGCTAGACTGGTACACTGGTACAGATAAGAGCTGGAAACACAGGGAATCCAGAATAGATAAACCCCTCAGGGCCAATAATGAGAGTAGTGAGGGTTACCAGGAGGGTAAGGGGAAGATGAGGGAGAAAGGGGAACTGATCACAATGATCTACATATAACCCCCTCCCTGGGGAGCAGACAACAGGAAAGTGGGTGAAGGAAGACATCAGACAGTGTAAGACATGAGAAAATAAGAGTAATTTATAAATCATCAAGAGTGATGGAAGGAGGGAAGGTTGGGGAGGGGGCGGGGAATGAGGAACTGATACCAAGGGCTCAAGTAGAAAGAAAATGTTTTGAGAATGATGAGGGCAACAAATGTACAAATGTGCTTGACACGATGGATGTATGGATTGTGTTAAGAGTTGTAAGAGCCCCCAATAAAATGATTTTAAAAAAAAGAATTTTCAGTTCATCACAATCAGTATGCCTGGGCACGAGACCGGAAGAACTAGATTGTGCCCAGCTACCAGAACCAACTGCTATGAAAGCAATGACTTTAGTAGGTCCTGGATAGATTGGAGATATATATTAATTGAACACAGATCAAAATCATGATAGAGACCAGGTTGGTTGGTAGGACAGAGACAGATGAAGCCCCTGAGACTATGGTCCTTGGTCACCCTTTGGGACTGAAACTACTAAAGGTGTATATTCCCACCCCCCCAAAAAAAACCCAGAATTTTTTTCAAAGCTATGTATTAATTTTTTTTTACAAAACAGCCTTATCACCTTCAAAGTACCCTCTATTACACTTAATATATTTGTCAAATCTCTGATTCCATTCAAACTCACCTGTTTGGCTGGCTGACAGCAACTCCCTCATTTTTTTTCTTCACCTCTTCTCCATCGTGAAATCGCCGTCCTTTCATGTCCCTCTTCATTTGAGGAAACAAATAAAGGTCACACAGACAGGAGTCTGGTGAGTAAGAAGAATGGAGCAAGAGAGAAATGCTGCTTTTGGCATGCTGAGATGGCTGTGTGAGAGGGTGCATTGTCATGGTAGCAAAAAGTCTCCTGTCTGCCACAAATCAGGCCTTTTTGGTTGCACCCATTACACTACCTTTTGTTGTACACAGTTACGCTATCTTTTCAGAACCTCTAAATAGAAAGCTTAATTAACAGTCTGACCTTGTGGAATGAACTCCAAGTGCATTACATGTCAACATTTTAATCCATTCAGGAAGTTGACTATCGTCCAGAAAGCGGTTTGTCATCAATCAACATTTCACCTTTTTTGAAACAAGAAAAACACACTCATACACTTGCTTCCCCCCCCCCGCCACATCACTGGCCCTGCAAGCTGTGTTCAACATCACAACAATTTTTGCAGCACTTTTCCCAAGCAGGAAACAAAATTTCACAGCCCCACACTGTTTTCTTAAATTGGCCATCACACACACACACACACACACACACACACACACACACACACACACACAAACGAAGTTCAGGCAAAACTTCTCTCAGAAAAAAATTCACTGTGACCAAAGAGAACCTTCCCAGGTAATGCCACTGGGTGCACTAACTCAGAGAAAGTTGCTCAATGCTCACCTAACTGGAATAATGCATAATATGAAAGTTTTGCCCAGCAGAGATTTTTTTCCATTTGGGGAGGGGTTGTTCCTCCTCATAAATACTCCTGTGTAGCTCAATTTGCATCCAAATAATACATGAGTCTATAATGGGAATAATTACACTATTGGTATATATATAACTTAGAATAATTGACTACTTTTGAGCAAGGGAGCAGCATTTAACCAAGGAAAAGTTCAGAAGGATAAAAAAGAGGAACAATAACAGGAAACACAGGGAAGAGGTGGAATGGATGATGTTATAATAAGGGTATTGCATTGAATGAGATGTAACAGAATATGTATGGACCATTGAAAGTAAAACTGATCATCTACTCAGTAATCCTTCACCCAATTAACATTAAAAAGTTTTAAAACATAATGACATACCAATGTGGATTTAACTAAATTTGTTTTACTATGTAAGCAAATTTTAAAGAATCACTGAAAAATTCCAAGAAAATAAAAAGCCAATAACCACTATGTTCTGATTCCTAGCTCATCAGGTGAATGGCCCAAGTGTTCGGTTCTCTTGTGTATTAACTTACCACGAGCCTGTAGCTGATGTTTCTTTCCTTTGAATGTTAGAAGCACCCTTGTGCCTCATCCTTTTCATATACTCTGGAACTCAAACAAACTCAAGCAGGCAGCTTGCATAGCATCCCAGAGTAAATAAGGGGAAGGAATGAGCTTTCCTCTTGGTCTCCAAACTCTGATCTTGGCCCTCTTTGGCATCACACTCTACCTACCAGAAATTGTGGGCAGCTAGCTATCCTGAAACCTGACCCCTGGAGGGGTAGTGGTTATGGGTCAGCCTGCTAACTGAAAAGTCAGTGGTTCAAAACTAGCAACCTCTCTGCCGAAGAAAGATGAGGCTTTCCACTACTGAAAGAGTTATAGCCTAGGAACCAACAAGGCAGCTCTACCTTGACCTATAGGGTCACTGTGAGTCAGAATCAACTTGTTGGCAGTGAGGTTTAAAGTTTGGAGGGTTTGGAGTTTTTTTGTTTGTTTGTGTTTCAGGTTTCCTGAGGCTTTTTTTTGGAACCAAAGCAGCATCTGGCAAGAGTATGGACATGGAGGACCCCACCCCCTACTCTGAGTTGTAACCTTGAACAGACTCCTTAACATCTTTATCCTACTTAGGCTGAAAGCTCAGTTCACATTACATGTATCTATGTTGGCCCTGCGTGTGACTAGGAGATGCAGCCATTTATCCAACTCTCTGTATTTTTTTCTTAGAACTGCCAAAGGAAGTACCACAAACTGATGGCCCAAAATAGCAGATGTGTATTCTGTGTAAAATTAAGGTATTGGTAGGGTCACGCTTTTCCTGAGATCTCCTGGGAAGGACTCCTTCTGGTCTCATATAGCTCCTTGTGTTGTCAGGCATTCTGTGGGCTTGTGGCAGCCTGCCTCGAGTCTGCACTGATCTACACGTGCCCTTTTGTATGTGTGTCTGCTCTCCATGGAAAGACACCATGCTCTCTGCTCCATACAACTTCATACTAACTAACTATATCCCCAAAGACACTACTTCCACATATGATCACATTTATATGTGCTAGAGGTTAGAACTTGAAAATACCCTTTCAGGGGACAGAAATAAACCCATAACATACTCTTTGCTTTAGTTTTTTCTACTTGTGAAATAGACAGATACGTACTCCTTGGGGCTGTTGAAAGATATCAACCCAGTCAGCAATCCCCACTCTCTTGCAAGCATGCTCACTCCTTCCCATCCTTTCTCTCCTCTCTCTCGCTCTCACTCTCTCTCTCTCTCTCTCTCTCTCTCTCTCTCTCTCTCTCTCTCTCTCTCTCTCTCTCTCTCTCTCTCTCTCTCTCTCTCTCTCCCTCCCTCCCTCCCTCTTCACACAGATGTACACATGCATGAACGCATGCACGCATTACGCACGCACTACACACGCACGCTCTACAAACTAGCCAGTTGCCAGTAGAATTGTGCCATGGAGTGTCCAAGGCTTATAATCTTGGAAGCCAAGTGCCCCATTTTTCTCCCAGTGAACTGCTTGTGGGTTCAACCTGCTGACCAGTGAATAGCTAAGTACTTAACCACTACACCACCAAGACTTCTTTTCCCATCACCTACCAAGAGTTAACGGTTACTGAGCACTTACTATTTGCCAATGAGTTCGCCTCTGTTAGCCTGAGGATGAGCACGAAGAGGATGACTGTGTGAAGACCCTCTCTCTGTGTTTTGTCTCTTGGAAAAATGTTTCACTGAAGGGAGAACTGACCAGTCGGGGGTTACATCTGCTTTCCGCCCAGGAGCCCTCTGCTTCCTAATGCCCTGTCAGAGGAGGCAAGGAAAAAAATGGGGCATTCCCAGTGCATCACCAAGGAAAATCATCTGTGGACTCATGAAGTCATTCATCTGATGATGTATGGCCTAGAGAAGAGTTGGGTTAATGATCTTCAGCTGGACCCAGGAGTAAAACACAGTAATTTTATAATATAGCGTGTGATGGATTACGGCGTGTTAATACCAGTATACATTAAGGGAAATGATCTTGCTGGCATACTAAATGGCAAAATAAAAGCACTTTTAGAAACTTCCATGATTAATTGCTCTGCCCTTTTAGTTCTGTATCATGATAAAGTAAACCTCACTTCTCCTCGTCACCTTCCAGGCCATTTCTCTAATACTCCTGCCCCTCCTAGGACCCATGGGAGGCTAGTCTGGTGTGGGAGTCTCACCACCCCCTCATCTTTTCCAAGGTGCACTCAAGCCATCGTCTACATCATCTTCATGGAGAGAGTTATTAGTAGGTGGAACCATCTGTTGTCAGACTTGACATTTCAAAGCCAACAACAGCTCCATGGAAGAAATGTGGGGTGGTCTGTTTCCCTAAAGATCACAGCCCTGAGGACACACACAGGTGATGCTCCTCTGTCCGACAGAGCTGCCATGAGTCAGAACCAAGTCAGTGGTGAAAGTAAATTTGGGAGGTTTTATTTTGTGGTGTGTTCGGTTCCAAGGACTAGACATGAATTCATAGTGTCCACCACACAGGTAGAACAGGTGAGCTCCTGTTACAGCAATTCCCTTTCTTTGTCCTCAGGACCCTACGAGATGGATTAGTATTAGATCCAGTCTCCAGAAAAGACAACTGAAGTATAAAGAGGTTCTATCACTTTCCCAATATGTAGAAGAGCTTACAGCCAAGCCAGGCAAAATGGTGTCAGAGTTCACATTTCACAACCTCATCTGCCTCTCATCCATAAAGGGTTTTGCACAGAGTATTAATTTGAACCATGTAATAGTGGGTAGTTAGGACTTAATCCAGCAGAGACCCTCTGAGGAACCATATTGAAGACACTTTACAGGGATACTGAGCCATTTATCCTGACTGCTATCCCTATTACCTCTGAGCGGTCCTACACACACACACACACACACACACACACACACACACACACACACACTGCCTGGTTTAGTAGCATTTACTCAAGCATACTTCTCTTAGGGCCTCAGAAAAAAGGACGAAGGACAGACAGTTGCTTGGAGTGAGACAGTGCAGTGAATTACTGGATGTGGCCCTTCTAAATCATAGTTTTTGTAACTCCCACCAATTGCCTGAGTAGGTCTATGCAAATGATTCTGCAAGGAGAGTGAATCGCTAAGATTGCAAGTAAACTGCATGGAACCCCTGTGGGGGTGAATGAAACCCTAATGGGATTGGTCACTTTGACCCTCCTGCTAGGCTTATCTGGGAGCTAGTTCCAGCGCTGAGAGGGGATGTCATAAATGCTAACGTGGAACGCTGTCCCCTTGACCTGGCATCTCTACACCAGGAGCCTCCTAGACCCAGGAGACAGAAAGACAGCAAGCGAAACAATGGCAGAGAAATGGTGGCAGCAGGGGTAGTCTGACAAAGAGACCAACAAAATGGCCCAGGTCCAGAGAGCAAGATGTTGACAGTGGGGTGCTCACCCAGAGAAGGAGAGCTGAATGTCTTTTAGCAGGGGGTTTGCAGGCAGAGTAGGGTACCTCTGGGTGTTTGTCAGGGAAGTTAGGCCTGCCAATCCATGGACAGAGAGAATGCAGAGGCAGAGTGGGGTGTCTTAGGAAGCGTATAGGCAGAGCTAACGAGCTTTGCCCCTGTTAAGCCAAATATACTGCCCACCTCAAGCACACTGCTAAGGACCTTGTGCTCGGTTGATTTTGAAAATCATTCTTACTGATACTCACTTACAACTTGTCGCTTACAACCCACAATAGAACATGAGGCATGCCATCTCAGAAACTAAGAATTCGTGCCACTATTTTCCGACTTTAAAAAAAATCAGATAAAGATATCAAAGCCCCAGCAGATGTAGTAAGTTGCCCCAAATCACAGAGTAAAGAAGATACTAAGCTTGTCTGAGTTTGAGGGCACCCAGGCTCCTCTCCTGCAGTCAAGGCTCAGCAATCACAATGGCTGGACACATTCTGGAGCTAAGGCATTTCCCTGAGAAGCCAGAATGCTATCAAAAGAGCCCCTCAACTACCAGCTGGCCCCATCCCACACACCCAAGCCTGGATTCAGACAAGCCTGCAGGGAGTTCATGTCACAGCTGCAAATCCCAAAAAGGAGAGAGGGATGGCCTCAGGATTTTGGTTATCGGCCCTGGGAAGCCAGTGTGACAGAGGGGCAGTGGCAAACCAAGGCTGTGGACAGACCAGTGAGTCACAAATCATCATTGCTTTCTGGCCCTGGAAATTAGCTAGGTCTGTCATCATACGAAGCTTGGCATCTACCCTCCTCCTAGACTAAACTTGGCCAAGGGAGATGAGGTCACTACCCCATCTTTGCCCTTCTAGCTCTTTCAAGGGAACAAGGGGGGGGGGTCTCCAGAACTTCTAGGAAAGGCACCTGCTAGGCCTTGACATCGACAAATGGGTCAAAAACATGCCTTGTTACATTCCAATTGGCACAGATATGGATAGGGTTGCTTCCTCGTATCAGCAAGGGAAAGGTCAGTTATAGATTAATGGTCAGAGTACAAATAGTTCTGGGCAGATCACATTAAAAGTTGGAAAGTACATGACAGCTAATCACCACAAAAGTCAATAGGCAGTAAGGTTGACCAACATCTAAGTTGGATGGTTTTTCGAAGAAAAGACACGAGTATGGCCAGTTGGACTTTGTAACACACCAGAGTGACTTGTTTAGTCCAAGTTAGGGAAATTGTCCCAAGGAGTATGTGAGAGCAATGGTACTGGGCTAGGGACAGCAGATGCCTTGGTTCCTGCGAGTGGGTCAGGAAGTTGTTGGAAAAGGAGCCAAGAGTCAAACAACCAAAAACAACATATCCAACCTCATCGTTCTGTTTGTTTGTTTTGGAAAGGCCCATAAATAGTTGGAAGTCTGTTTGTTGGCCGTTACGAGTGTTTTCCAGTTGAGTCTGGTAGGGTGCCACACTTTGTCTCCAAAGTCCATTTTTTATATTCCCCAGGTTTCATCACTTTGCTCCCCTTGCTGCTCTGTTGCATGCCCTTAGTGTTTCACCCCAGTGTGATGGGGTCAGATTAGGCACAATTGCCACACTGTGTCTCCAGTATTGTCCCAGGCACTATGGCTTAGTGAGGGATGCCGTGGCTCATGGTGGGGCTGGCCCTATGGTCCTCTCTTGCATTGTCTGCTCTGAGCAGGAACATCATCCTCAAGGCTTGGTGGGCCAGGATGTCCTCCCCGCCCTCTCCAGCCCTTTTCGTTTCTCCCATGTGCTCTAATCAGACACCCCCCTCACCCCAAGCTGTAGCCCCAGTGTTGTCCTCAGAAGTGCATTCTTCTGGGAGGGCAGGTGTCCACATGGTAGGAATTGGAGCCAGCTTTGCAGACCTTTCTATTGTCAACTTCACCTTAAACTCTACATGTAACTGGGCCAAGTTCTATCTATGTGGTTGACTAGGTTCCAACCACCCATGGCAAGCTCATGTACCAAGGCAAAACTGCTCTATCAGGTTTTCAGTGGCTGATGTTTCAGAACTAGATAATCGGACCCATCTTTCAAAGTACCTCTTGGTGGAATCAAACCTTCACCTGCTGGTTAGCACTGAGCATGTTGATGGCACCACCCAAAGACTCCTTCCTCCATCTGTATCGAGGACTATTTGTAGAGCTAGGCAGGAGGAATTTATTCTCCCCAGATGTCATAGCCGACAAAAAGTCTTTCACCTCAGATTCCCAAACAAGTCTTTTTCTGAACAAAACCATACAAGCCTTTTGGGGTGTTTCACGAGGTAATTCAGAGTCATCAGATGCCACTTAGGATCTCCCACAGGAGCACTTCTGGGATTCAGGAGTCAGGGATCACATACTCAGGGGGCCATTTCTTGTTCTCTGACCTTGAGCTCACAATGAACCCTTTCTGGTTCCTCAGACACAATAGGAAAAGGTAAACTCTAGAGCAGCAATGGAATGACGACTGACTCATGGTGTGAAGTCAACTCAGACTGATCGCAACCCAGTAGAGCCTTTTTCCCCCCTCCCCCTGTAGAGCCTTATAGGTGGACTATATCATAGAGTTTCACGACTAAATTCTTAGAGTAGAAGACAAGATGAATACGTGAAAAACTTCAAGTCTATCTCCACTGCAGGGCCTTCATACATGCTGTTTTTGTCCAAAATGCCCTTCTACAGAGTCCTTTCATAACAGCTAGTTTCTGTTCTGACCTTAGATGTCCTCTGCGTGAGGGTGTCTGGATCATTATCTCCAACTAGAGCTGAACCACAGCCTCTCTCTCTAAGAATTCTGTTAATTTCTTTCACAACATTTTAAAAATATATATATATAGCCATTTGATTGTTTGCTCAACTCTCTGTAGTCTGTCTCTCCCCCACCCTACCCCTAGCCCCACCCGGTCTCTGTGTTCTTCAAGGGGGGAGGGGTGTTTCGTATGTTTTCCTCACAACAGTAAAATGAGCTCAGTGTGTCAAACAGGTTGGGCAGTGAGGTGAATAGAAGGTTCTTGTGAGGAGAAAATGAGAGGATATATGTGGAGATGTTGTGGAATCCCATCGGGGAGCATTAAGTGTTGAGCGGCACTATAAAATGCTATCACAAGGCCCTGTGAGACAGGTTCACTGTCATTTTTCAAACACTATCTCTGTCATCGCAAGAGCCCTACCTTGAGGATGATCCATCCTATTTTAAAGATGAAAACACAGAGGGCCTGGTGAGGCTGATGAACTTCCCTAAAGTCATAGGACTGGGGTACGGTGGGAATCAATCCTAGGGGAAGTCTGAAAAGTTTATTCTCCGCTCACTCTATTCCGAAGTCCTTAGTAAAATTACTGTTCAGTGAAGTTCCTTTGTTTACCAGCAAGTACGAAGCTAGATACCTCTTGTGTTCGTCTGGGTATTTTAGAGAAACAAATCCACAGAGACTCATGTGTAAGAGATAGTTTTATATAAAGGGTAATTGCACATCAAGGAAACACCCCAACTCTGGTGATGCCCAAGCCCACAAGTCCAACATTAACTCATATGTCTGACACCAATCCACAAAGTCCTCCTCCATCTCACAAAACATATACTATGATGCCAACTACAGGGGGAAAATCGGGTCACTGAAAGGTAAATCATCTCAGCGCAGGTGAGGGTCTCCACATGGTTGTTCCAGCACCCAGGGCTGCATCGGGGTAAGTCCATGCAGCTTCTCCTCAGGGATGTCCTGCAGGAAGTGAGCCTTGCCAGCTGAAGCAGGGAACTGGCTAAGGCAGCTACACCTGGTTCAGCCATCACAAAGCAAGAGACCTGAGAACTAGAAAGGCGAGACTTGCTGAGCCATTTATCTCTCCGCGCTTCAATTAACCCAAAATGTGTTTATCGGCCAGGTTGGCACAATAAACGTTAACTAACCCACCTCTCCACTAAGTGTTGTTGCTAGTTACCGAACATGGCGACCCCGTGCACAACAAACCAAAATGTTGCCCAGGTTGGTGCCATCTTCATGATGATTAGTATGTTCAAGCCCAATGGTGTAGCCATTGTGAATTCTGAGTGCTTTCAACCTGGAGCCCTGGTGGTATAGTGGATTTAGCATTGGATTGCTAACTAGAAGGTCAGTGTTTTGAACTCACCAGCTACGACATGGGGAAAAAAGATCTGACAGTCTACCTCCATAGAGATTAACAGCCTTAGAAACCCTATAGGAAAGTTCTACTCTGTCCTATAGGTTCTGTTTGAGTCAGAATCCGTTTGATAGAAATGAAATTTTTTTTAGTATATTTAACACCAAGGAGACTTATTTTTCAGCATTGTATCAGACAAAATACTTTTGGAAATCATAGGGTTTTTTTCATTGGCTTATTTTTCAGAACTAGATTGTTAGACTTTTCTTCTTTGTCCCTCTTAGTCTGGAAGGTTCATCAAAATCTGAACACCATAGTTGACCCTTCTTCTATTTTAAATATTTGTGCTAAATCTTCCAGCATTACAGCAACATGAAAACCACCATAGTTTTACAAATGGACAGACACGTGTTGGCTAAATTAAATACCCCCATAGTTAGTTCTTGAGTTCATTAATTTTTTTAATGAAATTTGGCATGATTTTTTTCCATTGCCGGTGTTTTGCTTGCTGCTGGCAAAGAAGCAACTTTAATACACACTTGTCTATAACTAACCACTTGCAATTACTTCTAGCATACAACCAGCTTTTGTTAAAACTGGGTGTAAATTAGGAGACCAACGTTTCTAAGGACAGGCTCAGTGAAGTAGCTGCAATCTGCTTTGACTCCTCTAGAGGTCTTCTTCTTCTTCTCTAAAAAATTCCTCTTGTTGGAAAAAAAAAGAATGTCCTCTTGTTTCAGAAGTCAACCGAGAAAGTTAACATGTTGAAGGCAGGCAGTTTCTAGATAAGCAAATCCTTTCTTGCTTATTTCACAAGGATGTATTGTTAGATAGGAGCCCTGGTGGTATAGTGGTTACTTGTTGGGCTGTAATCTGCGTGGTCGGCAGTTTGAGACCACCAGCAGCTCTGTGGGAGAAAGACTGGGCTTTCTACTCCCGTGAACAGTTACCGTCTCAGAAACCCACAGGGGGTCGGGGTGGGGGTCACTATGAGTCAGCATTGACTCGCTGGCAGTGAGCTAGGTTTTGGTTTTGTTATGATTTCTAAATGCTGTCCATATGATTTTTGATTCATGTGACAAAGTCGAACGGCTCTATATGGTGTTTTGGGATATAATCTTTATAGACGCAAATTGCTTACACCTTCCTCACTTGAGTACGTCGGTCGGCTCAAAGCTCCAATCTTTACATTCGTGGCTGGGAGCTTAACCTGAAGCATCTCGTGGATTCTGCTGGGGTTCTTAAGAAAGCCAAAAAAATAGAATACATGGGAAAGCACACACGACAAAATACGACGATTTAAAGATTAACTATTGCTCTTACTGCTTACCATTTATTACAAACTTATCATGTTGCCAAAAGCTGTCGTACAACCTGACCATATTTTCTTTCTACATCTTCAGACAGCCCTCTAAGGCAGTGAGAATCGAAAAGTCTATTTCACAGCCTAAACGCTGATTCCGTGAAGGCTGCTATTCCGACCTCCTGGCCCAGAGCTGGGGAACTTCCTTCCTACTATGGTTTCTCCTTGTCAGCGCATGTCACAATCGTCAACAGTGGGGAATTACCAAGAATTCCAGGGGGAAGCCACTATAACACTTACTCCTCGGCGATAAGCACATGAAAGCTGCCCGGAATAGAAGGAGTAGCTCAGGAGACCTGGGATCAGGTTCAAGGCCATACTTGTGAGGCCATTTCTCATGCAAGTGCCATGCACAAAGACGCTCCCGCACCTCATAGGCTGAGGGCTGAGCCTGAGTGAGGATCACACCTCTGTCCCTTTCTTCCGGGAAGCTGGCAAGAGCACACTAAGGGGCATCCGGGGCTCCCCAGGCCTGAACTGACTTTACACTGACTGGGAGTTTGTGAAAATGCTGATTCCAGGGCCCTGCTCCAACCGACTGAATTAGAATCTCTGGGGGATGGGACCTTGAAATGACAAGTTGTCCCAAGAGAATGGGATGATTGTCTAGTTTAGGGGCTACTGATACAGAAGAGAAGATACCTAGGTTTGGGGGTTTGAATATGCAGGCCTCAGGCTGGCTCCAGGAGTATGGGTCAGTTCAGCACCCAAGCCTACACCTCGGTGGCCTTTCAAGCATCAGATGGTCATAATTCAGCAGATTAGGATTCAGGTCCCAAATGGCCTTCCAGTGGGCTGCAGTAACCTTTCCAAATGCCCTTTCCCCAAGCCAACCTGAACGCTCTATGCTCTCAGGCCCAGAAGCAGCGCAGGGATGCCCTCAGACATCAGTGGCTCAGGCCACGCCCCACACCTGCAACAAGGCCTCAAATACCACATCTCTGTTTTCCTTGCTCAAGCCCAAGAGTAGACAGAATGCCTCTCCCAGGTGTCTCAGGGACTGCCTACAGTAACGATTATAGCTGGGTTTGCCTGTATCCAGACTGAAACTGAAATCCCTCAAGGCGGTGTCTCAAACACGCAAAAAGGACTACGTCCTGAGACATTGCATGATGCTGAATTCACACATTTGTTCATCAAAGAGATAACACCTTTATAACTAACACACCCGAATGTAATTCTAAGCATACACAGCCACCCGTTAGGCAACTTATCTCAGAGGGTTACCTTACTGCTGGAGAGCTCAGCGCAGCCTGGGTCCTCTCTGTGTCGAAGAAGCTCTGAAGTTCGTCTGCCACCGTCTTTATACGTTAAAGTAAACAACTTTGCTTACTTCACCACCACATCGATGGCCCCTTCTGGTAGTCCTGATGAGAGTTACCACTGGGCATCTGGAGTTTGTTGACTTGCACTATCGACGTGAGTTGGAGTTTCTTTTGCTCGTGTCAGGTGGGAACTTCATAGCCCAAGCATTTCACACATGCCAACACACAGTGAGTATTTAATAAATAAGTTATTCATCTCTAAAACACAATAATGGGACTCTCAAATACCTCATGTCATGGACATTGTGCTCATCAAAGTTAGTCAATCTCATTAAAATAAATATTTGATGAGCACATTTTTATGAAGGGAAAAAAAAGAAAAAATTGCTTTCAAAGCAAAGGAAAAGACTTTGAAGGTTACAAGAGGCGGGAGAGGAGGGCAGGGAAAGTGGGGGGGGGGGTGGGAGAGAAAGCCACATACATGGGCGTTTAGCTGGAATTCCGGCCCTGTTCCAATGTCATACACTGTGCAACTATGTTTGGTGGGGGGTTTCCCCATCATTTTATTGGGGGCTCTTACAGCTCTCATACACTCCATACATCAATTGTATCAAGTATGCTTGTACATATGTTGCCATCATCATTTCCAAAACATTTTCTGCTTAAGCCCTTGAGGTAAACTCCTCTTTTTTCCTTGCCCTCTCCCACTCTCCTATATCCTTGATCAATTATATATTATTATTTCATACCTTACACTGTCCTTTGTCTCCCCTTCACCCACATTTCATTATTTGTCCCTTTTGCAGGGTCAGGCAGAGGCTATATACCCAATCTTGTGATTGGTTGCCTTTTTCTCATCTCCCCACTCCCAGACCATCCCCCTACCCTCATGATATTGCTTCTCTCATTACTGTTACTGAGGAGTTTATCTTTTCTTTTTTTTTTAACATTTTATTAGGGGCTCATACAACTCTTATCACAATCCATACATATACATACATCAATTGTATAAAGCACATCCATACATTCCCTGCCCCAATCATTCTCAAAGCATTTGCTCTCCACTTAAGCCCTTTGCATCAGGTCCTCTTTTTTCCCCTCCCTCCCCGCTCCCCTCTCCCTCATGAGTCCTTGATAAGTTTTTCTTTCCTGAATTCTTTGTACCAATTCTCTTATCTGTACCAATGTGTGTTCTCTGGTCTAGCCAGATTTGTAAGTTAGAACCGGGTCATGGTAGTGGTGGAGCGGAAGTATTCAGAAACTAGAGGAATGATGTGCGAAACATCGATGCTATACTACACCTTGGTTGAATCATCCCTTTTTAATAACCGTTCTGGGGGGGAATATCCAATTATCCACAGATGGGTTTTGAGTCTCCGACCCTCTTTTGCATTGATATAGTTGTTTGTTTTTGATCTTTTGATACCTGTTGCTCGATACTATTGATACCTCATGATTACACAGGCTGGTGTGCTTCTTCCACGTGGGTTTATTTGCTTCCCTTTTAGATGGCTGCTTGTTTGACTTTGAGCCTTTAAGATCCCAGACGCTTTATCTTTATATATGTATACTCCATCAATAAAAGGGAATTTTAGAGTAATAAATTATAATAAGGAGAAAGAAGGGTTAAAGCCTTGAAAACCTTCTAATATCCTTTTCCATCCGCTCTAAACACTGGTCTGAGTGGTTATAAAAAGAAAAAGTAAAATTGAGCCTGACGTCAATGTTTTTGTTCCATCAGAGCTAGCTCTAAATAATTGAAAAAGAAAATAAATAAGTTGTGCTCCAGACACTCAGTGGGAACACTCTACGTGGTCCCAGGTCATCAGGATAGTGGGCTGAAGGTCCTTCCAAGCCCCTACCACCATGGCTTTGGACAATAGGATTGTTGAGTGAGTGAATGAACAAATAGGTCAATTCAGAAGAGCCACTGGCAGTTGGTGGTATTGCAGTGGCTTGCCTGTTGCTGTGCTTCTGGAAGCGCTATTTCAAATACCAGCAGGTGTACGCACAGGGAAAGGTTTCAGCAGAGCTTCCAGATGAAAACAGAGAAAGGCCCGGAGATCTACTTTTGAAAATTACCCGTAAAAACCAGATGGATCAGATAATTTCTGCAACCAGTCAGCCTCCCCTTCCCTTCCTACCTCCCACCGCTGCCTGAACCCCATGGCGCCTGTTAGCATAGACTGACCAAAATCAGTGAATTCTCTGCTTGGATCCAGTAAGGTCCGCCCATTCCCAGTTCTCTGCTCTTGGAGAACACTAAGAATAATGTTCCTGCATCAATTTTGACTCAAGCCACTCACCTGTAATCCCTGGAACAGGGATCAAACCCACATCTCCCTTAGCCCCCATAATCAGGAACTCCTTATTTCCAAAATAGGAGGCAGTAGGTAAAAAGTTCATGAATTCAAGGAGCAAGCACAATGGACACATCACAGGCATTGACTAGATGTCCAACTGTCACAGTTACACAATTTAATATCAACTTGAATAAGTGTAGGGTGAAGTCTAGCCTGTCAATTAATCACAGCCTCATGATGCTTCCTTGTGGGCATGGTCTTTGCGTGAGAATCCTGGAAATTCTCTCTCTCTCTCGCTCGCTCTCTCTCTCCCTTCTTCCTGTTGACAAGCCAGGAGGGTATTTGCTGAGACCTGTGAGGAGCCCCGCTGCTTTACCTTCTTGTTGAAGAGCCACACTCAGAGAGCTGGCGGAGCCATGTAGAGACCCATGCCAGCACTGAGATGCTCCCATCACCATTGGATCCACAGGACTTTGGACCCACCAGCCTGCAATCTTCCTGCATCCGGCATCATTCCATGTGTGAGTCTGAAGAAGGATTTATGGCATCCTATTGGGCTTATGGGGAAATATCAGACTTATGGACTTGATCTGAACTAGACTGGGATGTTTTCTTAATATACTACTACTCTTTAATATAAAAACCACTCTTATACATATATGAGTGTCTCTGGGGTTGTTTCGCTAGTCAATCCAGTCTAACACAACACCCCCAAGTGACCACATTGTCACCTGTGAGGCAAACAGCCATGCCCATGTTTGGAGTCAGGAGTATGGTATCTAGAAGCCTACCCGGGTGATCCTGAGAATTTACTGGGCAGATTCTCCTGTGAAGTGTGTCCTCCCCTAGTGAATAAATTCGCTGTGGGAAACAGAGCATGGATCACTTTGGTCTGTCACTTTGAGTCTGAAAATGACTGCTGGGTTAGCAAGCATATTATGAACTGATCCTCAGCCTAAATTGGCATCTCAACAACGTTTTCTTGGGAGCACTCTCCTGCCACTTCGAGTGCAGGGTGTTCTCTGCCTACGTTCAAGAAGTGGACGTAAAAGCAGCCAGGACGCCATGGGCAGCACAATGCCTTTCAGGCAGCAGCGGCCAGTAGAAGCCTCCTGGACTATGTTAGCCAGCACAGCAGTGTGTCATTTGTCAATGCCCCCAAGAGTGCAGGTTTTGATTCTAAAGACCGAGTTCCTGCCACTCCGAAGTGATAGTACTGTTAGTTTCACAAAGACCACAGGTGCTTGAACTTCATCTTCAAACTTCGCTTTCCAAAAGAGAGCGTCCTGAGCAACTGGTCGGTTGTGGAGCGCTTCTGCAACAAGAATTGGAAGCCTCCCGTCAAGGATTGCAACACGGTCCTGGAGACATTGTTTATGAGATGGACGAGCAAGACGGTCGGGAATTCTGCACAGCCATCATTGACAGAACCACGGCCATATGGGGTATCAAGACCTTTGACACTTCTTTCCAAGGTGTCTGGATCATGTGATGCTGAGCCAACCCTCAGGATTCATCTGGCAGGACTAGCATGGACCTTCATCCTCCCCACCTGCAAGAAACACTGAAAACATGAAAATAACATGTGAAGGTTTTGTTTGTTTGTTTGAGTATTATTGGTGAAAGTGCTGTTTGTTCATTTTTTTAAGCAGGTTTTTGTTTGGGGCTTTGGGGTTTTTGGTTTATTTCTGTTTTGTTTTTTGTGTTTGCTATTTCATTCCACTCCTGACCAAAGCAGCTTCTCTTTAAGTCATGCTTATGGGAAAGTTATCACATGAATTTAAAGGAGGAGGATACTGGGAAATGCGATTTAAAAACCTGAGTATTAAAAGAAGAAGAAGATATAAAGTAACCCTATGGATCACTAAGTACCTTGCTCAAAAAAGTGCTGGACACAGTAGCCAACACCATTTACTTGAGCATGTCAGCGATCGTGAGAATGACAGGACCTGGCAGGTCTCATTCTGTTACACGTGGGGTCATTATAGCTTAGCGTTAGCTTCATAGCCACTAACAACTGTGTAACATCTCTAAATTGATTGTGGCGATAATTGCAAAAATATTTTTAATACATTGAAACCACTGAACGTGAATTATACGTCAATAAAGATGTTAAAAGTAATGTTTCAGAAGAACGTTTGACCCACAGCTGAGGCCAGTTTACATGAAGCAATGGTGCCTCTCTCTGGATCTCTTCCTAATAGTAGGGCAGCAAGGACTTTCGCTCTCCCCTCTTCATTTTTGCTGTCTCATCTGACATGTTTCCTGACAACTGTTGGTGGCTTTTATCCTTAATTTACAATGTGTGGTATTTGCATGTTGTGCCTTTCCCTATTTTGTTTTCTTTTGACAAGAAAGAAAGAAAGACCTGTACAAACAGAAAGAAAAACTATCAAACATCTCCTGGCCTAGAAAGCAAAGGTAGGAAGGTGATGTTCTGACCTCTCTGGAGCTTGTACCAATCCCACTGTTACAATCCGACTGGGCAGGGCATCAGATCACCCCTGCCTCCAGCCCCAGCACTAATGATGCCCGTTGAAAATTTTGTTTGAAGGATGACTGGAACCCAGCACTACCTCGTCCCATTCTTGCCAGCCAACTTCACCAGGAGTAAGGGGTACTTCCTAGAATGTGTTCAAGCCACCGCTCCCCTGTCGGTTTGTTGTGCTGTGCTGGCTTATGTGCTGCTCGGATGCTGACAGATATGCCGCCGGTATTTCACACCCCAGCAGGGTTATCCAGGGGGCGGAGAATTCCGCGGAGCTTCCAAACTAAGACTAGGGAGAAAGGTTTGCAATCTGCTTTGGGAAACTAGACGCAAAAAGCGTGTGGAATCGGATAGCGTATTGGGCAACCGCACTGATTTGACAACAGCGAACAGCTGTTTCTAAGAGTTCTGGAAATCTGAACCCAGAAGCGCAGAGGGACCGTTTTACAGGCAGAAAAACCGTGTTCCTCGGGGAAGTGTGTTCAAGTTGACTCGGAAAGCAGAGTGTGTGCCAGGGAATACAGGGACCACAACTGAAATGTGACTTTGTGTGCACATAGGAGGTAACTGTGCACATTTCAATCATGGCATACAGTAGGTGCTCAATCAATATGTGGTATTTGAATGGTTGTAGCTTTAGAAATCTTGTTTTGGAAGCTTCTAGACTGGCACCTGTTTCCTCCTGGAAGGTTTCTGAGTAATCAACACTTTCCCCCCCAAATTTCTGAGCATTTTTCTTTGAGTGCCAAGTTCACCGTGACCTCTTAAAATCCTTAATGAGCATGGGGTAAACAGAAAGCTGCTCGAGGGGAGTTACTCATTAATCATAAACAAAGTAGGCCTGATCAAGGACACACCAACAACAACTAAGACTGTTTTTGTTTTTTTTTAAGAGAGGGTTACCCAATCTCTTTATTTAATAATTACTACACTGTGTTGGCTTTTTTAGAGTTTTTGAGTTCTGAGATGGATTGCTAGCTACTCCCCACTTTAGTAGGAACTCAATCCAAAGTCAATATTCCTTGAACGCATGGCCTCCAGCTGCATAGGTGCCAGAAGTGACTTAGGAAAGCATGGCCATTCATGCTGGGCGCACGTGCCGGCAGCAGGACCGTTTCTCCTTGGCAGGATGGGGGTAATCCTTATTCTGCTTCCACCATTGCCTGCTGCATACGGAGGGCCTGTCCTTGGGAGGCACACACTTTGCTGAAGGGAGAAGAAAATGAGTACTCAAATAACTGTGAAAATACCATCTGATGGCACCCTGGCTGTGGCCAATGGGGGTACCCATGCATTTGGGGGAGATAAGATAAGCTGCTCCCACGGGGAGCATGAATGACATGTGTTTACGGACTGCTCAGTTCTGTGTATAGTTTTCTCTCTTTGCTTTTGACAGGTCTGTTGTAATATAACCTTCATTTTGCAAATGAGAAAACTAAAGCTCAAAGAGGGGACTGATGGCCGGGACTGGGCTCGTTCCATCCTGGCCAATCGTCCCATGCCATGTGAAAACAGCAGGACGGGGGCCATTCTGCCGCGAAGACCCATTCTCCACGCAGTTGATGCTGGCTCATGGGCACCTGAGCTAGGTCCCAGCAGAAGTGTGTCCCCTAGCACTTTCAAAGGCTGGTTTCTTTCGGAAGCAGCCCCGGGTCTTTTATCAGAAGTGCCTCTACATGAACTAGAAGGGAACGTCTTATCTTTCCTTGGCAATGGAGAACGCTAGCCATGTGCACCACCAGGAACCCCAAAGTGTAGCTGTCCTTCCTAGGGCTTCCTCTGTGCATCTGCTCATCACTTATCAAATGTCAGCTTGCTCATTATCTGACATCTCACATCTATGACAGAAGTGAAAACTCAACTATCTATTTTCATCTTTCAAGACATATCTATAAAACCAAACCAAACTCAGTGTCATTGAGTTGAGTCAGTCTCATAGGGACCCTAGAGGACAGAGTAGAACTGTCCCTGTGGGTTTCTGAGACTGTACCTCTTTAAGGGATCAGAAAGCCTCATCTTTCTCCCATGGAGCAGCTAGTAGGTTTGAACTGCAAACTTTGCAGTGATCAGCCCAATTGTATAAACCATTGTGCCACCAGGGCTTCTTAAGACGTGCATCAAGCAGCGACAAACACCGAGGGGTGAGGCAGAAGGCTGGTTGGCCATGGTGAATAAGATTATCTGTCCCCTGGGCTGAGTCACGGGTCTCGTGGTTTGACAGCTATGTAATGATGTCATTTAGCAATCATCATCCATTTCGTGATCTGATGTGGTCATCCTCTATTTTCTGCATGACATTAATTTCTGTAAAACTGTCTGGTCTTTGTAACCATATCATGTCAATAAGTGAGGAGTGGTGTAGTCTCTGAAATGGAAGACCTTTGGCTTGGCTAGTGGCTGCCTTTTGCACATGGTGTGACACCCAAGAAGCACTTTCTCCCCTCTCTGATGCTCTCAGCCACCAGTAATTGCTTCCATTGTCTCTCTCCAGCTGGGGAGACACTCAGCTCTGCACTGCACCCTGATTAGTGTGTAGCTCCCCACAAAGGCAGCAGGGTCGACTGGCTCAGGCACTCCCCCCGTGCAATTTTCACAGCATGGAGCACTGAGATCCAAAGGTGGAATTCAGGAGTTTGCCCCAAAAAAGCCCAGAGATGAAGGGGAAGAATAGGGAGGTGAGAACAAGACCTGACACAAATTACCTGGTGCTTACTGGATCAAAAATGAGGCATTAGAAGCTGCCAGAGCAGGTCTGGTTGATGGCATCTCAGAGCAGAGGGGCCAACCTTGTGGGTGTTGGGAGGGGGACATCAAGATATGGGCTAGACAGGCCCTGAGAGAGAAAAAACCTAGCCTATGTGTTCCAAATATCTGGTGACTGTAGAATTACCTAGGAGATTTTTTTTTAATGTAGACACTGGGCCCCATCTACAGGAATTTTGGTAGAAGGTCTAACGTAGAGTACAGGTGGCTATATTATTGATTAGCCCTAAGTACGATTCTGATGCAAAGCCTGTTGGAAAATCACTCTTAAATTGGCAGCCTCCTTCATTAATAGAAGAGGAAACTGAGGCCCAAGAAAAAAGGATCTTACCCAAAACCCCACAGGGAGCTAAAAGTGATCTTTCAATAGTCTTTTCCTGCCTGGCTCCCTCACTATTTCTATCCTTCCTTCCTTCTTTGCCTCCCCTTCCCCTTTCATTCATGCATTCATTCAACAAACATGCTTTTTTATCTTTTATCTATCTGTCTATTTATTTAAACGTTTTATTAGGGGCTCATACAACTCTTATCACAATCCTTACATACATCAATTGTGTAAAGCACATCTGTACATTCATTGCCCTAATCATTTTCAAAGCATTTGCTCTCCACTTAAGCCCTTGGCATCAGGTCCTCTTTTTCTCCCCTCCCTCCCCGCTCCCTGCTCCCTCATGAGTCCTTGATTATTTATAAATTATTATTTTGTCCTATTTTGCCCTATCCGGCATCTCCCTTCACCCCTTCTCTGTTGTCCAACCCCCAGGGAGGAGGTCACTTGCAGATCCTTGTAATCGGTTCCCCTCTCTACCCCACCTTCCCTCCACCCTCCCACAATCGCCCCTCACACCCCTGGTCCTGAAGTGATCATCACCTTGGATTCCCAGTGCTTCCAGCTCCGATCTGCACCAGGCTGCTATGTGCCAGGCACTATATTAGGTTCCAAAATCTCCCCCGCTGGAGCAAACCTCCTAGTGATTATAATCAAATAACCATAGACATAGTATAAAGTTTTAGCTATTATGAAGAAAAGTACACGAGAGCCTGGATCAGGGGGGTTTATGCTGCACTCAGGGGTCTCACTTGTCCTCACCTGCAAAACCGAGGCTCCTCCACTGCCCCAGCTCCCCGTTTGTACAACCCATTGCTCAGGTTGTTACCAGGAAGTAGATTCTACAAGGATAAAAGCAACTCTCCAAATGGCAAGCTCTTTCTGACTCTGACAGTCACTCAATAAATATTTGTACAATTGAATTGTTGAATTGAATTATTCTACAAAAACAATGCAAGGATTAGCAAGAATTCCCAGCACAGACCTCATACTCAATATTCCGGTCTGTACTGACAACACACTGTCTCGGCCGCCAGCGTCAAAAAAAAAAAAAAAAAAAAGACTAGCCCAGAGATTGTCTTCTACAGATCCTTGGAATGTCACAGCGGGAGCTAGTGCTGATGTCACATGGGCCATACCTTCCCCACCTGCCCAGAATTGGAAATTGAGGCCAGAGAGGGAGAAGACAGTGCAAGATCATACACAGATAGAGCGCCCATGCTAGGAGGAAGACTTGGGCCTCTCAAGCCCTTGAATAACTGAGTAGATGATAGATTAGATGCAGAATTGACATGTATTGGTGCTAGATGCTACTATTCTATGTGTGGACAATTCTAAGGTAGAAAACATCTTTTCCGTGTTGGTTGACGTCCTGCCATGTCAAGTCTGTCCTACAAAGGCCCAGGAGCGTTTCTCCCTTCTCTATGGCCAAGAGTAAACACCTACATATGGAGCAGACATTGATTGCTTTCACCAATGGCTATTTATATCCTGGTCAAAGCACACTCTTTCCTTTCCCAGTTCCAGTCAAGGATGCTCAGGTTGAATCTATTTCCAGGTGAGTTAGGAATGTACCATTGACCCGGTCAATCAGGCTCAGAAAAGACTAGTCACACAGGGTGGTCCAAGGTAGTCCAATCGGAATCGGCCCTGAAGTTTTGGCTGGAATTACTGGGAAAGAGGTACTATACTTCTATCAGTTTTGCTGTTGGTAAAAATGTTCTCCTTGGTGCTGTTGTGGTTATGAATGGGGCTACTAAGCACAAGGTGGGCACCACCAGCTCCTCTACAAGAGAAAGAATTTCTATTCCCATGAAGGGTTACAGTGTCATCAGCACACAGGGGGAGTTCTACTATCCTTTAGCATCGCTCTGCACCAAAATCAATTCAATAGCAGTAGGGATTTTTATTTTGAAGACTTCTGGAGACCATATTGCTACCAAGCCAGAGAGCCTTCCTATCAGTGAAGTCCACAGGAAGGAGAAAAAGACCCAGAGGTGGGGAGACATTGAGTCTTGCTGCTGTTTGGGGGAGGAGCAACACTCATGTATTCAGCCAAGCCGGAAGGTAAGTACTCTGTAATTTTTAGTTATGGGAACCTGTAAGTTCCTTCTAGCTGAGATGGTACAACTGTTTAACTAGCTGTCCGCTAGAACATGTTGTGAAGCTTTAATATACCCAGAGGCATCTTGGAAGAAAAGTCTGATGATCGACTTCTGAAAAATCAGTCACAGCTCTACTCTGACGTGGGGTTGTCTCCACAATAATGGCTGTGGTTGGTTTTAGCTAATTCCGGGTGGCACAGATGGCCATCAGAACATTTCCCTGCCATGGAGTCAATTTTAACTTACAGTATCCAATAGGATAGGGGAGACCTGACCCTGCAGGGGCGGGGGGGTGTAGAAAGTCTCATCTTCCTCCCATGGAATGGATGGTGGTTTCAAACTGCTCCCCTTACAGTTCACAGGCAAACACATAACCACTATCCCACCAGGGCTGAGGTCAATGAGAAATAAACTTATAGTTTGTTAAGCCATCAAAACTCTGGGTCTTGTCAAAGTAAACTCAAGGTGTGCAAACCCCATGGACAAGCAGATAGTCTGGGCTCCTACTTAACTTTATCCCCAATCCAAGAAGAGTTAGTTCCGATTATATGGCCCTGCTAGATACTCACCTTCATGAAATAATCACTGCAGATAAGGGTGCTACAGCAAAGTATGGTAAAGAACGTAGATGGTGCCCGGCTATCAATCACAAGAGTGTCTGGGGACTTAAAGACTTATATTCAAACAAACAGCCATCTAAATGAGGAGTCAACTGAGTCCACATTGTGTGATCCAAAGATGACAATTACAAAATTAGAAGATGGCAAAGGGAAAAGTAGCAGAGCTAAAATTATGTACACCCACTTTGTAGAAGGCTATGGAGGACAATCGGAGCTCAAAACTCAACTGCACAATATCTAGCCAGACTGAGCCTCTGACATCCTCTCTAGTCACAGGCAAGAGTCTCGAACAGCCTTACTAGGAGGCAGAGACCACTGTAATCTTGATCATGCTGGATCGAACTTGATTCTTAGCCAGTTGACCGCCCTGTAGATACGACCTGAATTTGTTCTGGGTGCAAGCATCTCTTGTTCCATGAAAGAAATTTCCTTCCTCGATATTTCATTGTTGATGGGGATCATTTTTCTTACGCATTGTTTGTATTTTTGTCTTTGTATTATTATTATTTTATCCTTACCACCTTATTTTGAATTTGTTTTTGTACTGTTTCCGTTAGAGAAGCACAGGAGGAGTGATAATAACTGATATAAGGGTTTTTCGGACATACAGAGGTGGAGGGGTGGGTGATAGTGAGGAAAAGGGGATTTCAGGAATATGTAATGAAGTGGGGAGGGGGAGGGAGCACTGGAGCTGATTGTGCAACCCATTTTATAGGTGATTAACCACGGGGGACGGGGCATGTTCTAAAATTGATGTGGTGCTAATTGTACAATTCTCCTTGATATGATTGAACTACTGAATTAAATAATATGTAAACTATGCACCAATATAACCGTTGAAAAAAGGAAACAAATTTAAAATCTGGGGGGAAAACCACCTCTTGGTTTTGTGGTTTGATTTCCCGCAAAGTGGTGAATTGGGCAGACCACTCTATCAAAGACATGAGAGACTGAATGAAATAGATACAGGTGATAACCTTGGAAACCTGAGCTTCTGAGGAAAGGACAGAGAAGTGGATTGGATACCAACTAGGAGAAAAATCTGAACAAAAGTGGTGTGAGAGAGACAATGAGTTCATTGTTGGCTAGCCTGATCTGGCATGATCATCTTTTTTTGTTTTTTTCAATCCAACAAGTCATTTATCCTTTTGTATGAGTGCATAATGTTCCATGACATGGGTATGCCATAATTTATCTAATCATTCCTTTATTTACATGTCATCACTTTCTTAAAGATCATTTTATTGGGGGCTCTTACATCTCATATAATGAGCCCACACATCACTTGTATCAAGCATATTTGTTCATATATTGTGTGTTAGTCTGGGTAGACTAGAGAAACAAATTAATAGACACTCATATGTAAATAAGAAGGAGGTTTATGTACAAGAGCAGTTAATTTTGAGAAAACGTCCCAGCCCAGTCCAGATCACGTCCATAAGTCTGATATGAGCCCACATGTCAGATACCAATCTATAAAGTCCTCTTCAGACTCATGAAACACATGCAATGATGCCAAATGCAGGAAGATCACAGGCCAGTGGGTGGGAAGTCTTGTGGATCCAGAGGCTTTGTAAGCATCTCAGTGCTGGCAGGGGTCTCCACGTGGCTCATCCAGATTCCAGGGCTCTAGCTGCATCAGAGAAGCTTCATGTGGCTTCTCCTTAGGGATGTCTTGCAGGGAATGAGCCAAGACAGAGAGTGTGTGTGTCCTGTCACCAAGGAGGAAATACAGGAGTTCCCAGAATCCTCAGGAGAAGGTCATGCCCACACAGAGGCCTCATTGGCTATATCCTGATTGACAGGCTCAGCTCTACCCCCTACACTCTTAATCCTTAAATTTCCAGCAGAGTATGTAACTACATGTTGCCATCAGTATTTTCTAAACATTTACTTTCTATTTGAGCCCTTGGCACCAGTTCCTATATTTCCCTTTTCCCCCCACCCTCCCACCTTTGTGACCCCTTGATAAATTATAAATTATTATTTTCATATTTTACACAGACTGCCATCTCCCTTCCCCTATGGTTTCTGTTGTTCAACCCCTGCCAGGGTGGGGGTAGGGGATGGGGGGAGGTGTTGGGGATATGTGCCCATCATTGTCATCAGTTTCCCCTTCCTCCCCTCATCTTTTTAAAGCAGTATTCCCTCAAGGCAGTAGCCTGGCATACCAGTGGCTGGCAAAGAGAAAGAAGGAATCCTTCCTTGTTCCTCACACCATCCTAGTGACCAGAAGCAGAGCCAGCCCCTACGTTTACTCACCTAGTTGTTGGGGACCATCCCTCCGGCTCCCACCACCCAAATGACTCAGCCCCTTAGCCCAGCCATAGAGATAAGTGGCTTCAAATGTTTTAAAACAAGACATTTATATTGGATGGGGTTTTTTGTTTTGGTGTGTTTTTTAAGACTAATAAACATCCCCATTCCACCTTCATAGGAGAGTGATTCAGCTAGGTCAGTTTTTCAGTGCTTTCACATATCTAACTTTGGACATGGTTCTACTCTGGTTATATTCTGGGCCAATGTATCAATTTCAGGGTTGCCTGATCTGGGCGTGACCTTCATCCAAGGAAGAAGTTCCAGCATTGTGCAAATAGTTAACATCCTTGGCTGCTAATCAACAAGTTGGAGGTTTGCGTCCACCCAGAGATGCCTCAAAAGAAAGCCTGGTGAACTCATCCCCAGCTCAGCCACTGAAAATGTTTCCCATGGAAACTGGTTACCTGTCGCCTAAAGGATCCCCAACAGGACCAAGCATCACCATAGCCAAACTCCTGTCCCCAAGCAGAGCATTCACCTAAAACTAGATCTTTGTGTTTTGAATCAAAGGCTTCATTTTCTCCAGATAAGGCTGAGCTTCCACTTACTAAGGGATACTTATCTACTTGTGTCAATTAGGACTCCCTGGCTGGTAGAAATGGTTAAGCTGTGGGCTGCTAACTAGAAGGAAAGAAGTTTGAGTCTACCCAGAGGAAAGCAGAGGAAAGGCCTGGAGACATCGGTCTGAGAAATCATTGATTGAAAACCTTAAGGAGCGCAGTTCTGCTCTGATACACACGGAGTTGACATGCTCCTACTCTTAACACACATGGAGTTGACATGCTCCTACTGTTAACACACATGGCGTTTCTATTGAGGCTGGATCAACTCGTGTGTGTGTGTGTGTGTGTGAGAATTGAGCAATAGCGACGCTTAAAAGCAAGTAAGAAATAATCTAAAGGAAAGAAAGATGAATTTTGTCACAGGGAAATGTCATACGACTTCCATAGATGACTATGCAATTATGCTCTACAGACTTCAGGGGTGCCAGTCACTACACGGTGTCACCACAGACTATTTACGACTTTCCTGGCTATTTCCTGGCAGATGATAGCAAGTGCGCAGACAGGGCACCTGTCTGTAATTCATATCCATTTCAAAAGGTCCCAGTCTCTACTGACACAGCAGAAGGAATGGTAGATGACTATCAGAAGACGCTTTCTTTTTCCATCCTTGGAAGATGAGTGACTGATTTCCAGGGGCACCTTGGCCACACTTGGTTCTCTGCTATGACCTTTTTCTTCTTCCCACTCTTCCTCATCTGCTTTCTAGTGCCCCACTCAAGTACCAGCGGGACCCCCACATACCAGTCCATAAATTCTCATTTCATTGAAGGCCCAGCAGATAATAATTTAAAGAACTAGTCACTGCTTGCAATTAGGCACAGAGAAAATAGATCAGGACCATAATTTATGTCTGTGCAAGGTTGGGCTGGATTTGTAATTAATGTTTGCTCCCTTTAATGAAATACTCCAAAGGTCTGCACTTCTGTCATTCATGAAGGTAATTTTTCAATTGATTAGTAAAATAATACTTGAAAAGTAAATGCACCTGCTTCTTCTCTGAAATGTCTCAGTCAACTGGACACACTGGCTGGGACACTAAAAAAATACCACTCCAATCCAGTGGAGACCCAGCTCCCACACCACCAGCATTCTGAGTGGCTGAGAAGGAGGGGAGACTAAAAAGTAATTAAAGCAGCCGTGGTGACCAGTATCCCTCGGTGGCCCTGGGCAGCTAAGCAGGTGTGGCTGACCTGCCTGGCTCCTGCCTGCTACTGAGAGTCTGAGCAGGAATGTGAATGTCAAGGCGAAGAGCAGGCTGGAGACAGATATAGCCTGATACCCAATACAAAGCGTTCTGTTTTTTAAGGTCCAGGACTGTGTGAGGTACCAGACAGGGCTGAGCTAAGCTTGGGATGCTGAGTGAGACTCCCATTCGGAGGGTGCCATGCTTAGAGGGGATGTGAGGTAATTTGGGCCCCTGGTAGAGGGCGACCTAGATTATCTTCATTGTCCATGAGAAAAGCATACCTATCATACAATATGAACTCATGTTTGTTGATAATCAATGAATGTAAAGTTTAAGCGTGGCCTTAGAAAGTGACTTCATTTTATCTTCTATGAAATAAAATGTTGTAAGGTGCCTCCCAGTTGATTCTGACTCATCGTGGCCCTATACGGCAGGGCAACACTATGCCATATGGTCCTCATGGCTGAATATTTATGGGAGCGGATTTCCGATGTTTTTCCCCTAAAGTGGGTGCAAATAATGGACCTTTCAGTTAGCAGCTGAACTCTTAACCATTCTGCCCCCAGGGCTCCTTATGAAATACAATGCGAGTAATAACTGCGGTGTAGCATTAATTCTGCAAGTGAATAAGGAAGTATAATATAGTAATTTTTTCCACTCAATTTTCACAGCACATTCATAAAGGGGCTAGTTTGGGGGGGGGGGGAACTATTCAAAGACTTCACTAATTTACCTGATGTAATTCTTAATCTTTGACATTTTACGATGTTGACTACAAATGATTGAACCGCAAATATTGAAGCAATTTGCCTCTTGTCAGGTCTGATGATCATTTTTCTTTTTTTGCACTAATTCTAGCCAGTCCTCACTTGTCAGCAGGTTGCTATGAAGTTCGGGGGTTCTCCAGCATCATTTCTATTAACTTTATGAAATCCTGCATCTTTAGGAAGTTATATTTTTGCAATCATTTTTTATTTTCATATTGAATACTTGACACTATAACTAAGGATATCACCCATAACAATAAGCTAGAGATATTGAAAAGGGACTAATTTTATAAGTGGTCACTTCATTAATGAATGTTTCCAGGTGTCTGGCAACACTACCTTATATAAGCAAATTCTTAATGGTGACGGCCATCGTGGCAAATAGCCCACAGAGACACCATGGATGTGCTTCTGAACTTTCCAGACAAGGTTACATGGACTGAACCTTAACGAAAAGTATATAATACAGACTCATCGAGTCTACCAACAAAAATGAACTGTTGCTGATGTAAGCAGAAAGGATATTTTAAAAATATATTGGGAACATCACAGAACCAGTGGAAGGGCTGTTGAAGGACACACGAAAAAGGAAGAGAAACAGCATGCTCAGAGGCTACTGGGTCTCCATCGTGCCCAGGCCCGTGGGGAGATCTTCTATTCTCCCACAGGATCGCAGGTCCCGCAGCTCAAACCAGTGGAGACCACCTTTCGCCCCTGAGCCAGGGCTCTTATTTGTCTTATGTGTCTTCAGAACGAGAGCATCAAAGACAGGACAAGATTCCAGCAGGCTTCAAGTCAAATAGGAGACAGGACTTTAATTCTTGGTTGCTATTATTCTTGGTAGGTGCTGTCAGTCCATTTGCTTCTTAGGATGATACCTTATGACAGTCGCATTGCTCCATAGGGATTCCTAGGCGACAATAGTTAAGAAGCCCGCCAGCAGTCTCCCATTGGATTGGCTTGAAGCACCAACCTTTAGGTTAGTGGTAAGATGCTTGGCTGTTGTGTTACAAGGGCACTATTTTGTTCCTTCCCCTTGTAACCTTCCTTATTGTTTCTAGCATTTTCCCAGACTCCACAGACACTCTCATTGCATGCACTTAGAAGAGCCAATGTCCTAGAACCCACGTGATGGGAGGCTTGGTGTCTCTGTGCTATCCCAAACATGTACCACTAGACCTATTTTGGTTTTATGAGTTTATTAAATTTAGTTAATAAAAATCTAATAAAACCACATTGTTAGCTCTTCACTCACGTTAGACAAACTTCAAGTGCCCCAAAGCCCTAGAGTTAGTGATTATAGAACAGACCACACACGATTATCCAACATGTTCAAGAGCATGGGAAGTGTTCTCAGAAAGTATTGCTTTGCATCTCCCACAAGGCCTCCCGGTCCCACCTGAGTGCCTGACAGCCCCTTTCAACTAAGCCACCGGCCCGTTGCTGGCTCCCAAGCTGCCAGGGCACAGTGACCCAGGTTTCGACCCTCCTTCCCTGTTCCACCCGAGGTCTTCCCCCCACCGAGTGCGTAGATGAGACTAATCCATATTTACAGCGCCTTTCTTCATGGGAACAATGAAGAGCAGCCTCGGGAAATGGCGGGATCACTTTCTCCGGCACCTCCTTTACCACTCCCTTAATAGGTGGAAATGTCTGATGATTTCAAATGAATATAATTACAAAATCCTCCACTTAGAGGAATGTTAATCCTTTGTGGGAGCAGACATCTCCTTTCTCTTGCTAGCTCTTCCAGGAGAGGCGCTTTGCTGCTTTGAAAGGGAAATTCAATGGTCCTGGCAAGACAGGCTTTCCTCTCTCCTGAGGGTCAGAGCAACTTTGGAGCAAGGGACACTGAAGTCCCAGGTCAGCAGTATCTGCCTACTCCCATGGCTGGGCAGGATGCTGCCAGGGGTCAGCCATCTATGGAAATAGCCACAGGCTCCTTGGAACATTTTTATCCTTTTTCTGACCCCAGACTTCTACTTAGCTCAGCAACCTCCCCCTCCCTGTCAAGGCAAAGACATTACAGGCCCATGCTGGCCACCCTGTGAGTGTCTGTTGCCAACATCTCTACCTCGGCCATGCTCCTGCATTGCTCCCTTTGAGGAGCAGCCCCTTGTGACTCTCGGCCACAGAGTCCCCTCATTCCCAACTACAAAATGTTGTCCCCATGGACTTGCTGTATCAAATCTATTGTGTTAGTCTAGATACATTAGAGAAACAAATGCACAGAAACTCATATGAATAAGAGAGAGTTTTATATAAAGGGTAAGTGCACATCAAGAAAACATCCCAACCCAGTGCTGCCCAAGCCCACAAGTCCAACATTAATCCATTAATCCATATGTCCAACACCAGTTCACAAAGTCCTCCTCCATCTCAAAATGCACGCAATGATGTTGACGGCAAGAGGAAAGCTGAATCAGTGAACGTGTAAGCATCTCAGCACTGGCAGGGGTCTCCACACGGCTGCTCCAGCACCCAGGGCTGCATCAGGGTAGATCCATGTGGCTTCTCCTCAGGGATGTCTTACAGGAAGTGAGCCTTGCCGGCTGAAGCAGGGACCTGGCTAAGGCGGCTGCACCCTGGTCCAAACATCACAAAGCAAGAGACCCAAGAACTAGAAAGGCGAGGCTCACTGAGCCATTTATCCCTCCACCCTTCAATTAACCCCATGTGGGTTTATTGGCCAGGTTGGCACAATAAACTAACTACCTCATCTATTTAATTATATTATTGTGAAAGCAGCACAAATTTGGGGGTTGTACTGACTTGACTAGACTTCAAAAGATCTACTTCTGGATGTTAGCCAATGGAAACCCGATGGGTCAAATCAGAATATTGTCAGGTTTAATTTGGAAGATGAGTCCCCTCTGTGGGAAGGAACCCAAAATACATAGTGCTATCACAGTGACAGAGGATTTAAGTGTACCAACGATAGAGTACCAGTAGGTAACTATCTAATAGATAACAATTAAATAGATAAGTGGAGAAAATATTGAAGTTGTCAATAAGATGTCATCTTGTTTGGAGCCACAATCAATGCTCATAGAAGCAGCAGTCAAAAGATCAACGACATATTGCATCGGGAAAATCCGCCATACGAGACCTCTTTAAAGTGTTGAAAAGCAAAGAGGTTTCTCTGAGGACTAAGTCTTGACCGAGTCCTGGTATTTCCTATTGCTTCATATGCATTCCAGAGTTGGACACTGCATAAGGAAGAATGAGACGAATTGATGCGTTTGAATTATGGAGCTGGCAAAGGATATGGAAAGTACCACGGACTGCCAAAAGGACAAACACATCTGTCTTAGAAGAAGTACAGCCAGCATGCTCCTGAGCGGCAGTAACGGCGAGAGCCCATCTCATAAACTTTGCACATGCTTTCACAAGAAACCACTCCTTAGAAGAGGACGTCATGCTTAGTAAAGTAGGGCCAGTGAAAAAGAGGACGGCCCTCAACAAGATGAACGGGCACACTGGCTGTCACGCTGGGCTCAATGATAAGAGCTACCGTGAAGATGGCACAATACGAGTTGGTGTTTGCTTCTGCCGTGCCTCAGGTCACTATGAGCCTGCCTGATGAACCAAACAGCAACAATGCTAGAGAAAGATGGTGTTGGACAAAGAACTCTTTCAATCTGTGTGCATAAGGTCACCAGGAGTCAACTTGATAGCAGCCACCGATTTCTTTCTATCCCCATGTTCATAGAAACGCCTCCATGTTTATACAATGGGACTCCACTCCTGGTGCTAAATAACTGGTCCAGAAATGGGCAGGCGACTGTTTTTCCGGCTGGAAAGAGAGCAGTGAACAGAACTGACAAAGCCCAGGTGGGTGGACAATTAGTTTCATTGTGTTTTTAGACTGCTTTCTTGCTTGCTCCTGTCTGGCCAGCTAGCATTCAGGTACCTAATAACTATTTGTTACGCTTAATACAAGTTGAAAGATCCAGGGAAAACAGTGCCCTGCCCGGCTCTGAACAGGACAGAGTAAGCCTCAAATAATAAGTGCTCAATACGTGCTGGCTTTGGGGTTGAAGTGATGGGAAACAGATTGACCTTTGAACCCTTCTTATGCAGCCCCGTTGGGCTTCAATGTGCCTTGAATTCCTCTCACTTATAACTCCTGAAATGCGGATAGCAAAGCTACGTATTAACCTGCCCCAGTCCAGCAAATGCTCCAGGCCTTCTGAGCACCTAATTTATTCTCTCACGCACGTCATCAAGTCACTGCTGACTCATAGTGACCCTGTGGGGCAGGTTAGAACTGCCCCTGTGAGTTTCTGAGACTGTAACTTTTTATAGGAGCAGAAAGCCCCATTTTCTTTCCAATGCAGCGGCTGGTGGTTTCAAACTGCTGACCTTGCAGATCGCAGACCAATACATAACCACTGTGCCACCAGGGACCCTCTTAATTTACTTTGCACCTTCCTAATTGAAGGAAAAACAGGGCAGCCTTGCCATACATGACCTTGTTGCAAAGTGGTGGCAGCCTCAGAACTCCAAAGAAAGAACAGCATAACCGACTCTTTTGAGGGCGGGATCCTAAGACGACGTGCGTTCCATGGTTGACATCTCTCCCTTCTCTCTGATAACGCCAAAGGCAATTTCTTTCTGGAGAGTGGCAGCCGGAGCAACTCCCCTCTAGAGAACATGTGGAATGTTGCAGGAAGATCCAAGGCCTACGTCGGTTTTCTAGCGCTGCTGTAACTTGAACACCACAATTGGGTAGCTGTAAAGAACATCGATTTGCTTGGCAGCGTTCCGGAGGCTGTAAGTCCACGCAGCTTCAGAAGAACTCTCTCTGCGAGGTCCTGAGGAAGGTCTTTGCTTCCCCTTCTGGAGCTCCAGCATCTCTGAGCCCCTTGGTGGTCTTCCTGTGACATCTATCTTGCTTATTTATGATTACTTCTGTGTCTAATCTGCTCTCCTGATAACTCATACATTGCTAGCTTTAGGACACACCTTAAATTGATATTGATCCATTACTGTAACAAAGAAAAACCTCTTCCCAAATGGGTTTACATGTGCGGCTGTAAGGATTAGAACTCCAACACATATTATATTTGGGGGAACACAAGGCAATCCTGCTTCAGTGTTCAAGTGGTTCTCCGGAGCTCTGAGAAGGGCTGTTACCTCCCCCCTCCACCTCACCTCATTCCAGCTGAAGTACATTATTCCTTGCTAATTCCATGAACTAAGAGGGCATACTTTTGAATCTGGGGACACAGAACCAACGTACAACATTATTCAGGGGTTGTGAGTGGAATCCAAACCAATCACATACTTCTCTAATCATAATTTCCAATATTCATTTTTAATCACATGTTATGGCTAAAATGGTAGGTAGGAGAAATCAATATTTTTATCCTAGTTCAACCAGATTCTAATTATTATTTAAAGAAACAATTCAAGTTCAAAGTTCTCCTAGACTATCCTATATGGATATGCATATCATCTCGAGCCTGGGTCAGGTTATACCCAGCAGGCCTGGCCCTCTATTAGCCATTTTGTTTAAGCAACATGGCTTTTTGCCCCAGGAAAGTCTAGAAGCTTCTTTGAGCTGCAATTTAACATTCACTACCATCATTTCAGCTCTTTCAGGTAAGAATAACCAAAGTAAACTTCTAAGAACTACAAGATACCGAGGAAAACACATGGCTGTAACTGACTTCCTCTGGCTGTCCAAATGAGAAGGGAATCCAACTCTCCCAATCACCAAAGGCAGAGGTCAGACATGCACACCCCTCAATCCTTATTATGTGCTTTACTAGCACCCCACTCCTCCAGTACCAAACTGTATTAAGCTGAGTTTTCTAAAGAAATAAAACCAGTGATACTCATCTATGAGCAAGCAAGGACATGATATCAATAGATAATTTAATATCCAAAAGCATCCCAACCCAGTCCAACTCAAATCCATGGGTCTGGTGATAGCCAGACTCCTTTTCACATTTATGCGGCTGACAGTGAATGAGCCACACGAACTTCCAACCCCAGAACCATTGCCCTCAACCCAGAGAAGCAGGAAGTGAAGAGGCAAAAAAGATAGGAAAGTTCCCCTTCTCGCTCTTTTAAAAAGGCCATCTCCCAAGGAGGCGTCAAGATCAATAAGTTGGACTCCACCCTTACCTCCACACAGGTACCATCAGGCTGATCTAAAATCGAAAAGCCCTTTTACTTCCTCTCGCCCTTCCAGACATCTGCTTTGTGGACTCCTGGCTCCCCTGTTTCTCACCACCTCCTGTCATACGCAACATTGTTTACAGCTTTAAAATTACTGAGGAGCCTGAAGAATATCGCCTGCTGCCCTTATGCATTGTAGTTTGAGCCTCAAGGCCAGTTCTCAGGTACGAATCTAAGCCAGTGTATTACGTGGACTGGCCTGAAATAATTAGATGGGAGTCTGCAAATAAACTATAAAGGCAATTAGTCAGCTTTATCATTCTGCTAGGTATAAAAGTGATCTCACAATGCCTAACCCATGAATTGATCACCGAACATACAGGTGCTGTATCAAAGTGGTGAAGAACGTAGATGGTCCCCAGCTATCAGAAAGAATAGTGTCTGGGCTTTTAAAGTCTTGTTTTAAAGCACGCGGCCATCCAAATGAGGCATCAGTTAAGTCTACAGAGAAGTGGTACACCAGCATGTGTAACCTAAGAATTATAAATAATAAAATCCAAACCCAGAGGAGGGAATGGTATTAGATCTTAAATTCTGAATGCCTGGTTTGCAGAAGGCTGTGAGTTGCACTGAAAGGCCAAAACCCATTTGCTGGTTCTCCCATGTGGATTAAGCCTCTAGTAAATACCTTCTCACCACGGACCAGAAATGGGAACGGTCCTTTAACCAGACTGAGTACATTGCAGGGTGAATTACTGCAATTGTAGTTAGGTCCAATGTCACACCTTGTCATTGAGCTGCCTGGTGACCTAATGCTCCAGTTTTTAATATTTTCTGCTTTGTTGGGTTTTTCTTTGTTTCATTGTGTGATTGTTTGTATTGTCTTGGTGTTGTATGATTTTCTGTATATGAAACCCAGATTAGGTAAATCTATAGAGACAACGACTGGACCAACAGATTCAAAGGGACATGACCGGGGATGCTGGCAGGAAATGGGGAACTAACAACAACAAGTACAAGAAAGAAGAAAGGTCCTGGAATTGATTGTACAATTCTTATGAATGTGATTCAACAATTGAAATGGATAATATGTGAATTGCATGTCAGTTAAATGGTTAAAAAATAAACAACCTATTTTTTTTTCAAGTGAGCCATCTCAGAAGCAGGAACAGGAATCCCATGGCCATCAGAAAGGAGAGCCGTCATCGGAGTGAGAGCTCTGCCTGCAGAGGCAGAGGAACCACAGACTATAACTCTGAGACCATGAGAACAGAGCCGAGATGGTAGGTGAAACCGTGACACGAGGCAGACTCGTGGGCTTTCAGATTCATGGAATGAGTAAACTTTAGTACACTGAGACAAGAGGCTGCCCTTTGAGCATTTGCCAGCTCTAAGGAGGCTCTGTGATACTTGCCCAAGCAGGGCAGAGGCCAAGGCGTCATGTGGCTGAGAGTCAGAGAGAGACCTCGCGGCTTGCAGGGCTGAGAAGTGCTGCTGTGAACGCAAGGACTGCATCTTTAATGTTTTCTGGTCTTGACTTAGGGAAACCTATTAACTTCCCTAGTGAAACCCCACAATCATGAGATTTGTCTGTGTGCTCTGTGTGACCATCACACAGAATTACTGGATCCAGCAGAGAAGCAGAGTGCCATGAGGCGGACGGTTGGGCCAGAGCAGAGTAAAGAAAGAGGGAGGGTGGAGGCACGCCTTATCTCTACCTAGTGGCAATCATCATTGGGCTAGTGTGTAGTTGTAGACCCCTTCTCCTTATTGAACCTGGAGGGGACCACACGTGGCATCCACGCCATATTCTCAGGGCCCCTGTACTAGTGGTCAGGTATCATCACCCAGTGGCTGTTCAGCTACTGGCACTGAGAGGGCCCTGCAGGCAGAGGCTGGGATTTGTAAGGCAGAAGACTAGGGCAAAGTCCTAGGAGGCTAAGCTGAGGCGTGTGTGTGTGTGTGTGTGTGTGTGTGTGTGTGTGTGTGTGTGACACCCATGAGGCCTCATGGTCACCAAATTACCCAAGAGAATTAATTCATTGTTTCATTTAGTCAGTCAGTACAGAGACAGGCTCTGTTCCTTGTAAGGAGGATACAGAGGTGACCAAATTAGACACAACTCTTGCTTCCAAGAGAGGAGACAGACAAAAACAACCAGACAAATATATAAAGAGATCAAATCCAAACAAAAATACATGCTAGAATATGTCGGAGGGAGGGCCAAGGTAACCAGGGAAAGCATTTCCGAGGAAAGGGCATTTGAACCAAGATCTGAATTTCATAAAGGAGCCAGCCACGCCAAAGGGAATAAAACAAAAAATACCTCACTGCTATGGATTTGATTCAGATCCATAGCACCCTGTGGGACAGAGTAGAAGACCTTTATGGGTTTCCAAATTATAAATCTTTTAAAAATCATTTTATTAGGGGCTCATACTACTCTTACCACAATCCATCCATACATCCATTTGTATCAAGTACATTTGTACATATGTTGCCATCTTCATTCTCAAAACACCTGCTTTCTACTTGAGCCCTTGAAAATCTTGACTGGGGCAGAGATCCTCATCTTGCTCTAGAGGATTGACAGGTGGGTTTGGACTACTCATCTTGCCATTAGCAGCCCAACACATAGCTCACTAAATCCCCAGGGCTCTTAGAAGGGGTGAATATTCCAAGTGCAAGCAAGAGCTAGTGTAAGTCCTGACAAGGGGAGGGAGCAGCAGAGAAAAGGTGAATGTGTCCAGACACTGACGTGAGGGGAGATGGAGGTGAAGGTGGAGGTGAGAGAAGCAGGTGGGGTATGTCTGGATGGGGAGTGGACATCCATTGCTTTTATCTCGTGCCTCTGAGACAAAAAAGAAGTAAACAATTATGAAAGTTATGGAAGCACTTATTTCCACATATAAAAGTAGCCAACCAATAGGATAACCACCAGTTTGGGGGTAGTCTATGAACAGAGAATAATTTATATATATTTTTAATGGCTGCTAAATAAATACTCACTGCCATTGGTACACCAACCCATATAGGGCTTCCAATGCCATACATCTTTATGAGAGCAGGATAGCCTCATGTCTCTCCTGCAGAGAAGCTTGTGGATTTGAACCACCAACCATGGAGTTAGCAGACCAACACAAATCTGGATTTTGCCATTTGACCTGCAAAGCTTAAGATATTTACTCATTAGAGAAACAGTTTGCTGACCCTGTCCTAGAAGGATGCCAGATGAGCAATTTCCATTTGGCAGCTACTCCGACTGTGCTGGATGGAGTATGGCTGGAAGCTAAGTCACCAGTATTTCCAATACCAGTAGGGCCATCCATAGTGGGCTGGTGTCAGAGAACCTTCTAGACTAATACAGACTTGGATTAAAAAGTCTGGTAGTCTATGTCCAAGAGTCTATCAATGAACATGTTAACTATAACAATTCCTCTCTGGCACTGGGCAACTGTACTTATAATTACTAGCGGGGAAAGATGGGAATCTTTTAGGAGGAAAACAAGAAACTAGCAGACCACGATTGCATTTAAGAACAGCACAGAGAAGGGCACCCTCACCACCTTTTCAACATGTGCCAGGGTGCCTACAAGAACAGAGCCTCGTCCCACTTCATCCCATATCGCGCAGCAACTTTTTTCGCCCCCAACAATCAGCTTCTGGAAATCCAATTTCCTAGTAATAGCTGTGCTTATTAAAAGCATGACTGGGGAAGCTGTTTACCCAAAGATCTATTTTTATCATAACTGTTTATAATGGTTAAACCTCAATAACTTAAACACGCCATACAAAATAATGCATCTTCAATAAACTGAAATATTAACCAATCATATGTAATGGTTCATTTCTAACAAATGCTGGGCTCAAAGTCCTCAGGGCATCGTAGAAATTGAAAACTGTATTGACAGACTGGCCAGTCTTCCAATTACCCTGCGTGGGGATGAAAAAGCATAGGAAAAGTTCTCATTATGGCTCCCTGACATTAATTTGAGCATTTTTATATGTGTGTCCTATTAAGCACTTTAAGTGCTTTTTGATAATTGTGCTTTGTAGTTTTTACAGCACTTCAGCCTATTCCCAGTTCAATTTCCTCTTTTATCCGTTGTTTGAAATATTGATTTCTGACAGATAAAAGCAAACCTTATAATCTCAGCAGCGAGCCGTAAGTGAGTGGGACGAGGCTTCAGAATGCATCAGGGAATGGTCATATTTGAAACCGTCTTTGTTTTATTACATTTCGTCAACAAAATTTACTTACTGCTTGCTGATATTTATGTAAAAAGCCCACCGCCGAGAGGGCTGTGATATTGCCAATTTCAGCTCCACTTTTTGCATTTAGTAAGATAAAAGAAGCTTCTCCCTCAGAGCCCCGTGATTGCAGTGACTTAAACTGCTGTCAGCCAGCTGCAAGTAACTGTGATTTATCTTCTTCCGATTGTGCTGGGGAGAGGCTGCAAACTTTTCCTTCAGTTTTGCATTAAAAATCTGACAGCCGACAGAATGCTCAGGGATTCCCCTCTCAGGCACAGCCTTGGGCCCCATGGAGACTCCTGCTTTGGGAGAATGACAGGGGACTGGGTTAAGCTGGCAGCAACCCCAGAGATCATATTATCTGCATTTCCCAAAGCATCTCCAAGACTCCTGATGGGCTTTAATATTACCGCAGGTGCTACACAGATGCACATTCCCCTCACCGGTTTTAATGATTCTGTCGCCGATTCATTCAGTGGTCTGAGCACTGGGGACAGAGCGCAGAACTGACCAGGGAGATCGTGGCTTTGCTCTTAGGACACTCGGAACCTAGAACAATGGTTGTCTAAAACGTACTAGAGGGGCAATATTGCCTTTGCAAACATTTGGCAATGTTAAAAGAAATTCTGGCGTTCCTGTGGCCTTTGTTGTTAGGTACCGCTGAGTTGTTTCCAACTCGTCATGAGTCTATATAAGACAGAGCAACAATAAAAAAAATAAACACCTGCCCAGTCCTGCCCCATCCTCTCAATGACTGTCATGTTTGAGCTCATGGTTGCAGCACTGTGTCACTCCATCTCTTTGCTGACCTTCCGCTGTTTTGCTGACCCTCCGCTTTACCAAACATGATATCCCTTTCCAGGGACTGGTCTCTCCGGAGAACATGTCCAAAGTACATGAGACAAAGCATCACCGTCCTTGCTTCCATGCAGCACACTGGTTTTACTTCTTCCAAGACAGACGGTTTCTTCTGGAAGTCTGCATTCCTCTCCGTATTCTTCACCAACAACCTAGTTCAAATGCATCAATGCTTTTGTGGTCTTCCTTACCCGTTGTCCAGCTTTCACCCGCACGTGAGGTGACTGCAAACACTGTGGCTGGGATCGGACACACGCTGGTCTTCCGAGTGCCCATCCTCGCTCTTCTGCACTTTAAAGAGGCCTGGTGCACAGATCTGCCCCATACAATGCGTCATTTGACCTCTTGGCCACTGCTTCCAGGAGCATTGAGTGTGGAGCCAAGCAAGACGAAATATTTGACGACTTCAGTCTTTTCTCTGGTTATCATGAACCACAGCCAATGCTCCTAGAAGCAGCAGTCAAGAAGTTTTAAAAAGTTGTTGCAGTTGTTAATATTTCTTTGCTTTTGTAAAATTGAGATTTAGCTAAGTTTTGTCTAGTCATTGTTATTGGGTTGTGTTTATTTGTATGATTCCTTCTTGTGTGTGTGGTTTTTAAAACATTTTATATGTAAGAAATCGAGGGTAGGTAGATTTATAGAGGCAGTAGCTGGATTGATAATTGCCTATGGGCATGGCAGTAGGGAACGGGGAGCTAAAGACAATGCGTACAAGAAGAAGGTGTTCCGAAATTGATTGTGGTGATGACTGGCTAAATTTATGATTAAAGTGTATGATATGTGAAGTATATGCCAATAAAGTGATTTCACATTTAAATAAAAGAAATCAAAACGATAATATCGTATTGGGGAAATCTGCTGAACAAGACCTCTTCAAAGTGTTGAAGAGCAAAGGCCTGACTTTGAAAACTATCATGTGTCTGACCTAAGCCATGTTATTTGCAGTCACCTCACGTGCGTGTGAAAGCTGGGCAATGAATACGGGGCACCGCACAAGCATTGATGCATTTGAGTTATGCTGTTGGTGAAGAATATTCAAAGTGCAGCAGACTACCGGAAGAGCAAACAAATCTGTCCTGGAGGAAGTCCAACCAGAATGGTCCTTAGAAGTGAAGCTGGGGAGACCTTGTCTCGCGTAGTTTGGACATGACGTCAGAGGAGACCAGTCCCTGGAAAGGAACATCATGCTAGGCAAAGTGGAGGGGCAGCAGAAAAGAGAAAGACCACAAGAAGACAGACTGACACAGTGGCTGCAACAATGGACTCAAGCACGACAACTGCCAGGACAATGCAGGACCATCCGAGGCTTTGTTCCTTTGTACATGGGGTAACTCTGAGTCAGAACCAACTTGGTGGCCCCTAACTACAGCAACATGGCACAGAGACTGGAGGAGGGTTGATCTTAGCTGGGGCAGTCCGAAGAGACAGTTAAACTGAGTCACCAGTGGTGACCAAGACCTAGCCACGAGAAGATCTGGGAAAGGGTGTCACAGGTGGAGGGAACCGCACCTGCCAAACTCTCGGGAGTCAGAAGGCCCGTGAGGTGGGTGATTCGCTGTGGCTCTACAGGGGCTCTAGCTGAGGTGGAAGCAGCAGAGAGATAACAGATCGCGATGGAATGCGGTATGAGAGACAGACAGACAGACGATATGAATCATACTAAAATGTCGGCTAGCTATAGAGTCACGTCCATATATAGTAGAAGTGGTGCTTAGGATGAAGTCAAAGTAGGCAGGAAGAGAGCGAGCATTAAGGAAGACGCATCAGGGTAGTGTGTGTGTGTGTGTGTGTGTGTGTGTGTGTGTGTGTGTGTGTGTGTGTGTGTGTGCGCACGCACTACAGCACTTGGAAGAATGTGGAAGAATCAAGCTAGGGAAGAGAAAGCAGAGGCCACGGTTCTTTCGCAGCGCCTTGCCGCAAGTGAGGAGTAGAGCTGCCACTGGAATCCAATTCAAGGGCCTTCCCAGTTTCCCCAGGAGACCCCGGGTGGTACAAACAGTTAACAAGCCGGGCTGCCAACCCAAAGGTAAGCTCTTGGAGGTCACCCAGAGAGACACTTTCAAAGAAAAGTGTCTAACTTTTCCAACTTCACCATGAGTTCGAATCAATTCAAAGGCAAATTGTTAAGAACATGGCTCTTGGTATTTTTATCTCTAGAAATTCAGGAGACATTTATAAGCAAGGAGAGACTGTCTGGGGAGACGAGCCAAGCTGCACACAAATGGCCCTGTGGATGTCAGCTTCGTATGGCCCCGGGTCGGTCGCCCAGCCTGGCCCTTGAAATGCTCAATATGCCCGTTCATTTAACAAATATGCATGGAGTACCTCGTACATGCTAGGCATTGACTACACACTGGAGATTTAATAGGGAACAGAACGGACCAAAAAAAAAATGACAGCCTTTCCCATCTTCTCCTACTTGTTAGCAATCTTTCCTGTTCTAGAATGCTACCCAGGAGCCTGCTCACTGTGGGCTAAACGGTAATAGAAACAATGGCCATGACCAGCTAAATATTGCTGCACTGATGAACACACAGAATCACAATGGACTGTGCAGCAGATCAATTTCTCCATCATCCTACATGTCCTCCGCTGAAGAACAACGGGGGGCTCTGGGAGACAAGTTGACGGGGTGACGGGGCAGCCAGCTTCTGGGACATTGCCAGTCCCAGGGAAATCAAGCATGGGGGTGGGGGGTGGCGGTATTTGTGCTAGCTCTGAACTCTTCTGCATATATGGCTCATTTCCAGTCTTACTGGTTGAAGGAAGTCATGTGATCACATCTGATCTTTAAGAGGTTGGGGAGCAATTCTGTCACGGTGCCAGAAAGAGAAAGCAGGTATTTGAGACCAGCCCTAAAGACTAACATGGGACAGAAGGCATGAAGAGAGGAGGGATGGAAGAAGCAGAGGACAATGTTGTGCCGACAATGAATCCTAGACGCTCTGACCAGCTGGGCCTCTGGGCCGGCCCCTCAAACTGGGCCGCAGGTGGTAAGCCTAGAGTTGGGTTTGATGCAATCCATGCAGCATTTACTTTTTTAAGCTTAATTTACACATTTTTACCACGCAACGTAAAAGGTGCCTTATTTAAATATTTGGATGTCATCGCAATGTGTGGCAACAGCAAAAATACATTTAGACGATGCAATTTGGGGATCCATTCACAAAATTCCAATGAATATTCCAAAATTTAGAAAAATATTACTGATATTAAATGAAAAGAGTAATATGCTTTCATCTCTGCGATGCTAAAACCGAGTGCGCTTTGCAGGCTGCCTGGTACCAACAGCCAATAGACACGGCCACTCAGTGAATGCTCGCACCCCAGGAAAACCAAGAACCTGGCTTCAGAAAGACAGAGTCCTTGAGACACCCTATGGAGAACAGCTCTACTCTGACACATATGGGGTTTCCATGAGTTGAAATGAACTCGAGAGCAAAGTGTGATTGAAAAAATTTTAAATGAGGCAAGTAAAAGAAAAAAAATAGTTGCCAGTGTTTGGAAAGGGTAGAGCCTTCATGGACTGCTGGTAAGTCTGTAAATCAGTACCGTCGCTATGGAAAGTGATCTGATGCTTCCCCAGCCATTAGGAACGGAAGTGCCATGTGACCCAGCAGCAGCACTCTTTGGTATTTACCCCATAGATATAAAGAACATAGCACAAGCAGACATATGTATACCCATGTTCATGGTGGTGCTATTCACACAGCAAGAAGATGGAAACAACCTAAATGCCCACCGGGGAAAGAATCAATAAATAAGCCTTGGTACATATACACAGTGGAATACTATACACGAATTGTTACAGAACAAGGATGAAACTGAGACACATCATGACATGGATGTACTTAGAAAGCATGATGATGAATGAAGTCAGTAAAAACAAGGGGTGCTCCCCCACTGTCATGATCCCAATTCTACCTTGCAAGTCTGGCTAGACCAGAGGATGCACACTGTTTCAGATAGGAACCAAAAACACAGGGAATCCAGGGTGGATGATCCCTTCAGGACTAGTGGTGTGAGGGGTGATACTGGGAGCATAGGGGAAGGGTGGGTTGGAAAGGGGGAACCGATTACAAGGATCTACATGTGACCTCCTCCCTGGGGGGATGGACAACAGAAAAGTTGATGAAGGGAGACATCGGACAGGGCAAGATATGACAAAATAATAATTTATAAATTATCAAGGGTTCATGAGGGAGGGGGGAATGGGGAGGAAGGGGAAAAATGAGGAGCTGATGCCAGGGGCTTAACTGGAGAGCAAATGTATTGAGAATGATGAGGGCAATGAATGTATAAATGTGCTTTACACAACTGACGTATGGATGCTGGTAAGAGTTGTATGAGCCCCTAATAAAATGATTAAAAAAAAGAAACAAGTGGTGGGGGAGGGAAAAGAGGGACAACTAATTTCAGTATGAGACCACTGGGGGAGGAAAGTAAAGAAAAGGTTTTCATACCTAAAGAAACAGATTTTGATGGTTGCCAAGGGGGGTAGAGTGAGATAGTTAAAGTTTATTGTGCCAACCTAGCCAATAAACACATGTGGGTTTAACTGAAGGGCAGAGAAATAAATGGCTCAGTGAGCCTCGCCTTTCTAGTTCTCAGGTCTCTTGCTTTCTGATGGTCATACCAGGGTGCAGCTGCCTGAGCCAGGTCCCTGCTTCAGTTTGCAAGGCTCACTTCTGCCAGACATCCCCAAGAAGCAGCAGCATGGACCTAACCCGATGCAGCCCTGGATGCTGGAGCAGCCATGTGGAGACCCTTGCCAGCGCTGAGATGCTTACACGTTCACTGATTCGGTTTTCCTCCTGAAGTCAGCATCATAGTGTGCGTTTTCTGATATGGAGGAAGACTTCGTGGATTGGTGTTGGACATAGGGGTTAATGTTGGACTTGTGGGTTTGGGCAGCACTGGGTTGGGATGTTTTCTTGATGTGCACTTAACCTTTATAAAAAACTCTCTCGTATACATGAGCTTCTGTAGATTTGTTTCTCTAAAGTACCCAGACTAATATAGAGGGGAAAGGCAGGAAGGGGGAGCAATAGGCTAGAGCTGGGGTTAACTAACTGCAGCTGGTGAGCCATGCATGCATGGCTTTTTCAGTAGGTACATCGGGCTCTGAAGTAAAATATGAAACTAAAATTACCATAGCTTATTTTAAATTGTTGTGAAGGACAGGATTGGCCCTTCTATCTCAAAAATTTGCTGACCCCTGGACTAGAAGGTAGATAACTGTTAACTTTGGTGAAGAGAAGATAACGTATTACGAGAGGGAGAATGGGGGTGGGGAGAAGAGGGGAGAGATGGTAAACAGATAAAACCATTGAGAGGTTTCATAAGTTATTTAAAATGCAAAAATGATGATTAGCTATGTAAACTCCCACCTAATTCACAATAAAAATAAATCAGAGTATTTTCTAGTTACTGATCTTTTTAATGGAGATTTTACACAAGAATTGCACATAATTTCTGACTTTGCTTTTTAAAAACCAGAAAACCTAGACATAATGGATTGGGATTCCTGTGTGGCTGTAGCCAGCTGTTGCTGCGTAGTGTCTGGCCCTACAGACGCTGGGCACCTACCCAGGCTCTGCTCTTTTCCCAGATCTGAGACTTTGAGTTACACCTCTTGCTCTAATTCATTGTGTAAATGGGGAAATGGAGGCCTGCAGAGAAGACGTACCTATATACTTGAGTAGCAGCCGACCTTAATATACACTGAGGCACTCAATTTTACCACAAAAACTGTGAAAACTTATTGACCCGAGTATAAGTCTAGGGTGGGAAATGCAGCAGCTACTGGTAAATTTCAAAATAAAAATAGATCCCAATAAAATTATATTAATTGAGACTTCAGTAGGTTAAATGTTTTTGTTTATTTCAAAGAAAAACCATAAACCAGCTCTATAAGTGGAAAAGAGGGACAACAAAAACAATATGTATCAACAATAACTTTAAAAGTACAAAAACCTTAGCTCAATCAGCAACCAAGCTGAAACAGAGTTAAAATCCTTCGAAGCTGGATTCCTCCTCATCGTCTGTCCAAACAGAGCTTTAGCTTCAGCTGGCGTGAGGCTGTCAGCACAGACATTGTCGTCCTCACTGAGTTCTCAGTCATCACCATCACTGTTGTCGCTCTCATACAGAGCGCTGTCCTCATTGCCATCCACAGCATGACTAAGGCCACATTTCTTGAGGGCGCTTTGCACCATGTCCTCTGATGCACCATGCATCACGAGCCCACTCTGCTATCAATTCTCTGTCAGAGTTCATCAGATTTCCAACTTCTGTCACTGAGGTTTGACCAGGTGACATCCATTCATGCCACATCTTTCAACCACAGACTTTGAAATGTTAATTTAAACACACATCTAAGGGCTGCAATACAAATGTAAGTCCACCTAAGAATAACGGCCAAAGTAACTTGAGAAAACTTTGCCAGTTTTTAATGTCATCAGATGTGTGGGCTCTGAACGTATCCCAAACTAGCAATGATGTTTTTTTCTTTAAGGCTGCTCCTGGTCATCTATTCCAAATTTCTTCCAGCCATTTTTTTGCTCCGTCTTCATCCATCCAACCTTTAATATGTGCATGCACTATAATTGGTGGTGGAAATCTGACCTTGTTAGGCAAGGTCTTTCTTTTAAAAATAATGACAGGTTGCAGCTTAGTTCCATTACCCAAACATGACAGAACGACTGTGAAATGGTTTTTTTCATTTCCTGTGGTTCTGAGTAAAATAGTTTTGTCTCCCAAACTTGTCACAGTTCTGTTGCTTGGATGATCAAAGATCATAGGTCTTTCATCCATGTTCCCCAAATCTTCCAGGTCATAGTTATGGATCCTTCTTTGTTTCATGATGAATGAATGGAATGACATCACTTTTTCATCAAAGTCTTTTGGCAACCTCTGTGAAATCTTTGTTCTTTGCTGCAAACATAGGGCAAAACTATTCATAAAGCAGGTACACCATCCTGCTGACACAACAAATTTTTCAATGCCTGGTGCTTTTAATTTGTCGTCTTTAGCAATTTGAAGGACACGTAAGTGAATTCCCATGTATGAAATGCAGTAACCGTTTTGATGACACTCAGCCCGCTATGAAGTAGTTAAACCATGTCAAGCTTTTATTGCCTTTAGAATCTTTTCCAAGTCAGCTTTCATTATCCGCCATTCCCTCACTTATTTTTCGTCAACACAAAATTCACTACTTGCAATACTGTTATTACTTTCTTCTGCTCTTGACACAACCTTAAATTTGAAACCAGTTTGTATGGCCTGCGTTTCTGTTTTGGTCCAGGATTAGAAGTATTGAGATCCATTTCTAACAGGATAAAAAAAAAACTTTGAAAAAGAATGCCATACCAAAGCAATTGGATTCTCAAAATATACTGTAAGCCCTACTCCAAAATTAAGCCCTAGTTATAGGTCTTAAAAGAGGTCAATTAACAGTAAAGGCGGTGGTGTCCAGACAACTACTGGCATACACATAAACAAGTAAAATCAATTGGCAATAGAATGCAGCAAAACAGATAGACTTCACCACGGAAAACAGATGACCTCCCTCCCCTCCAAAAAGAATCACGCTCAAAAGACACCACAGGAACCAAAATATTCTGGATCACCAAGGGAGCTGACAGTAATTCAGGTTTGGAGAGTTTGGTGTGATAGTATTCCAGAATGTGATGGCATGACTATGTTAGGTTCATAGTATACACACTGTGTTACTACTGCATGTGCTGCATTACTACATTTGCTGCCTTACCACATGTACAAAACACAGCTTGTATAATTTGAGGCCTAGCACAGGCTGATGATATTCCAGAATGTGATGACATGACTATTTGCATAGAGCAGCCTGTGTTAGGGCTCACAATATACACGCTGCATTGTGTACGCACTGTGTTACTCCATATGTATGGGAAATGCTAACACATGCAGTAGTAACACGGTGCCAGTGCGTACACAATGCAGCATGTATATCATGAGCCCTAACACAGGCCGTTGTATGCAAGCATAGTCACCACTGGGTCCAGATAGGGGTTAATAAGATAATAAAAAATAAAATATAGCAGATTAAGTACTGTAAATAAACATACTGTATATCCAAGACCAGAGATATACCAGTACTTGTATTCAGCGATGCTTGGGCGGAGCAAGGGGGCGGGACCAAGCACGGGTAAGACAGTAAAGGCTACGTCATTGGTCACAGGCTTGGAGAAGAGCAGGAGAAGAAGAGTAGCTGCACCTGCCATTCACCTGACAAGGATTGGCCCCGGTACCAGGACCCAGAAGCAGGCAAGTTCTTGCCCAGAAAGGCATGGACAACACAGAAGATGTCCCGTGCAGGAGAAAGGAAGAGTGCTGACCGATGATGTCTCCCTTCACCCAAATTTCTGTTGTCCATTGCCCTGGGAGGGGGTTGTAGGTAGATCATTGTGATTAGTTTTTCTATCATTCCTGAAAACACTCAACAGTTTCCTAGTTATGATTCCCCCAGAATTATACTTTGCGATATATCTTCATGTGCAGATTTTAATTGGTGGGGTCTCTTATCATAAAAACCTATAGTAAGTGATAAAGTGAGACCCAGAAGAAAAGGAAGTATGTTGATGAAGTTACTACTATGAGAGACATAAATGCAATCCTACCAGGAGCTTCTGGGAGACTGTGTAGAGCAATCTCAGAGTTACCTCACCTAAGAGAGGAGGAAGCTAGGGGATTTATATACCACCAAGCTATTCATCATTGGCCCAGGATTCCTTCCAGGGCCTTAACTCCATTAGATTTCTGCTCGATCCTACGCTCCACTGAGAAAGTCCTATGGCAGAGAGGTGCAGGTGCCCACAGCAAAAAGCTGGTTGAATGACGAGTTCTGAGAAGTTAGATTGGGCATGGAAGAGAGTCTGCTGCAGCAGTAAAATTCAGTGATGTTGTACTTAGCATGGCAAAGCTATTTCCCAGATGGTTGGGGATTCCCAATTATGAAAGTTTACTGAAAGCAGACTCTGGCTATGTTTCCCCTGGATGGTTTGATTGGGTGTGATTCCATGACATGGCCCCTGGAGTGACAGCTAAAGAGCGTTCAGGATTTTCCTTGCCAAAATAAGAAAAAGATTGTGGAGAAACCATCAACATGCTAAGAAAACTTGGCTGAAAAAAGGTATCATCAACTCATTGCCTGATTCCTGCTAATCTAACCATTTTCAAATTCCCCTTTGCAATTACTGCAATCAAGTTATTATCAATCATGCTATCAATTTCTTGCCCTACTCTAGGAAGTAGGTTAAATAGTCTTGTGTGGGTGGGATGCTGCATCGCAGCGTTTCATTGAAATTGAATGACTTTTATCTTCAAAGAAACAATTTGGAGCTAGCACTCCTTTCCCCACCCCTGCTGTTTAATTATAGCACTTCCTACAGTTTGCATTCTGCAGATAAATACGCTGTTCCAGTGTTTATCCCAGTGAGATTCTTTTCAATGCCAATGTTACTAAAGTGCCCACTCCAGCAAGATGGTGGCTCATCACCCCAACCTTACGAATGCCCAACTGACTCTTGGGAGGATACTGCCGGGGTGGTTCCGTCTCCTCGCAGCTGTCTCCCTGTGCTGGCACCTGGGCTGATATTCCTAACCAACTACCAAGAGAGGCTGCAGGCACCTATGTTTTCAAATGATACCAGGGCATGATTAACTTCAAACCCCACTGGTAAGGAGTCAATTCTGACTCACTTCAACCCCAAAGGACAATTTAGAAGATTCCTTTTTTGAGGCTTTACAGGAGTAGAAAGCCTCATATTTTTTCAGATAGTAGCCCAACTTGTGATCCTCCACTCTGCCACCCGGATTCCTGGGATATCATTGTTACTGTTGTTGTTAGGGTCTATCACATGAGTTCTGTGTCGTAGGACCCTATGTTTAAGAGACCAAAACACTGCCTACCACACCATCCTCACAATTGTTGTTGTGGTTGAGCCCGTTGTTGAGACAATCTATCAATACATTTTGTCAGCAGCCTTCCTCTTTTTCGCTGTCCCTCTACTTTATCAAACAGTAGGTCCTTCTCCAGGAATGGATGTCTCTTGATAACATGTTCAAAGTATGTGAGATGAAGTCTCGCAATCCTTGCCTCTAAGGAGCATTCTGGCTGTACTTCTTCGAAGATAGCTTTGTTTGTCCTTTTAGCAGTCCATGGTGCTGTCAATCATCTTTGACAGCTCCACAATTTAAATGCATCAATTTTTCTCCAGTCTCCTATTCAATGTCCAAGACACACATATATAGGAGGCAATTGAAAATACAATAGCTTGGGTCAGGTGTACCTTTGTCTTGCTTTTCAATGAGGTCTTATTCAGCAAATTTACCTACTATAACACGCCTTTTGATCTCTTTACTGCTGCTTAATTATGGATCTGAGCAAGATGAAATCCTTGACAATTTCAATCTTTTCTTCATTTATCATGGTTTTACCTATTGGTTCGGTTGTGAGGATTTTGGTTTGCTTTATATTGAGCTATAATCCACTCTATGTGTTTGAAGCAAGTGACTCAAGTCCGCCTTGCTTCTGGCAAGCAAGGTTGTGTCATATGCATAGTTCAGCGGCTAATAAGCCTTCCTTTTTAAAATTTTCTCTTCAGATCTTTAAGTTTATTATTTCTTTCACTTGCTCTAGCTAAACTTTAATTAAGAGAAAGTTCCAGCTTCCTCTGATATTCACTTTTGTCTTTTCATTGATTCCTGTCTTTTTAATGCCCTTTTGCCTTCTTCATGAATGATATTCTTGATGTCAGTTCTTCTGTCATTCATATTCAATGTGCCAAATTTGTTCTTAGGATGTCCTCAAAATCCAAGAGAGATGTTGAGGTAGTTAGTTTATTGTGCCAATGTGGCCGATAAACACGTGTGGGGTTAATTGAAGGGTGGAGGGATAAATGGCTCAGTGAGCCTCGCCTTTCTAGTTCTCGGGTCTCTTGCTTTCTGATGGTTGGAGCAGGGTGCTGCTGGCTTAGCCAGGTCCCTGCTTTAGCTGGCAAGGCTCACTTCCTGCAATACATCCCTGAGAAGAAACCATATGGACCTACCCTGATGCAGCCCTGGGTGCTGGAGCAGCCGTGTGGAGACCCCTGCCAGCGCTGAGATGATTACGCTTTCACTGACTTGACTTTCCTCCTGCAGTCGGCATCACTGTAAGTGTTTTGTGAAATGGAGGAGGACTTTGTGGACTGGTGTTGGACATATGGATTAATGGGTTAATGATGGACTTGTGGGCTTGGGCAGCACTGGGTTCAGATGTTTTCTTGATGTGCACTTACCCTTTATATAAAACTCTCTTTTATAAGTTTCTGTCAATCTGTTTCTCTAAAGTACCCAGACTAGCACATATGTACTCAAGTTTGTATTTTTGGTTCTGTGGACTTGTTTTGATTTTCTTCAGCTTCAATTCAAATGTGTATATGAACAATTGATGATCTCTTCCACAGTCAGCCCCTGGCTTCAATTTAGTTGCTGATATTGACCTCCATCATCTCTTCCCACAGATATAATCCATTTGATTTCTATGTATTACTTCTAGAGAAATATATGTGTGTTGTCCCTGTTTGTGTTGTTGAAAAGAGGTATTTGTGATGAAGAAGCCACTGATTGTGCAAAATTCTTTCATGTTTAGTCATATTTTACAGCTACTATGCCTCCCTCTTCATTTCCAACTTGCATCATAATCACCTATAATTATCAATGCATCCTGATTGCATATTTGATCAATTTCAGGATGAAGATGTTGGTATATAATTCTTCAATTTCTTCATCACTTGCTTTAATGTTAGGCACACAAATTTGAGTAATTATTGCATTAACTGGATTTCCTTGTCTGGGAGTAGATATTTTCCTATTATAGACAGTGTTGAACTACAAGAAATGTCCTATTTGATGATGAGTGTGATGCCATTCCTCTTGAATATGTCATTCCTCGCCTAGGAAACCATGTGACTGCCTGATTCAAAATGGCCAATACTAGTCCATTTCAACTCACATCACCTAGGATATCAATATTTATGTGCTCTGTTTCATTTTTGATGACTTTCAATTGTCTAGATTCACACTTCGTGCATTCCGAGTTCTAATTATGAATAGATGTGTGCAGCTGTTTCTTTACATTTGAGTTGTGCCTGTCAGCAAATTTGACACTTATTTAAAAAGTAGAATGTTTTGCTTTTTTTCCCTCCAAAGTACTTTCATATGTTTAATATTTTTCACGTTCCACTATTTACCGAATATCCATTTAATAATTATCTATAGAATACCTATCACATGTCAGGCACTGGTCCATGACAGTGGGCAATATCGCATCCCTCTGCCCATATGCACAATTAGCACAATCCTGAGGGAGTGACAGAATATTATATGCATGAAGGTGAAACAAGTCAGACCTAAGAAGAAGAAATATAGAAGGGCCTGTTTAAGATGAGGTGAGCAGAAAGATAGGTTAATTTAGATCTTCTGAGATCAAGATAGTAATGGGTAGTTTAGAGATTTACTGGACAAAATAGTCTGCAAATAGCAAAGGGGGAAAGAATCAGAAGAGTTAAAGACAATCTGCAGTCTGTCAAGATAGGTCAGAAACTTTAAAATGGAAAAAAAATGGGTAAGAGGAGTCTCAGGTTGCCATGGAGTTCTGACAAAAATTTTGGTCAGGTGAACAAGGAGTTCCAAAACCAAAGGGACAGCTACATTACACAAGAATGGTCTAGTTCTAGTGTGTCCACCATGCTTAGTGATGGAGTAGAAGGAAGATGGGGAAGTGTCCTCGATATGAGTACCACAGTAAAACCTAAGTTACGGTAGCTGGAGGTTTTCATACAAATAAATTGCTCACACCAAATCCTCTTCAAAGGAGAGGTAAATGAGACACTCCATAACCACAACAATCTACCCCTTGTCCACACAGATCCATTTCTCCACACTATCTTCCAGAGGTAGGGGAAATTAGGAGAAGAAATTAGTACAATGAACTATGGTCTTAAGTTATGCAATTCATCTTGGGATCACCAATGGTACTCACCCTTCGGGAATTCCTTTTGTCCTCTGTTATAATCTCATCAGGTCTGACAACTGACCTGGTGATTTGACTCAAGCTTTCATTGCTGAGGAGGCTAGCCTTTGTCAATCATACACATGTCCATTTACAACTACAATGGAGCAAGAGAGTACAAAGTGCTGAAATGGAACATCTGAATTCCACACACAGTCTTTCCTGTTCCAATTGTGTAGAAGTCCTACCTTCTATACCAGCAGTTCTCAACCTGTGGGGCGTGACTCCTTTGAGGGTTGAACGACCCTTTCACAGGGGTCATCTGATTCACAACAGTAGCAAAATTATAGTTATGAAGTAGCAATGAAAATAATGTTATGGTTGGGGTCACCACAACATGAGGAACTGTACTAAAGGGCCACGACACTAGGAAGGTTGAGAACCACTGTTCTATACAGAGAGCTATCTACTGCTGCTATGCTGGTCACCCTTCTTCAACTTCTTCCTGCTAGTCCCTGGGAAAGCACTCTGGGGCAGCCATAGTTTGCAATTCATTGTAAACCTTTCTGTATCCTCTGGCAAAATTGTACCCTTCTTTAGGAACCAGAACTTTTATCATGGCAGAGTTCCGAAATGAGAACATGGTCAACAAAAAGTTTCTGGTGGGCCATTGGAAGTTACATGTCACTCTAGTTTCCATTCCTTTGTTCTTGAACTAGGAGTGTAGCCAAATATTGCATGTGATTTTACATGGCATTCCTATCTACCACATGTGGCTCTGTGGTGCATCCTAAAGGGTGGCACTTCATTGACGTCTCCAAGCAGGCACTTCAGCTGTGACTCTAGAAGACCGTCCTCTCTTTATTTTTTCAATGATTGCACACTCTTTTCAATATTCCTAAGCCACTGAATGGATGGTATGTGAATCATATGTCGACAAAACAAATGTAAAAATAAGTAATCGACCAATCAGTTATGTTAGTTTGAAGTTGTTTTATCTATACTCAAAGAATACCGTTCTAACATTCTAGGAGGGCAGTGGTTCTGGATGGTGTGGTATGTAATTTAACCAACAGATTCCAGAGTCATAGACATACTCTTATATCTCCTTTGCTATGATGTGGGTTTTCTGGGCAGATGCTAAGCTACATGGGATTATATGACTGTGGATCAGGAATTTATTAGGTCTGCTTTGATTTAGATTGTGTGAGCAGAAAGGATACCTTATGAGCCTGAACAGCTGCTCCTACAAGAACAGGAGGAGTCCAGAGAAATCAACTTACCATCAGGCAGCTCAATAGTCTCCTTGAAAGATAATGCCATACCAGGGGCTCAGTGCTGTTACATTGCTGCAGTGTTGTATCTACAGTGATTGCTGTTGCTAGTTTCCATTGGCTGCCTCTTTTGCCTCTAGGAACACCATGTTCTGTTATCCATCTCCTCAAGTCCCTGAGCATTGAGTCACAGTGGTTGCTATCTGACATTGCTGAACATTTTGATAATTATGACCCCTGACTTCTGATAATTAAGCACTAACCACCTGGCTTCTATTGCACTGTCCCAGAGGTTATTACTGATCCCAGTTCTGCAATCACCTCTCCCTCAACAGCCAGGGTCTGCAGTGTAGAACGACTACTGAACTTGTAAATCAGGTTGATGCCTCTCTCACCAGTGTACCTGATGTCTTTTTCAAATGGAAAGTCTTCTGGGCACCTAAGCCGAACACTATCCTCTAAAAAGGTCTATGGTCTCACATAATACTGTGAACCACCACCACCCCCAGATACTTCCTTACTCTGTCGTTTGCCAGAATAAGTCAGGACTTTCTACTTCACCTTTACATGGCTAGTGCTTTCTCTAGACGTCTAAAAGTCTCTATGGGAATGCCTCACTTCATTCAACTTAGATTCTTGATAGGGTATTAAACACTGCATGGTGTAGTTGTTAAAGATTGGGCTGCGATCTGCAGGGGCAGCAGTTGGAAACCACCAGCAGTTCCAATCTCAGAAATCACAGCAGGTCAACTTTAGTCAGCATTGACTCAATGGCAGTGAGTATGGTTTGGGTACTAAGTACATGCACCCAGTTCAATGAATTCTTGCTTATTGAGTTCTATGATCTGATTTCTTTGATTAAACACCCCAGAAATTTACCCAGGGGTACTCTCTTGACTCCTACTACTATGTTCTTGCTTATTCATACATCTCCTTCAGAATGTATTCCCTCTCCTGGTTTATAAAGCCCAACATGTCTCCATCATGTTCACAGTGGAACAGTATTACTTTTTATAGAAATAGATGCATAAACCCAAAGTCACTGCTATTGCGTCAGTAGTGACTCAAAATAGAAGTGAACAAATCCCGAGTGTACATATGAATGTTCACCAAATGAATACATCCAGACACAGAGCACTGAGTTGGAGAAAATGACCACCCCTCGTGGTTTCTTCTACTCACAATTACTGCTCCCAAGGACAATCTATCCTGATCCTAATTTTTAACACCACAGATGAATGTTTCTAGCATTGGACATCATGTTAGCAGAATCATGAAGTATGCACTTTTTCTTTCTGGCATCTTTGGCCGATCATTATGCTCCTGCATTTTCTCCGTGTTCTGTGAGGTTGCCGTGCACTCGCCTCCTCACTGTGTAGTCTTCACCAGTATATGATTATATAACAATATAATCATCACCTTGTGACTCATGAACATTGCTTTCTTTTTAGTTTTGTGCTATTATGAACATCACTGCTATGAACAATTTTCCGCTTTTTGTGTGAATATATGGATACATTTAGTTGTGGTACATAGCCAAGAATAGACTTTCTGGCTCATGAGTTAAGTATATATGTATCGATTGTCCTCCTGAAATAAGATAGTGAATAAAACTTTTCTTCTTGATTAAAGTCTCCAATCACAAGGAAATAAGCAACCTCCTATAGCTGTCTCTGGGTAGAGAAAATAGTCAAATACTTAGCTTCAAAGGAAAAAGTTGGAAGTTCTAGTTAACCTAGAGGAACTTCAGAATAAAGGCCAGGTAATCTGCTCCCAAATTAATGAGCCACTGAAAACCGGCCGAGCAGCTCTACTTTGACGTACACGGGTCACCGTGAATCAGTATCACCTGGAAAGGAACGGGTTTTCTCTCTATTTTTTTAATATTCTCTAGAGGAGCAGCAGGAAACATTCCTTCAGAACTCCGAGAGTTCCTAATTATTACGTCCTTCAAGCTTAATAATTCCTTTAAGCGTTTCTCATCGCCTACTCCAATCTATATAAGGAAAACAGCAAGAAATCACCGGCTTTGAGAATCATTAGCTTAGGCAGAGGGTTTTGTAAGTCCGGAGGACAGGAGGGAAAGGATGGGGAGTGGAATGATTACTCTCACCAACCCATAGCCTGACCCCCTTGGTGAGCTGCTTGTGGACCTGAGGAATTTTGTATTCACCCCTCCACTGTGATAGGAGCAAAAGGGGGGGGGGTATAAACCTTCCTGGGAGGCTGGCATTAATACCTGGAAGTTTATGGGCACATGATTTAGGCTGGTTTACCCACAGTAGCAGACATGGGTTGATTTGAGTACACATAGTTTGAGATATGATCCCAGGAAGTACCAGGAGGGCAGTGGAGTAATGAAAGAGAAAACCAAGTCAGAACAGAGTGCATTTATGCAGGGTGCTGCTGTGAGCCATTAAGGTTAATTCTATTGGGGTTTATTCACCAAGTCCTGTTCACCTTTGCTTGAGCGCTGTTCCTGAGAGCCTCAGCTCCCTTGGCACACTGAGCTAAGCCACTAGCAGCCAGAGACATCTTTCAAGAAGACAGTTCCAGGAACTATCAAGAGAGTGATAGCAAGGTTACAAAAGGGGACTTCAAAAAGGTTATGGGGTAAAAATTCATCATCTTTTGATTCCATTTTCCTGCAAACTTTTTGAAACACCATTGCATATGCTGGTAGATAAAGGAGTCCTGGTGGCAGAATGATTGCGTGTTCAGTTGTTAGCCAAAAGATCTGAAGTTCAAACACCAGCCATTCCCTAAGAAATATATAAGGCAGTTCTACTCTGTCGATATGGTGGCTGTAAGAACCCGGTGGGACAACACACAACATATGAGATCGTTAAAAATATCTTAGTCCTCTAAGTGATGTCTTTACTCTTTAACAATTTCAATAGCAAATGTACTGCAGATCTGCTCAATGCAGTATATCATCTGATTTCTTGACTGCTGCTTCCAAGGGCTGAGTGTGCATCCACGTAAAATGAAAGTTATGACAGCATCCATCTTTTCTCTGTTTTTTAAAAATGCTGTCTAGTTGTCCAGCTGTGAGGATTTGTGTTTTCTTCACATTGAGTTGTAGCCCATAGTAAAGGCTGCAGTCTTTGATATTCAACAGTAAGTGTTTCATGTCTTCCTTCTTTTCAGCAAGCTAGGTTGTATCAGCTGCATGTTGCAGGTTGCTAATGAGCCTTCCTTCAATCCCGTTTCCATATTGTTCTTCCAGCTCCTTGGATTATTTGCTAAGACTTTTCTTCCCTTTGGTTTTCTAACTCTAGGTCTTCACACATTTGAGTATAATGCTCTATCTTCTTGAGGTGCCCTTTGAAAATTTCTGTCCAGCTCATTTATATCATCAATATTCTATTTGCTTTAGATACAATCCATTCAAGAATAAGTTTTAGAGTCTCTTCTGACATACTTGGGCCTTTGCTTTCTTTGTTATTTTATAAATTACATTTTGCTTTCTTCGTGTATGGTGTTTTTTGTTTTCCCATAATCTGCCTTGTCTTTGATCATTAATGTTTAATGCATCGTATCCATTCTAAAGTTGGTCTGGAGGACTTCCAGGCAAGATAGCAACCTAGTAGCACACACATGAGGGACTTTGTGTAGAACAGCACAAAAGGGTCGCTGAGAGGGAGATCCTACACTTCCAGACCACAGGATTTTCAGCATAAAGATAACTAGACACAAATTGACTGAAATTAGAGTGCAGCAATTCTACCTATGGATCCCCTTTGTCATCTCACCACAGCATTCGGCCAGCTGGACACATATTCCTGGGTCTGCAGATCGAGGAGCTAGCTGGGGCAGAGTGCTGCAACCTGCAGGATGCCATTCTAAGGGACCACCCCAGCATAGATAAACATATAACTACTGTATACACTCGAATGCAAGCCTCCCTGAGTATCAGCAGAGGCATTGAATTTTACAATAAAAACTGCATTCAAAATTTGCTGGAAAACTCGGCTTATACATGAGTATGTACGGTAGCTTTGGCTCTCCACCCAGGCCATAAGAGCCCTGGTGGGTAACACACAGTCCTGGCTCCCCACTAGCAGGGACAAGACAACCTAAGGAGCTGTATAAAAGTCAACAGGGCAGCTGAGAGCAGGTGTAAGTGAAGAACACATGCCCAGGAAGCTCCAGTCACACTCAGCAAATCTAATTCCCCCTCCCTGAGATACAGGTCAGCAAAGCGCCCAATCCCAAGCCACCCAAAAGAGCCTGAGACTTCAAAAACAAGGCTACTATGACTTTTTTTTTAACTTTTTAAACTCCTCTGGAATGCAGCAGTCACACACTTGGTTCATTAACAAAGTATTATCAAAGCAAAACAAGAAGAATCTGCAGCAGGTTTGACAAGTTCCTGAGCAAAGCTGAGAGCCCAAACATTTTATCAGATCACACGTGTCCTACTCAAGTATTATTTTTCCTATTAGTAGTCTTAAAACCTTCATTTCTTGCCCGTCCTTTTACTTTTCCTTTCTTTAATCTAAATTTCTAAAGCTTTACTTCATAACACTAGTAACTTATTTTTTAGCTGTTCTTCACATCAAACCTTTTCTTTCCTGCTCATCCTGATAAAACCAAAAGCTGACACCACCCTTACATTAAAAAAAAAAGAAACATTACTTTGTCAAACACTAGTACCCATTCCTCCATCACTGCAGATCAGGCATTTTAGGGGGCCTAATCTCCTTTCCCTTAACCTGAAAATAATACAACCCAATACCTCAATTTTTATCCATTTCTCCTTTCACTCTTCCTCTCCTAACACTGCTTCCCCCACTTTCTGATCGCTCCCCTAACGCCTAAGCTAATGCACTCCCCCAGATACTGAATACAAACTGTCCAATTACACCTCTACTGCACCACCTAACAGAAACAACCACTCCTAAATAACACACCTGCCTAACACAACCAATAGCAACTCCAATATGTCAAGGAAACAACAGAAGCTACTGATACACACATACACACCAAGAGAACAGAAACAAGTAGCTGAATATGGACCAGACTTTAGTGAAATGCCTGAAATGTGTAGACTTTGGATTTACCAGAAAAGGAACTAAAAGCATGATGGCTACATTGTGTCACACAGGAAGGAAGAGTCTGAGAGAAAAGGAAAAAGACTAGAAAAACTTGTAAATTCACTAGATAAACTCCAAACAGCACAAAAATCAAACACTACAACAGCAGAATTAGACAACACTGTACAGGAATAGTACAACACTAAGCCAACAGAGAAACCAAACTAAAAATTGGAAACTCAAATTAGTGATCTAGAAGATAAATCTATCGATTCCAACCTAAAAGAAAAACAAATGACAACAAATGTAAAAGATCCTCAATATATTTCAATCAAATCCTCACAGAACTGATAAAAGACATAATCACAACAACAATAATAACAGGAAATTTTAATACAAAGAAAGAAAATCAACACACACAAAAATCTCAATAACAATTCATAAAAACAACCTCATAGACATAAACAGAATGCTTCATCCCACAAAATAAAATATATACGTTTTTCTCCAAAACGCATGGAACATTCTCGAGAATAGATCACACACTAGGCCACAGATCATGGCTAAACAAATCCAAGATACATGAGATCCTACAATCAATCTTCTCAGACCACAGAGCTATGAAATTAAAAATAAAAAATAAAATGAGCAGAAACATAAAGACAAACACATGGAAATTAAACAACATAATAATCATAAATGACTGGGTAATAAAGAAGGAAATTCTAAAATTCCTTGAGACAAATGAGAATAGCACAATATATAAAAACCTTTGGGGCACAGTGAAAGCTGTAATCAGAGGCCAACTTATCGTCATTGATACAAACATGTAAAAAGAGGAGAATCTGAAATCAACACCCTAACACACACCTCCAAAAACTGGAATAAGGACAACACAATCCTCCAATAAAGGAAGGAAAGAAATCATAAGCATCAAAGTAGAAATAAACAATATGGGGTGAAAATGGAAACATCAGTAAGACAAGAAGTTGGTTCTTTGAAAAGATTAACAAAATAGACCACTGGCAAACTTAACAAAAGAAAAAATGCAAATACCTAGAACAAGAGATGAAACATTGACACTATAGCAGATCCAAATGAAATAAATAGAATATTAACACACTACTATGATCAAGGGAAAAGTTTCAGAGCTAAAATGATGTTCACCCAATTTGTAGAAGGCTATGGAGGACAGTGGGAGCCCCAAACCCATCTGCAGAGTAACTCGTTAGATAAAGCTGCTGGGAACCCCCAACTAGCCACAGCCCAGGGTCTCCAACAGACTTACTGTCAGAGATCATTGTATTCTTGATTATGCTGAATCAAACTTAATACTTGGTCAGACATCCTCCCTATTACCCAACCCGAATTTGTTCCAGGTCCAAAAATGTCTTCCCTGGCTTTTTAAGTATTGAGAAGGTGGTCTTTTCTTTCTTACTCATTAGTTGTATTTTTATCTTTATATTATTATTATTTTATCCTTACCACTTTATTTTGATTTTGTTTTTTGTTGTTTCCATTGGCTTTCCCAGGTTGTGAATCACAGAAGGAGTGGATGCATAGACATAATAACGGATGCAAGAGTTTATAGTGGATGTAGGGGTGTGGTGTGGGGGATTGGGAGGGTGAGGGGATTTGGGGAGTACATAAACAAGGTGGGAGAGGGGAGGAAGCACTTGAACTGATTGTGATTTCACAACTCATTTTAAAGGTTATTTAACCACGGGAGAAAAATGCTCTCAAATTGTGTTAATGGTTGTACAATTCTTCTTGTTATGATTCAATGATTGAACTATTAGGTGACAATAAAATTATCAAAAAACAACAACTGTGAAATCACAGATTTCACACACACACACACACACACACACACACAAAGATGGTCTCTAAATTCAAGTGGGATGTACTCAAGGGGTTGAAGGAAGAATTTCAAGGTTCATTGCACTAGTGGAAATCAAGGTTATTGGGATTGACAAAATACCAAGTGAAACATTTTTTAAACTGATGCGATGCCAGAGGTGCTCACTCCAACTGGAAGAAATCCATGTTGTGTACGTTACAAAGGAAGGTAATTAATAGAATGTAGAGAATATCAAGCAATAGCATTAGTGTGTCGTGTAAGAAAAACTTTGTTGAAGATATTTTGAAATAACTGCAGGAGTGCATCCACAGGGGCCCGCCAGAAATTCCAGCCAGCTTCACAAGGGGGTGTAGAACAAGAGATATTATTGCTGACATCATATGGACCTGAACTAAAAGAAGTGAGTACTAGAAAAATGTTTCCTTGACTATTCACCTGGGCGGATCAGAAAAAAACTATGGATAAAATCATGAAGACTGGGATTGCACATTGCTCATGTGGAAGCTGTACATATGCAAGAGGCCATTGTTCAAATAGAATAAGGGATATGTGGTTTAAAATCAGGAAATGTGTGCGTTAGATGGTAGCCTATCACCATATTGATTCAATCTGAGTAAGTAATCCAAGAAGCTGCGCTATATGATCAAGAAGGAGGCATCAGGTAGGAGGAAGAATTATGAATAACCTATAATACACAGACGTCACAGCTTTACTTGCTAAAAGTGATTAAGCTTTGAAGTGCTTACTGACGAAGATTAAAGACAACAGCCTTCCGTTTAGGTTACAACTCAATGTGAAGAAAACAAAAAACGTTAACATCAATAGATAACAAAAAGTTTGAAATTGTCAAGGAGATCACTTTAGTTGGATCCAAAATCATTGCTCATGGACGCGACAATCAAAAACTTACATGATGATTTCCATGGGGAAATGACCACCAGGTAACAAGCACAGGAAGACCTCCTCAACCATCACCACCACCACCAACAACAAATCCAGCAAAAAGGAATTCCTTCACTCCTTTGAAGCTGGCAAAGCATCTTAAAAGCTAGACCCAGGTTTCTTAAAGCTGTGTGGGAACACAAAACACAAGGGGAAGAGGCTGCCCGGCCGCCACATAGAGCCAGGTAATTCCAACTAGCTTGTTACCCCACCAGGAACAGACCCGGCTCCAATGTTTCCCCTCCTCCACTAACCAGAAGCCCAAGTTGCTTCTGTGCACTCCCCCTCTGCTGCACACATGTACCTCCACAGCCTTAGGTGGCCCTGCGCGCAAGCCTGCGGCTCCGTGCAGAAGCCCGCACTGTCTGCTTTCTCCTTGTTGTTTTCCTTGTTCTCTTGCCGCCGTTCTTCTCTCGTGTGTCCTGCTCCTTCAGACATGCACACCCCTGCAGACCCAATGCACGTGCACACCCCACAGAAATGCACATCCCCACCCACTTCACATCCCCCCACCACCTGCCTTCTTCCTCAACTGCATGTTGCAACAGAATTGAGCATCTCCGCCCAAGCCAAGAGGAGCCCTAGTAGTGTAGTGGTTTCTATGGGCTGCGATACACATGGTTGTAGGTTGAAAGTCATCATCAGCTCCGAGGGTAAACGAATGGACTTTATATTCTGGTAAACAGTTAACAGTCTTAGAAATCCACAGGGGGTCGCCGTGAGTCAGCATTGATGTGGTGGCAGGGAGTTTGGTTTTTGAGATTACAGTCACGCACATTTTTTCTTCTTTTTCCTCGAAATGGAGAGAGCATCCTTCCTTCATCTCTGCCCCTGATCAGGAACAAAGCCAAACACACGGAAACTGGATAATATATTACTTGAAAACAATTGGGTAGTAGATCGAATAAAGGATAAAATTTAATTTTTTCTTGAAGCATATGAGAATAAAAACACAACATACCTAAATCTTTGGGCCACAGCAAAAGTAACTTTTGTCAGGGAGCAATTTATAGTAATCAAAGTACACATGAAAAACAAAAAGAGGAGAAATCCAAAATCCACACCTTAACACTACATTTTCAACACTTAGAATGAAAGCAACAAGAGAAACCTTCAACCAATGGGTAAAAGAAATAATAAACTTTAGAGTAGAATAAATTGGAAAAAACAATGAAATAATTCATAAAATTGAAAAATCACTGGAAATTTTAACAAAAGAAAAGAAGATGTAAATATCTACAAGAGATGAAAGGGTGACATCACAACATTCAAATGAAATAAAATAATAAAAACACAATACTTCAAAGGACTCTACTCCAACAAATTTGAAAACCTAGAATAAATAAACAGATTTGAAAACCTAGAATAAATAAACAGAATAAATAAACAGAAACTCACAATTCTACCCAAATGAACCCATCTTGATGTCGTAAGCCTCCATAGACCCATAGCAAAAGAATAAATAGAACAACTCATCAAAAACTTCCAACCAAGAAAAGCCCAGGACAACATGGCTTTACAGGGGAATTCTGCCAAATAGTCAAAGAGCAGCCGCCGATTCTACACAGACTGTTATAGAGTACAGAAAAGGACAGCAGCCTCATTCTATGAAGTGATCATACCCTAATATCAGAAGTAAGCAAAGATACTACAAGTATTGAAAATTACAGGGATACAAAAATCCTCAACTACATCCTGGCTAATGAAATCTAACAATATGATCCAGTGGGATTTGACACCAGGGATGCAAGGATGGTTCAATATTAGAAAAACAACCACTGTAATCCACTACATAAAAAAGAAAAAATAAGAACCACATGTTCATACCAATAAATGCAAAAACATATTAGACAGTATAAAACACCTATTCCTGATTAAAAATATTCAACAGAATAGATATATTTGTTGAGGAAATTCCTCACTACAATAAAAGCCATATACCAAAAAAAAAAAAAAATCAATGGCCAGCATTTTGCTCAATGGGCAAAAACTGAAAACAATTCCCCTGAGAACAGGAACCAGATGAGGATGCTGCTCATCCCCACTCTTATTCAACATGGTACTGAAAGTCTTAGCCAGATCCATTAGATAACAAAAGGAAATCTAGGGAATACAATTGGGCAAAGAAACACTGAAACTCTCAATATTTGCCAATGATATGATTTCATATATATATTATATATAGACAACCCCAAAGATTCAAATAAAATATTGATGCAAACAATTGGAAAATTCAGTAATATGGCATGGTAACAAGAAGAAAGCAATTAAATTCCTGTATATCAGTGAAAAGAGCTCTGAAAAGTAAGTCAAGGAAATACTATTTCTAATAACCACATAAAAATGAAATATTTAGGAATAAACCTACCTAAAGAGAGAAAAGATCTCTATGGAAAACTGTCGACCACTATTACAAGAAAACATGGGGTCACTATGATTGGGAGCCAACTCGACAGCACCTAAGAACAACAAGGGATACTTAAGGTCATATTTTTGTTCTGATTTTCTTCAGCTTCAGCCTGAATTTCATTCAAGTAATTGATGGTCTGTTTCAGTTGGGCTCTGGCATTGTTTTGACTTCTGATATTGTGTTTCCCTATCAAAATCTCTTTGACCAACTGACTGAAAATGATGGATCGAATGTCACCATTCCAAAGAAAGATGACCCTTCAGAATGCTCTAATTATAGAATATTATTAATATCACATTTTTCTGAAGATAATCCAACAGCAGTAGCAGCAATATATTGCCAGGGTTCTGCCAGAAGTTCAGGCCGATTCAGAAGAGGACATGGAACAAAATATATCATTGCTGATATCTAAAGGATCGTGTCTGAAAGCAGAGATTACCAGAAAGATGTTTGGTTGGGTTTTATTGATAATGCTAAGGTATTAGATTGTGTGAGTCATACAAATTATGGATAGCCTTGAGAAGAATGGGAATTCCAGAGTCTTAATGATTCATATCAAGAGGCAGTTGTGGGAACAGAACAAGCGAATGGGACATGATTTAAAATCAGGAGAGGTGTGTGTCAGGGTTATATCCTCTCACTACACTTATTCAATATGTACTCTGAGTCAATACTCAGAGAAAATGGATTATAGAAGAATAATGCATTATCAGGATTGGAATGTCAGGATTGGAGGAAGGCTTATGAACAACCCGATATTCAGATAATCCAACCTTGCTTGCTGAAAGCGAGGAGGACTTCAATCACTTGCTGGTGAAGGTAAGGATCACAGACTTTAGGACGGATTAAAACTCAATATAATGAAGACCAAGATGAAGAATGGATGGAAGGTTTCAAGGATTTTTCTTGCTTGAATCCACTGTCAATCTTCAGGGGTCGCAGCCCACAGGTTGAGAATAGCTGATGTAGGTGGGTGTTGAAAGGGTATAATGTCACCCTAACCAGTCACCTAAATGATGGTGTATTGTTATTTTTATATATTTATTGTTTCTGCTTGAGTTTCTGGTTTAAAATCTTTTTTGTTGCTGTTGAGGGGAGGGCGTGTGCTGTTACGTGTTGATCATTACAATCAGTTTTCCCTCCCTTTTCTCCTCTCCCCATCTTCCCTCTACCCCCCTGTATTGCTACTCCCATTTCTGTTCCTGAGGGATTAATCTGACCTGGAATCTGTGTGTAGTGAGCTCTTTTCTGTAGCAGTGAACACGCTCCGGTCTTGCCCAAAGTGAAAGGCAGGACTGGGGTCATGATAGTGGGGGTGAGGAAGCCTCAAGGAACCAGAGGAATATTGTGTGTTTCATCGGTGTTATACTGCGCCCTGGTTGACTCATCCCTTCCTTGTGACCCTTCTATGAAAGGATGTCCCATTGTCTACAGATGGGGTTGGGGTCTCTGTTCCAACCCCCCTCATTCTCAGCCATAAGTTGTTTTGTTTGTTTTGGGTTTTCTGATGCCTGTTACCTGATCCCTTCGACACCTCATGATCACACAGGCTGGTGTGCTTCTTCCGTGTGGGCTTGTCGTTCCTCTGCTTGATGGCCGCTTGTTTAACTTCAAGCCTTTAAGAAAGAAGAAAATCTTGAGAACAGCTAGTCAGAAAACAAACAAACAAACAAACAAAGAACCCAGCCTCCTACAAAGGTAAACAGATAAGAATATGCTCAAATGTCTCTGCAGGAAGAGGGAAATGGAACAATATATACCAAACTTTGAAAGACAAATATTGCCAATCAAGATTCCTCTGTCTAGCAAAGGTATCTATTGATTATGAAGGATAAATAAAAGTAATCACAAATAAGGAAATATTTAGAGAATTCCTAAATCTAAAGTCAGCATTACCAAAAATATTAACCAGATCTCTGTGGTAGGAAAATTAAAAACTACAGCATATCATCATGAGACCAACACAGTGTGTGACACTACCCTAAAGCCATCACACCGAAATCCTTGACAACGTCAATCTCGTCTCCATTTATACTGATGCTGCTTACTGGTCAAGTTGTGAATTTTGTTTTCTGTATATTGGGGTGTAATTCGTATTAAAGGTGGTAGTCTTTGATCTTCCTCAAAAAATAAATAAATAAAGCATAAATAAAGGAGCTGGGAAAGAGAAAACAATGGGAAAAAATCAACAAAACAAGAAGTTTGTTCTTTGAAGGGATAAACAATCCATAAAAAAAAACCTTGGCTTTTGCCCATAATGGACTACTACTCATCCCTAAAAGCAGTGACGAAACACCGCATGACATGGAGGGATCTGGAAACCATTATGGTGAGTGAGATCAGTCAATCACAAAAGAACAGACGCTGTCTGAGTGCACTGCGGTACGGATGAGTACCAGGATGGGAGCAGGCTCAGGCTTCCAGGCTGGCCAGTCCGCTGGCCAGGGCAGCTCGGTGCAGAGCCTGGCTGGTGCCAATGAGCCATGCGCCATCCTCTCTCCGTGTGTAGCTTGAAAGCCACTTTGGCAGAGGGGTCCTCACCTCGGCTGGGATCAGATTTTTGAGGTGGGGAGGGGAGAATGAGTACTTAGTTGTTGCCACTCAAAAGTATCGCAAGCTCCTCCTTCCCCCCAGACTGGAAGACATTCCTCTCAGAGTGATGAGGGATACTGGTAGGAAAGTCAGGTTAGAAAAGGGGAAAGGAGAACACAAATAGGTAGGAAAAGGGAGGACCAATGTCCTAGTGGGGGGGGTGACTATATTTTAAAAGACCCCAAAGGGGAAGTATAATTATAATATGCTCCTAATAAGCTGCATTGCTCTGAGTGTCTGTCTACTACCTGGGGACCCAGGCCATGTGTCACAGAACACTGGGACATTGAGCACTGGATTCTCCAGGCACACAACATGCTCCAAAAGGCCATAGCAGAGGACTGTGATGTGGAAACGCCAGTAGGTGAACTACACTCTACCTAAAGTACACCTGAAACCTGAGGACTTAAGGCTGAACTACATGGTGTGTGAGAAGCAGAAGGTAGCTCTACCAAGGATATTGAACAGCTGGTAAGCAGACTAACCTTTACTTATGACTTCAAAGCGCTATTTGTTCTATTAAGATACGTATTATCCTGGCACACCTGTGTCTGACATTGTTAATAAATATTATTATAAGTTTTGCCTGACCACCAACTCCTATCTGTGCAAATAGAATCCAGTCACCTAAGAATCTATTCTGTACACGTGAATAAATAATCCATGTATTTGGGGCATGTAGTTAGCCTTCCCTTTTTAAATATCCTATTCTCTCTTTTTTTTAATGTTTTATTAGGGGTTTCTACAACTCTTATCACAATCCATACAGACATCAATTGTGTAAAGCACATCTGTACATTCATTAACCTTATCGTTTTCAAAGCATTTGTTCTCCACTTAAGCCCATGACATCAGGTCTTCTTTTTTTTCCCCTCCCTCCCTCATGAGGCCTTGATAATTTATAAATTATTATTTTGGCATATCTTGCCCTGTCCATCTCCCTTCACCCCTTTGTCTGTTGCCTGTCCCCCAGGGAGGAGGTCACATGTAGATCCTTGTAATCGGTTCCCTCTTTCCAACCCACTCTCCCTCTACCCTCCCAGTATCACCACTCACACCCCTGGTCCTGAAGGTATCATCCGCCCTGGATTCCCTGTGCCTCCAGTTCCTATCTGCACCAGTGTACATCCTCTGGTCTAGCCAGACTTACAAGTTAGAATTCGGATCATGATAGAGGGGCGGGGTGTGGGGGAAATATCCCATTCTCAATAGTGTTTTAAAATCAGTACCATGGGCTTATCATTGACATTATAAACAGAAGGTCCTTATACACCAGTTAGAAGATTGATAAAATTCTCTACCATAAATTAACAAGGCGGTCTCTAAGGTGAACCAGAGGCAGATTTTAAAATGCATAGATTCAGGAATGGATTTTGGGCTCACACTTAATCCTAGTTCCAATCTGAAGTCAATTATTTCTTTTGATATGGCCCTGCTCAATATTTGCCCTCATGAAGGAAACACAGAATAAATGGGCGCCACAGCAATGTGTGGTGAAGAAAGTACATGGTGCCCGGCTACCACATAGAACAGTGTCTGGGGTCTTAAAGGCACAAGCAGCCATCAAAGTGAGACGTCAACTACATGTACCTGGAAGAAGCACACCAATATCCATGATTCAAGGATTATAAATTATATAATTCAAATAGGTTTTGTTTTCTAGGAACATAATCAGTAGGGTGTGTGTGTGTGTGTGTGTGTGTGTGTGTGTGTGTGTGTGTGTGTGTGTGCGCGCGCGCGCACGTATACAAAGAGAAAGCAAAAAAAGGAAATTTACTTTTTTAAAAAACATTTTATTAGGGACTCATACAACTCTTATCACAATCTATACATATGCATACATCAATTGTATGAAGCACATCTGCACATTCCCTGCCCCAATCATTCTCAAAGCATTTGCTCTCCACTTAAGCTCTTTGCATCAGGTCCTCTTTTCCCCCCCTCCCTCCCCACTCCCCCCTCCCTCATGTGCCATTGGTAATTTATACATCGTTATTTTGTCATATCTTGCCCTATCTGGAGTCTCCCTTCTCCCACTTCTCTGCTGTCCATCTCCCAGGGAGGAGGTCACTTGTGGATCCTTGTAATCAGCTCCCCGTTTCCAACCCACTCACCTCCACTCTCCCAGCATCGCCCCTCACACCCTTGGTCCTGAAGGTATCATCCACCCTGGATTCCCCCATATGTACCAGTGTACAACCTCTGCCCTATCCAGCCCTGCAAGGTAGAATTCGGATCATGGTAGTTGGAGAGAGGGAAATTTACTTTTTAAAAATGGTTCCTGGGAGACAGACAACAGACAAGTGGGTGAAGGGAGACATTGGATAGTGTAAGATATGATAAAACAATAATTTATAAATTGTCAAGGGTTCATGAGGGAGGAAGAGCGGGGAGGGAGGGGAAAAATGAGGAGCTGATGCCAGGGGCTTAAGTGGAGAGCAAATGTTTTGAGAATGATGAGAGCCTCTAATAAAACAATTTAAAAAAAAAGAACTGGAACCTCCAAGGTGATGTATTGCTGCATTAAAAAAATGATCTTCAACAACAACAAAAAAAAAGGTCACACCATTGTGGGGCTGACAAGTCCCAAGTCTATGGATGAGATGGCAGGCTAGAGACCTCTGCTGGCTCACACGGTTGCTAAGGCTGGCTGAGCACACCAAGCCCCTTCATGGAATGAGATTATATTACATTATTGAACACCAGTGTCTGTGTCTGCCAAATCACAAAGAACCATAGTTGAGACAAGTTGACAGATAACATGAGCCATCCCAACCACCATCTGCCTGTATGTATATCTTCAGGAAAGTCTCATATTCTTTCTAATCTTTAGCTTGCTTGATTGTAATATGTGGCAATACTCACCTGTAAGGATAGTATTTCTTTGAGGCTTAAAGAAGATGAATGGGACACCGCTTTCTAGACTTAAAATCCTGAGTATAGGCCACTACCATCATTAACCATTAAGAAGCATCAAACTACCATGAATATTTCAAATAAAGCTTAGTTTTAGAATAAAAAACATGCTTCTGTTACCCTTGTACTTACAACCAAATACCAAGCAGCTCCAATAGGTTCGGAACCTCAGGAGAAATACTTGCGTTGGTCCATACATTCGCCCTTCCATTGTGAGCACTGTGGGATCCTAGTGAGAGCATCAGGGATCGTTCCCTTGATGCGCACCTCACAGAAGGCGCTGCCCTGCCGCACTACTTACAGAGGCTCCACTCTCCACAAGGAATCATTCGGGGGCAATGACCCAGTTATTCCACAATAAATTCATAGAGTTGGAATGCTTCTTGTGTACATTCCATCCTTACTTTCTCCTGTTGAATATGTGAGGGAGACGGACCTGGAAATTTAACCCTACCTTGTCCAGCTCTTCAAGAAGTTTGGCAAAAGTCCCCCCTAAGCTTCTCCACGGAAGCCTCGAGGGTTCCCACTGCCTCTTAGAGCAGCTCGAGAAACTGCTGTTTGTCTTTAGTTTTACCTTCAGGGGCTTAATGTCAGGTTTCATGGATTTCCTTCCTATAAAGAGTCCTGGTGGGAAGCTGCAAGGTTGGGGATTTAAGGGAGAAATACCTGCTGATCGGCTCCTGTAAAGCCTTCGGCCAGGTAAACCCAGTCGATCTGTTCCATCATATGGGCTGGCTGTGAATCAGAATAGGCTGAACAGCATACAACAGTAAGTGGAGAAAGTCGAAAAGAGACCCTGAATAGAAATATACCCAAGGTGAGCAAAATGTGCGCAGGAAAACATGTCAGCAGGCTGGGAGCAGGACATGCTCTGACTTATTTTGCAGATGGAGAAACTGAGGCCAAACATTCACGGCCTGTTTTTTCCTTCAAGGTTGGTGGTTTCCAACACGTCTGAACACCTGGCTATTCAATGTGGCCTCAGACAGTGCTGGCCCATAAAATGTTTCTTATTGATTTGTGTCCGAATAAATGCATGCATCGAAGGGAAGAGTGTACAGAGCCTTATTGCACTTTGACGTTGCCATGATTTACAAATGCATGACTGGTGGACTCAATTTTGGAACAAGGTGCAGAGCAGTTTGGGTGGCAGGTAGCTTGTGGTGGAGGCTGCACACTAGTAGCATGGGGGAGACCATTCCCAGGCCCACAATGGATTGGGAAGAAGAGGAAAACTAGTGTTTTAACAGCTAGTTCAAGACCTCTTTCAGAAGAAAGTGAATAATCCTTGAGGAAATTGAAAGATGAGTTTTTTTTAATAAGAGATAATGTATGTTCATCTAATATCTGAAAAAAGAAAATATATAAGTGACTCCGTGCCTGTGAGTACATGAGTATTAAGACTTAGCACAATGCTAGAGGGGGCATTCCAGCTAATGTAGGGCATCAGGGATTCAGCGGCATAATTATTGTTCGCCATACAGGAGACTCTGGTTTGACAGCTGGCCAGCGCACCTCATGGACAGACATCACCAGTGGCTGTGAGTGGAATATTACAGGTTTCAGTGATGCTCAGTAAGTTTCAGCAGAGCTTTGCGATTTCAACAGAGTGGGAAGAAAGGCCAGATTCTCTACTTCCAAAAATCAGTCAATGAAAAACCTATGGATCAGAATGGTCTGATTCGCAACTGATCTTGGGCATGGTGCATGCCCAGACAGCGTTTTGTTCCATTGGGGTTAGGGGTTACCACCTTGTTGTCAGCTAACTATAACTCCAAGTGCAAAGGTAACCCAGTTCTCATTCTTCCAAATCTCGAATTAAAATGTCTGCCTTGCACTCTGTGTTTGGCTTCTCCCAGCTGGGCTTTTTTTGTATCTGTCTCCTTCCTCTCGCACTCTGGGCCCCTAACACTCTATCATCGAAATCTCGACTCTTTTGTGAACACACAAAAAAAATTCCTTTATTTTTCTCCACTAATTTGCCAACAAGCTCAGCCATCAGTCCAGTTGGCCCGAAATGAAATTCTATAATTATACAAAAGCCTGGGTCAGTGACCTCCTGATGGCAATATCTAGTCTCTTTTGTCCCTTCCTTCCACCCCTTTGCCCATGGGACGAGATTGCTTCGGCTTCCCCAGCAGCCTCCTGAATAAGGTGGTATTGGAAACTAGTGAGGCATGGCCCAGCAGAGGTGTTCATAGCTTTGCAATAATTTAACCATTTTCATTTTGTTTGATTTCATTAACACCTGGGTCTCAGGGGAGAGCTCAGTTGGGAAGGGGGTAAAAAAAAACAAGTGATTCCCGTGGAAATAGAGTGGTTATCACCACCTTGCTTGGTGTCACCGAGGGACTGCAAAATGCCAAGTGTGTAGTCCACTCTGATGTTGGTGACACGGGAGGCAGCTTTGTGGGCTCGTCTGCCTTTTCTGTCAGGCAGCCTGCACAGAAAAATCCTTTTCTTTGCCTGACTCGACACTGCAGAGCCCTCTCAGTAGCACTCCACTGACACCAAATATGCCTTTCACTCCAGACCCAAACCAAACTCACTGCCATCGAGTCAATGCTATCTCATGGCAGCTCCGTGTGGGTTTGTAATACTGTGAGAGTTGATGGGAGTAGAAAGCCCTGCCTTTCTCCTACGGAGCTACTGGTGATTTCAAATTGCCAACCCTGTGGATCGCAGCCTGACACATAACCACTACACCAGCAGGTCTCCTTCCTAGCCCTAGTGCTTGTTCTTTTTATTCATAGAGCCAGTCTCCCATGCCCACGGGACCAGGATCATTGGGCGTCACTGATCCAGGCAAAGTGGCTGTACGGTGAGGAACATATTGACATCTAGAACAGGGTTCGGATCCTGGCTCTGCGTCATGCTTGCAAAAAACTGTTAACTCACTTCGTAACCTTAAGACAAACTCAAACGTTGCTGCAAGACATCAATCGGAGCAATGATGGTGCAGAGTTGAATGTCACATGTGAAGTTAAAACAGCAGTGGTCATGATCCTAACCTTAGCTAGGGTTCTGGAGAGAAAATGAACCAATGATACAGGATGTGCGGGTGCGTGTGTGCGTGTGTGCGTGTGTGCGCGTTGGCCATGGTGTTGAATGGGTTCCTGCTCCGAATGACTCTATGCTGTCCGATGCTTACCGACCAGTACCACCAGGGCTCCTAGCTCCCACTGCATCACAGCGCAGCTCCTCAAGGGATTCAAATTGTTTTTCTTTGAAATGTTATTTGAGTTTGGGGAACAAAAAGAAATCTGAAAGGGCAAGCTTAGGGCTAGAAGGTAGATGAGGTAAGATTTGCCAGAAGGTTTGCCAGAAGGTAGGACAGCCCTGGATACCCTTGAAGAATGATCAGCGACATGGACATGATTGAAAAAAACCCAAGCTCGATGCAATTTTTCTCACCTTTTTCTCCCCAGAGCTGTTTTCAATTTTCTTAAAATACCTTTCTAATAAGCTCCCAAGATTATTCCGTGTCTTTTGAGGAAATTTTCCAAAATTAACCCTTTGGATTCTGCCCTATCCTTGTGAGCAGAACCCTCAGCCTTGAATTCATCTTGAGCTCTTCCCAACTCTCTTTAAAAAGAAAGATCAATTAATCCAAAAACCGTTGCTTTATGTGGGACAGCATGCTAGTAAACTCCTTGCAAACTTCAATGATTTGGGAAGCTATACCATTCAGTTGTATGAAAATGTTGATAGCCTGTGAGCCCGTTTGAATTTAATGCATCATAAAAAAGGGGAGTCGTGGTAAACTGAGGGACTGGATGAGAATCTAATGCAGTCAAATCCTCTGTGCTCATAATTACGGGTCTGGAAAGCTGACTCCACCAGGGAAAGACCCTCACAGTAAAGAGATCGAAATAAAGCTTAATACACATTCTCATGATGGGACCTGGTCCCTCCAAGAACCCTCCCCACTCCACAAAGGAACTGTCATAAAGGGCCTGCCATATAAGGTGGATCACTCAGGCATCTGGCTCTTCTCTGTGCCTGAGGGTTATCTGTAGGTAAGAGCATTCAGGTTCTATAGCTGTACCACCATAAAATGTAGCAACCCCTGGAGAGGGCTCAGGGGCATTCAAGGTCAAATAGCACCAGGTCAAGGCAATGATGCACCTCATTGCTGGTTTATTACATTACCCACTTATGATATTACCCATTGACTATGTAAATATGTTGGCTGATGATGTGTATACCTTTTGAAAGATCTGTAAGCCCCATTTTATATATACCCATTGAAAAATACATTAACGCCTTTGGCAGTTACATAATCTGTCAATTTGAGTGAAGAGGTGGAGTCTAGTTTGTCAATCAGGCCATAGCCAATAGGCTTCTGTGTAGGCAAGGCCTTCTCCTAAGGATTCTGGGAACTCCTGTATTCCTCCCTGGAGGTGGGAGACTCTTTGACATTCCTGTTGACATGCCACATGGAGCCACACTGATACAGCCAAGCCCTGGACCTGGAGGAGCCACATGGAGAACCATACCAGCTCTGCGCCACTGAATCCACAAGATTTTCCACCCATTGGCCCGTGATCTTCCTGCATTTGGCAACATTGTATGTTTTGTGTGAGTCTAAAGAGGAACTTATAGGCAGGCTAGTATTGACATATGGACTAATATTGGGCTTATAGACTTGATCTGCACTGGGCTGGGATGTTAATGTAAAATTGCTCTTTGATATAAAATTCTATCTTACACACATCTGAGTGTCTCTGTATTTGTTTCTCTAGTCAGCCCAGACTAACATTCCCCCTCAGTCCTGACATGGGCAGAAGAGCCCCTGTTCCCTACTGTGTGTCTGTCTCTATCATTTTCCACAACTGCAAAGCTACACCTGAGGACCCATTGGAGGGTTGGAGACCACTCACCCTGATATCAGCCCCGACTGCAAAATAATTGTTCCATGGCACACAAAAAAAGGTCTTCCCTTTTTTAGGGGAAGGCATCCTAATGATACGAAGACAAGTATATCACCGAGAGAACTTGTCTGCCACTATCCACTGATGCAGAGATATGTTTAAAACATGTTATTTGGACAAAACCTCTGCATGTATGAACCGGAGTCGAAGTAACAATACATGTTGGCTTACCTGTATCGATATAAAGAGAGCTTTACTTCCAAGAGCTGGCTTATGCAGGGGGCTGGCAAGTTCAAACTCCTATATTAGAAGGTGGATTTGGTGTATTAGTCTGGGTACTTTAGAGAAACAAATCTACTATTATATAAAGGGTAAGAGTACATCAAGAAACCATCCCAACCCAGTGTTGCCCAAACCCACAAGTCCAACATTAACCCATATGTCCAACATCCATCCACAAAGTCCTCCTCCATCTCACAAAACACACACAATGACACCAACTGCAGGAGAAAAGCCAAGTCAGTGAATGTGTATGCATCTCAGCACTGGCAGGGGTCTCCACATGGGTGCTCCAACACCCAGGGCTGCATCGGGGTAGGTTCATGTGGCTTCTCCCCAGGGATGTCTTGCAGGAAGTGAGCCTTGCAGCTGAAGCAGGGAACTGGCTGAGGCAGCTGCACCCTGGTCTGACCATCACAAAGCAAGAGACCCGAGAACTCGAAAGGCGAGGCTTACTGAGCCATTTATCCCTCCGCCCTTTAATTAACCCCACATGTGTTTATTGGCCAGGTTGGCACAATAAACCAACTACCTCAATTGGAAACTCCTGCAGCTTTGCTTCCCAAACTCCAAAGGAAGGGAGGCAAGGTGTGAAGAATCAATGTGCTCTGGCAAAATGTCTAGTCGTGTCTGACATCTAGGTCATCTGTATTTCTTTGTCCATTTCATGGTTGGTAATATGAACTACATATAAGGTTGCAGTTGGTGTTAATTCTACTCAGATGCGTACTTTCAAATGTTCAATGTTATGATTTACTACTCAAAACACTGCCTTATAGCAGGTTAAGAAATATTAAAAAAAGATATTTATCTACATCTAAATCAAATTAAAGCCGAGTCCCCTGAATGGAATCGTATCATATGTCAGAGACTTTCTGTATTTAGCATTTGGAGGAAGAATCCACCCTCGAGAAATGCCCTTTTTGCTGTAAAGGCAATTGATCAGTGAGGTCTGCTTACAGCTTTACTTTAAGGTCAACTGCTTTAATCATATGTAATTACTTCATGCACGCAGATCTGTTAGTGCAAATGGTTAAGCATTAATCTACTAATTGAAAGGTTGGAAGGGCAAACCTACCCAGCAACTCCACAGATCTGCTTCTGAAAGGTCACAGTCACTGAAAACCCGATGGTGGGCTGTTCTACACTGAGTCATATGGTCACATGTCAGAGTTGACTTGAGGACAAGTTGTGTGGGCTTTTGTTGTTTGTTCAATTACTTCCTAACAGAAACTAGGCTAGTGTTTGATTAAAAACAAAACAAAAAACACACCAAAGATTGGGCACCACAGCCTAACCAAGTTGACCCATGAAATGAACTGTCCTGGTCATCATCATCTTCCTCTTTTCCACCATCATTAACCAGGCTCTGCCCTGAAATCCCAGTCTCTATAAGCTCACTGAAAATAGAGCCGAGCCCGAGTGAAGGCTGAAGGACTTCTATGGGGTGAGGAGCAAACAGTGCCCAGGCCCAGGCCCAGGTTCCTCCAGTGAGAGAGTCTGATCCACTATAAGCTATCCTACTGACCTGCATGACCCACCACTTCTCAAAGAATTGAGGGTGACATGGGGCCAGTGAAAAGCATATCATTGACCAAGTGCTACAAGTACTACACTCCTCGCCTGGATCTGCATATCAACATCCCCTATGTGTCCCCTAGTTCCCTAGGTGTTACCCTAGACAGGGCCTGGGACTGGGAAGCAAATCCCTGTGCCATTTGGACCCATGCCAACAGCGGGTAGGTGAAAATGTTGCTTTTGATAGGTGGACCTCCCCCAATGCCCTTCAACCATCCTCAAGGAACATTGAACGACTTCCACACAATCTTGGAAATCAGCACCAAAAGGCTGAGAGCCTGCAAAAGCAGGGCTGTCCGTGCAAATACGAAGGCACCAGTGGCTGCTGTGATTCGATGGTAGGATTCTTGCCTTCCATTCAGGCCCCTGGGTTTAATTCTCAGCCAGTGCACCTCGTGAACAGCCCCTGCCCATCAGACAGTGGCGGTCTCTGTGTTGCTATGGTGCTGAGCAGGTTTCAGTGGAGCTTCCCAACGAAGGTGGACTAAGAAGAAAGTCTGGCAAGCTGCTTCCAACAATCAGCTCGATTGTCCTAATCCCCAACGGATAATGGGGCCGGGGCAGGATATGGCAGCATTGTGTTGTCATTGTGTGTGGAGTGTATGTGGGGGTCTCCATGAGCCAGACACTGACACACAACAGTCCACAACAGCTACAGCTGGCGGGTATCAAGAGCTGATTATGGGCCAGTGTTCTAAGTGCTACACATGTATTAATATCCTGGTCAGGTAAACCAAGCTGAATCTTAGTTTGTCACTTCCTGGCTGTCACACCTTGAGCCAAGGGTTTTTCCTTCTATGAACAGTTTTCTCATTAAGTACATGAGACATACTAGCAGTCACTCATGAGGTTGGACTACCTGATTCTAAGGCCCATGTCTCTAGCTATTGGATTCTTCTAGCCAGTACAGAGTCCTTCACTGTCTTGGATTACTATTGTCCTCCAGGGGCCTTTTGACCCATCCTGGTTCTAAGTGTCAGGATACCTCTGGAGGTATGGGTTCCCCTCCAGTGAGGCAGCCCTTCAGGTGCATGCTCTCAGGACCACCACTCCTGGGCTCTGGGGTGAAAAAATCAGGAGTTGTGTTTTCAAACCAGGGATAAGGAGCCCATTGGCCATCCTCTTATGAATTCTCCTCTGCATGTGATAGGCTCTCTTCAACAAGTCAACAGACCAGAAGCTTCAGAAGAGGCCCTGACTGCAATGGGAGAGAGACCACCACCTCCTCCACGCTGGACGCTCAGTCTCTAACCAGGACGTCTTGGCAATGTGGTTCTCAAACTTCTGCATGCTCCAGAAATTTCTAGGTCATAGGTTCCCAAGATTTATCTGGCCTACTGATCCCCTAAAAAAAAATTACTCAGCACTCCCCTAGCAATTAAAAAATGTTGTACTAAAGCCCATAATTCTGGAAAAAGTAAATATCTGCTTTTGCGGCCCCACCTCCACATCCACACCCCACCCCGGATCATTCCAGTACCCTCCAGGGATCCTTCCAGTTCCGCACTTAGGGAGACACTGCTCTAGGTCAAGTGACAAATGCAGAATGAATCATTGGCTCCACACTAAGACATTGGCTCCATACATAGCAACAACTCTAAGGGATTCCTAAACAAGCGAGACAGGGGGAAAGGGCCCTGGCCTGACATTAAGACACACAGCCTTAGGTCCAGCATATTCCTGGTCCGTCGCTCACGTTACGTGGAATCATCTCAAAATCCCACGTCTTCTTCTGGTCCCCTGAGAGACCCCCACCCCCAGCCATATGCCCATCTCCTGCCTCGGAGGCTGAAATGCTAACCCTGGATCCCTTAGACATGCCATGGGCAGAGTGCTCTCAACTCAGGGCCTTGGCATTTTTACCCCTTGCTTAACCCTTTCTTCTCCTTGGGCTTTCCTTGACCATCCCCTCCATAGCCACCCACTCCTGGTCTCCTTCATATGACTATTGAAGTCTTACTTTTGTACCACCCCAATCTCCTGCTTGCTATACGAACCCTTTATTAAGGAAGCCTCCATTTTTATTTCGCTCTGTGTCTCAGTTTCCATAGCTGTAAAATGGACCTGTTGGGGGGATTACATGAGTTAACATATGTAAAGTACTTAGAACCCGGTCCATTCCCTAGAAAGTGCCATACTGAGTCGTGGTTTTTCTTACTTCTTCTAATATTAGCATTCCCTGCTTTGTTCACGGCATCTGGAACTTAACCTCATACACAGTGGGCGCCCAATACAGATGTTCGGTTGAATATTCAGATGAATGAATCAGCCATGATGCAGAGGGTCTGAAAACCTCACCCTTGTTTGCTTCCTGAGACCGTGGCACCCTTCCTTTGGGGCTATAATTACCCAATAATAAGACACCCAGCCCCAGAAGGATTCACACCCAGCAAATTTCCCAAAGATGAAAAGCTCATTTGTTAATAAGCACATAGCAATATCTAAAATTTTGGTTGCTTTGTAAGGTCGATGCCTTCCCCATTCACCAATAATGACAGACCACTTAAAAAATAAATAACACATATAATTTAAGCAACTAAAACAAATAGCAGTGTTGGCTTTCCCTGGGAAAATATTTTCACGATTTCCTTGAGACGTCCTCACGGGTGCCCCTGCTCTGGCCTCCCTGCTGAGATGCTTTCTCAGCAGGCAGCTTGGGAGGGAAGCCTGCAGAGAACAGCTTCAGTGAGCAGAGCTCACCCACAACATTCAAGTGCCCTTCCTGAGGGGGGTGGGAGAGGGGGGGGGCGAAACCTGACCCTTTCTCCACAGGTCTGCGAAGGAGGAACTACTTTCTCCAGCCAGGCCCACCGTTTCACTCTTTCCTGATGCCCTTATGAGCGAAAATGCTACAGGGAGAAAGCAAGTGAGTGAGAAAGATGGGGTGGAACTTTATTTAAAGATGGGGTTAATTTAAAGACAACAGTCTTTTCACAAGGGAAAATTTCACCAATTCACCAATGTAGGCTCAGTGTTGCAAAAAAACCCAAAACAAAACAAACTCACTTTCACAGAGTTGATGCCGGCTCATAGCGACCCTGCAGCAGAGGGTAAAAATTGTCCCTGTGAGTTTCAGAAACTAACTCTTTACAGGAGTAGAAAGCCCTTTCTCTCATCGAGCAGCTGCTGGTTTTGAACTGCTGACCTTTCATTAGCAGCCCAATTTGTAACCACTACAGTGCCAGGTGTTGTCGATGCTCCTCGGAATTCAAAACAAGTCCCTTATAGATGCTGGCCTTTTGGGTGAGCTAAAAATCCTACTTTCTGGTCCCTTCTTTCTTCTTTGTTCTGTACCGGTCTGGGGCCACACCAGCCACACTCTCATGAAAGCCATTTATATGTGCTTTACTCTCTGCCTGCCATGAACTTGCTCCCTGGCTGCTGACAAGTCTCTAGTCATTGTCATTTTCTCACCCTTCTTAAACGTATAGTACCCTCCCCTCTAACCTATGTACATCTGATCCCTCTCATCTCTGTTTAATGTACTATGTCATTTACTCTCTCATTCTGCCTAGTAAACATTGGTGATCTCTGAGCTAATGCTACCAACCTGAGAGAGCAGAGGTTTTGGTCTCTCTCTTTTTGTGCTCAGCTGCCCCCCAAACACCTAAATCCATACCAAGCACACAGAGCAGATCTTCTTGGCTGTAATCATTACGGAAGCAGTTCGCCAGGACTTTCTTCTGTGGCAGGTGCTGTTGGGTGGGTGATCTGCTTCCCAAAGATTACAGCCATGAAAACCCTATGGGTCAGTGATTGCTGGCACACAGAAGGTCACCATGAGGCAGTTTGGGGGTAGGGACAAAAGCAGGAGCACCATGTGGAGTCCGGTGGAGCATCCAGGACGGACAATGAGAGCAAGAGGCTGGCAGCTGGGAGTGGTAAGAAGTGGAGCTGACAAGATTTGCTGAGGAAGTGGATGTGGCAAGGACGAGAAAGAGGACTTACTTCATGACTTTGTTCTGAGTTACCAGAGGAAAGAAGGAGGCGATTTCCCAAACAAGAAATACCCGCATCCTACCAAGCCAGCCCCCAAGAGCTGCTGTCCTTGGCAGGCCCTATTCTGAAGGAGTACAAGTGGAGCCACTTGGAGTCAGAGTTGGAGGCCGGGCTCGGAAAGTGACCACGGTGTGCTCCTGGGTGAGGCAGCTCCAGAGAGCCAGCTTTTCTGCCGTGGACAGTAGATGATGAGACTCAGCTTGGAGTGCTGTGACGAAGCCCAAACTTGAAGGAAAGTGAGCTGCTGTATAGAAATGGCCTCCCTTACCATAAAGAGTAACATCCATCGTTTATGCTACTTATGTCCCCTTAGGCCATGGTCAAAATGTATGGGATATCCTGGCCAACTCTCAACTTGGTTTTCAGTTTATAGCTATACCCTATCCATTTACAACAACAAAAACACAAATGTGCGATGTCTTTGAAGAATATGCAAATGTACATGCTCACTCAAAAGGCTTGGTGGTTCCATAATAGAATTCTCACTTCCATGTAAGAGGCCTCAGTTCCGTTCCTGGCCAATGCACCTCACCTGCAGTCACCAGTTATTTGCCGGTTGTGGTTTTCATGTTGTTAAGACTCTCTGCTCCTGCAAAGATTGATGCTCTTGTGTGTATCCGACATAGTGTCATGATGAGTTGGGATCAGCTTGGTGGCAGTGGGTTTGCTTTGGGCTTGTACGATGCTAAGCAGGTGATCAGAGCTTGCAGACGTAGAGCAACAATAAAACCTGGTATTTCCTTCTGAAAATGAGCCAGAGAAACCCTGTGTCTTGTCGAAGGTGTCACCATGGATTAGAGGGCCGACTTGACCACAGCTAACAATACTCACATGGGTGACTAAGAAGAAATTGAAACCAAGCATTAATAGACCTACATGAGTGCCCTAGCGACAAGAGAAAAAGAAAACCAGTAAAGCCAACTATTGCTGGGTACAAATCCCCCACATGACATTCGACCATTTATTCCTCCCCAACTGTGGTTGACTGGACAGTCTTGCTCGTGTGGGCCTGTCTTAGCTGATCTCAGCTAGACTCCCTGGTACATCTGGGTGCAAGCTCCCCCCCAAAACACCTACTGGCTTCAAGTTGATTTGAACTCACAGTGACCCCCTATAGGGTCTTAATGGGAGCGGATCACCCCCTCTTTCTCCATCAGAGTGCCAACACTTACCAGACAGCATCCTCGGGGCTCCCTTTGAAGGACTAGCCTAGGCTTGCTCAAATGCCGATGTAAACGCTCATGAAGGAGCAGGGAAGACCTCTAGGAAGGCCTCTTTCCGTAGGCTCAGAAGTGGCGCTGCGTGACTTGTGTGCCATTCTATAGCTCCGTGCAGTCACAGAGCAGCTTCAGAAAATAGATGCTGCCTTTCCGTGGGAGGGGTGAAAGGTTGTGCCACTTTACAAACTGACCGCAGTGCCGCTGACAAGGTGTAGCCCCAACGTGGCCATCAGTTAGAGTAGCGTTCTTCTCCCAGATCAGGCCAGAGGAATGGTCCCACGAAGTGTGGTCTAGCAGCCCACACCTTAGCCGCATTCTGTTTTCAAGCAATTTCATCGGCACTTCATGCACACATCGTACAATTCAGTAGTTCAACCATATCAAGAAGAGTTGTGCAATCGTTACCACAATCAATTTTAGAACAGTTTCTTTCCCCCCATACTCCTTGTTATTCATGTAATATTTTTGCACTTTGACAAAAATATTCACAAGAAAACATTCACCAATTCAACAACTTCGACATATAAGATTCCATGCCATTGATTATATGCTTCGTGTTGTGCAGCCATTATGGTTGTCCCTCTCCAAACTGTCCCAGCACCATTCAAATGAACTCAATGCCCCTCTGTAAAGACTCCCCCTCCCTCCCCACGAGAACCATGGGGCACGTGTGACATGAGTTTCATTTTGTTCTTAGCAGTGAGCGTCATTGAATACTTACTGTTCCATACGCTGCTAGGAAACTTACATTCATTTGCTTCAAAAAAATATAGGAAAAGCAGATCATGGTTCCTTCTTCTACTGCTCCTCTCAGATGTCATTTCATTGTGTTCATTATGGTGAGTGTTTATGCAAATGAGGTTTGCATTTGATCATTTCCACACCAGTTATTCAGAGGCATTGGTTACATTAGCATGGCTCTTAATCAAGAGGAGTTTTGTTTCTACACGATGAGCCATGATTATATGGTCCTCTTTGAGGTTTTTTGTTTTGTTAATTGCTTTCTATTTGTGACATAGGAGCCCTGGTGATGTGGTGGTTATGAGTTGGGCTGTGATTTGCATGGTCAGCAGTTCAAAAGCAGCAGCAGCTCCTCAGGAGAAAGACAGGTCTTTCTACTCCCATAAACATGGACTATCTCAGAAACTCACAGGGTTTCTATGAGTCAGCATTGACTCGATGGCAATGAATTTGGGGGGTTTTTTTTGTTTTATTTGTGATATGTGATGTTCATTTTCTATTTGTGGTTTTAATCTAAAACTTTCCTTTTGAAATAGATCGATTTAAATCTTTTTATTAAATTTTATTGTTGCCATTGAGAATATACACAGAACACTGATTCAAAAATATATGCATGTACAGTTCATATTGCACAACTTGAGAAATATAACTTAATTCATTTTAAAGTGGGCCAATTAAAGAATTGTTAAATAAATAGCTATCTAGGTAGTATGTAGCCAGTGGAAAATTTATTTGGGGGTAAGAGTGAGACGGGGAGTGGATTGGAATTTGGAAAACATACTAAATTACCTCTCTTAATCCTTGATTGATTTCCATTTGGCAGAAGGGGAAACTGAGGACAGCTGGGGCCCACAGAGGTTCACCCCAAGATGCTGCCAGATGTGCAGTGTTGCCTGAGAAAGGCCTGGAGGAAGGTCCCACGTGGTGTGTAATGGGAAGTCGGGTAAGCAGCAGGCATTCTTGGCACCATCTGTCACCAGCATGAGACCCCTGGGGCTGCCTGGGTGTCTGCCTCACCCTCTACCCCAGCATAACGAGGGCTGCAGGCCAGGGTTCCTGTAAGACACACACTCATAATTTGAATCAAATAGAGTTTGAATGAGACTGTTCCCTGGAGACGCCGGCAAGGCATCAGGCTGAACTCCCTAGAGAGTGAGGTGAAAGCTTGCAGTAAACTGAAATCACTTTGCACCTACGAGGCCATGCATGCATGGCAGCCAGCGCTGAATAAATTAAGAGAAAATAGACACACTCATGGCAAAGGGAAATGGGAGAGCTTCATGCCCCCTTCTCTGTTATAATGCACCTTCGATTCTGATCAAGGAGGACCACCTGGGGGACAGTACTAGGGTCATGGGCTGAGGTCCGGGGAGGGATGGAGTAAGAGGGATGTGGCAAAGTTTCTCCTGACTGACACTCCAGGCCCCAGGCCACAGAGATATCCAAACACACGGAGCTCTGGAAAATTAGATTCTACACCCCACAGCTGCTACTTCATTGTTTAATATCACTTGGAAGTTCTTCCTGATGTCTAGCTGCTTCTCTCCCCCTCTTCTTTTCCTATACGCTGGTCAAGGGGTAAGAGGAGATCAGCATCTTATGGGCCACTTGTCCAGGAACATCCTCTAAGGAAAGGCCTATAAAGAAATGCCGCAGGGGTCGCTCTAAAGGGCTGGGTAACCAGCACAAGAGATGTGGGTGGTGAGTGCAGCCAGGAATCACATGGGAAGATGCTTTCTACCAGAGGAACACACACTAGGGACCAGCCCATCACTCTACTGACTCAACTGATAATTCATTCACTTGAGGTATCCCGTACTCTGGGACACCATGTGGGAGAAACAGTCCTGGTCCTGCCTGTGAGGAGTCAGGGAAGTGATGGCTAAGGGCAGAGAGAGCAGAATAGATAAGACCAGAGAGCCACTAGCATGAGTCCTAAGGTGTAACCCTGCCCCAACCAACTGTGTGACCTTGAGCAAACAGTGAAACGCCTAGAGTCTGTCTTGGTTTCTGTAACTGTGGGGTGAAGATAAGACTCAGATCCCCCTCAAAGGGTTTTGAGAGTTAAATGAGATGATACAAGTTCTCATAGTGACTGGCACTACTACTTCAGTACAAAAGATAAAGATTTATTTTTATGTAATGGTTTCTTATGCTACTATTATTCCCACCTTTCCCTAACAGGTATTCGGATGGCATCTATGTGTCTTTGTGCTTTCCTGCACTGGTTTTATGACCTTGCCTGCTCAGACTTTTCCTCTCCCCTAAAATGACTCACCAGCCACCATCATCTCACCCAAATCCAGTCCAGGGCCGTTTCCCAAGTCCTCCAGAAGGTGCACAGAGACAGAGCACCTGATTGGCCCTGCCGTGGTCTTCCCCAGCCCTCGGTCCAATCAATGGTGTTGAGTCTTACTACATAGGTAGACGCTGCAGGGGTTGCTCCTTATCATGACTCGGAATGCTCCTCTCCTTTGCGAACTTGTAGCCCCAAACCTTCCCCTCTGTCTTACTCTCACTAGGCCTTGGGCAATGGTGATTGTTATAGTTTCATTTTTTAGTTTTATTGGCACTTCATTCATACATCATACAACTCTGTAGTTTAATCATGTCAAGGAGCGTTGTAAAATCTTTACCACAATCAATTTTGCATTTGCTTTCTAAAGCAGTGATTCTCAAGAGGGAGCAATTTTGTTCTCAAGGAACAATTGGTAATGCTTGGAGATATTTTATTTATTATTATTATTAGAGAGAAGCAGATGCTACTGGCATCTGGTAGGTAGAGCCCTGGAGTTAGTTCTGATAAACATTCTGAAATGTGCAGGCAAGCTCCCATAACCAAGGGCTATTCAACTCCACATGTCAGTGGGGCCAAACTTGAGAACCTCCACTCTAAGGAGATGCCTGCTGTCTTTCAAAGAGCCTGAGCTTCGGGACGTAGTCATTCTGCTCGCTGACTGCTCAACTGTGGTGGATCTGGTGGCTATGCCGTTGCCTGAAAGATAAGTAGTGCAAAGCTCTGATGGGCAGCCTGCAATGCTGACAAATTGGGATTGGCTCCCTCACCCCCCAGCTGGGATCACTCTGATGGTGTGCTCCCCACAGTGTTCTCAGGATCTCCAGCAGTAATAAGCCCCAGTTGCCCATACAATAGCAGTGAGTGAGCCTGTTAGGTAGCTACAGGCTACATCTGTGGAAAGAAACCATGGAGAAATGCAGTATCATCCATCAGAACAAGGCCAGAGTTCAGAGGGCTGACGGTGAAAAACAAACAAACAAACAAACGATCTTCAATTGCTAACATGCAAACTCAAGTTGACTTAAACAAGTCTATTAAAGCCAAAGTACAAAGCCTTGAATATACCCCACCTGAATTTAGAGATCATCTCAATGCTTCAAGATTAGAAGCACTGAACACTAATGAACTAAGACCAACTGAGTTGTAGAATGATATCTACAATGTCATATACGAAGAAATTAAGGCGTCATCTAAAAGACAAGAAAGAAATTAATCACTGTGTTAGTCTGGGTTGACTAAAGGAACAAATTCATAGACAATCACATATGTGTAGGCAAGAGCTTAATATAAAGAGTAATTCTACATTAAGAAAACATCCCAACCCAGTCCAGATCAAGTCCATAAGTCTGACATTAGCTCATATGCCCAATAACAATCTATAAAGTCCTCTTCAGACTCACAAAACACCTGCAATGACCCTGAATGCAAGAAGATCACAGGCCAGTGGGTAGGAAGTCTTGTGAATCCAGTGGTGGTGTAAGCATCTCAGTGCTGGCATGAATCTCCACATGACTCCGCCAGCTTCAGGGCTCTAGCATAGCTCCATTTGTCTTGTCATCAGGAATATGAATCAGAAAGTATATCTGGGCTCCCGTGAGCAATTTCTCTCCTTCGTGCCTCCAAATGAGGTCATTAACAGGCTAGATTCCACCCCTTTGCAAGTTGACAGGAGATTATGTAACTGCCACTGTCACCAAGCCTGGAAGCACAGGACCATAGTCCCAGGGACACCAAAGTCATTTGAAATATTAAGTCTACAAGTCTACATCCTACTTTGCTGAGTAGCAACTAAGTCTTAAACCTAATAAGTGGCCACCCAAGGTGCAAAAAAGAAGAGTAATAAAAATTAAAGACACGTGGAAGCAATTAGTCTAGTGAACTAACAGATCACATGAACATGTCTCCATGACTCTGACACCAGAAGAAATCAATGGTGCTGGCTACCACTACCAATGGTTCGAAACGGGATTGCATTCAAAGGCTCTGGATAGAGTGGGGGGAAAGTTTGGAACAAAACTGAAAATTATGAGAGAGACCAGGCTTGATGGTCAGAGAGAGACTAGGAATGCTCAAGACTATGGCCCCTAGTCACCTATGATTCTGGAACTGCACTCACCCCTATGGCTCAGTTTTCAGCCATACAATAGACAGGTCTATAAGGAGAATACTACTGAGGTATGCAGACCTTAGAACAGTCGACCCTTTGCGATCAAGGGGCAGGATTTACTCACAAAGTTAGGAAAAGTCAGAAAATTAATAGGAATGGAAACAGAAAACACAGGGAAAAGATGGGTTGGGTGATGTTACATCGAAGGCATTGCGATAAATGAGTGAAACACAATATTTATGAATACAAAACTTATGATCTGCTCTGTAAATGTTTACCCAATTCACAACATTCTAAAATAAATAGATGGACAAGAATGAAAAGCTCGAAGTAGATGTCAGGGAAGTGTAGTGTGGAGAGTAATTAAAGTGAAAGAAAGAAGTGATGATGAAGAGGAACGGAATCAAAAATTTCAAAGGGCGAATCAAGGAGACAAAGTAAGGCAATGAAGGCTACAGATACCTGGACTTAGATAAGCAAAAGGAGGAGCCCACGCGGCATTTCCCAAGCTGAAAGAACTAAAGAAAATGCTCCAGCCTAGAGGTGCTTCATTGACGACTTCTGGGGCAAAATCTCAAACGAGCTAGAAAACATCCAAAGATGATGGAAGAAATACACACGGTTATTGTACCAAAAAGAACTGGTCAACATGAAATCGATAGGAAGGAAGCAGATTAGGATGCACTGAATGTATCAGCTAAAAATAGGCTCCTGGAATAGATGGAAAATCAATGGAAAGGTTTCAACACACTGATCCAGTATTGGAAGCACTCATTCATCTATTCCAAGAAATTTGAAAGACAGCTACCTTGACAAATGACTAAATGAGATCCATTTGTGTCCATTCAAAAAAAAAGTGACACAAGCACATGAGGAAATTATTGAACACAATGAGGACATTATTGAACACTATTATTTATAACACAAGAAAATAAAATTTTGCGGAGGACAACTCAAAAATGTTTTCAGCAGCACACTGGCAGGTATCTGTCAGAGATTCAAACGAGATTCAGCAGAGTATATGGAACAAAGTCTTTCATTGCTTATATAATATGGGTTTGGGCTAAAAGCTAGAATACCAGAAAGATGTTTACCTGTTTTGTTGTGTATGCAAAGGTACTTGACTGTGTGGATCATAACAAATTACAGATAGCACTGGAAGAAAGGAAACACGTGGCGATGCTCATACAGAACCTGTGCATAGACCAGAAGGTAGTGGTTTAAAGAGAACAAGGGAATACTGTATATTTTTAATGTTTTAAATATGCATCAAGTTGTATTCTTTTACTGTATTAAATTTATATGCTGAGCAAATAATTGAGGCATCTGAGTTACATGAAGAAGAATGTGGCAGCAAACTTGGAGAAAGACTAACAACCAGCAGTGTGCAAGTGCTGACACCCCCTTGCTTGCTTAAAATGAATAGAACTTATCACACTTACTGATAAACATCAAAAACTAGAGTTTCAGCATGGGTTGTAAGGAACAAAAATTGTCACAGCGGTGCCAATAAATAATATAACAATACAGACAAAAAAAATCGAAGTTTTCAAGGATTTCATTTCACTTAAGTCCATAATCAATGCTCATGGCAGCCATCAGAAAATGAAACATGTTGCATTGGGCAAATGCTGCAAAAGACTTCTTTGTGGTGCTAAAAGGCAAAGATGCCCTTTGGAAGACTAAGGTGTACCTGATCCGACCAAGGGATTCTCAGTTGCCTCATATGTATGGGAAAGCTGGACAATATATAAGAAAAGCCAAAGGATGATGCATTTGGATTATGGCATTGGGGAAGAATGAAAGCTACCAGAATGAACCGACCTGTCTTAGAATAAGTCCCGCCAGAATGCTCCTTAACAGTGAGAGTGGTGAGATGTTATCTGGGCATGTTATCAGGATGGATCCATCTCCTGAGAGGGACCTCGTTCTTGGTAAAGTAGTTGTTGCTATTGTTGTTGGATGTCGACAGTCAGTTCTGACTTATTAGGTACTAATGTACAACAGAATGAAAGCCGAGCTGGTCCTATGCTATCTTCACAATTGTGCTGTTTGAGCCGACTGCTCAACCAGGAGGTCAATCTGTCTGTTTGATGGTCTTCTTCTCTCTCACTTACCTTCCACTTTACCAAAAATGATGTTGGTTTTCAGGGCCTGGTCTATCCTGATAACACGTCCAATCTATGGGAGATGAAGTCTCATCATCCATACTTATGAAAGGGATTTGAGTCAACTTCCCTGGTCCAAGATTCTCATTTGACAATTGCAGTCCCCTCCCCAGATGATTTAACATAATGTAACCAACTCCAAGGTGGGATCTACTGTGAGCAGCCTAGAAGGGTGGAGTACTAGTAGGATTCATTCAACTCTGTGGCCAGGAGCCTGACTTACTGCCTAGTTTGCCTTCCTGCTTCCTGGACCATCAGCTCCTGGCAACAAATCCAACACACAGATTCGAACCAGTGGACTTAATTATTTGTACAACTGTGTGAGTCATTTTCTTGATACAAAATTTAATATATAATATATAAAATTGTATGCATTTTATATATGTGTAATTATATAGATATTATATGATATATATCATTGGTGTTACTTCTCTAAAGAATCCAGCCTAACACACCATTTATCAAGAGCATTCTGGTAGTTTTGATCTCCTAGTAAATTAGAGGGTACGTGAAAAAGATAAAGGCTCCTAATAAGATGGGTTGACACAGTGGCGGCAACAATAAGCTCAAATATAGCAACTGTTGTGAGGCTGTGACAGGACCAGAAAGTGTTTCATTCTGCTGTTCATGGAATTAAATGAGTGAGAACCTAACTGCACCTAACAACATATGCAGTAAATCAACTAGAACATAAGTTATTTTGGCCTGTGCTTAGCATATTATAGTTGCTCAATAAGTATTAAGAAATGAAAGGTAGCAAGACCAAGGAGAAAGCAGCAGGAACGGTGGTTCTGGAGGGACTTGAGGGGGGGAGGAGGCAGGGGGAGGGAGCAGTGGGAATACAACGCCATAGACAAGGGAACAACAAGTAGGGAATTAAAATCAACAATGAGGAGGACGTAGAGATCCTGGGGGTGTCGGAGCAACTGCAATCTAGCTGAAATGACTTACTAAGAGGAAGAATGTAGGGGGGGGAAGGCCAGCCCCCCACAACTAATCACGGGTTTAGTAAGCACAATTGTATGGTTAAGATACATAAAGATTATAGTAAAGTCACAGAAAGCATGAGAGATAGAGGAGAGATTGAAATAATGGAGTCAGACACATTTCATGGTAGCATGCTGGACAGCCATGGTCTTACCAGCTAGGTCCGTGCACAGTGTGGGCTGAAGTGAGGTGGGGCAGAGACAGCCAGCTGGCTGGAGCCCCCGCTTATTTCTAACCAAGGGTTATAGCTACTGAGAAGGGTGTAATTACAGGTAACCACATGTCACAAGAAGGGGCAATACAATCGGCATACAAGCAATAGGAGGGGTATATACAATGGGCATAGGTGTAACAGGAAGAGGATGAGCTAGGGGAGTACACATGATAGGAATGGCAGGGACGAAGGGTATACATGTAACAAGAAGGGAAGACCCTACATTCATGATGGCAGCCTAACCTTGGTCGTCCTTGGGTAGGCTTGATCTCTCTGGGGTCTCCTACAAGGAAACAGTCAGCTACTATCCTTATCAGAAGGGAGTGGGCCCTACTTGTTGTGCGATAAACAGTGGTGACTGCTTGCTCTGGATGGCTGATAACCCTTAGGGAGAATAACCCCTGACCTACTTCTGTTGACCTCCAAGTGTACAGTCATCTGCCACGTGTAGCAAGCAGCTAAGTTTGGCATATATTTCGGGGAGACAACTTGGGAGAAATCTGTTTCTCACAGAAGAAGAAAGGTGAGCATGATGGTGGGACAGGAGAAAGGTAAAAGGAAACAGGAAAGATCTAGGAAACAAAGCTATGGATAGAGATAAAAACATAGATTGTGCATATGTGAATATATTCATTAATAAAAATAGAGGTATTGGCCTATGTACATATATTTATATGGCAATACATTGACATAGGACTTTGGGACTGTGTTCAAGCCCTCCTACAATCCAAGAACACTTTGTTCTAACAACCTGGCATTCTGTGATGCTCACCCTCCAGGTACAATCTCTGAAGACAAAAAGGGTTCACAGAAATGTGGTGAAGAAAGCTGATGGTGCCCAGCTATTAAGAGATATAGTATTTGGGACCTTGGTGGGATCAGGCCAGGCATCAGAAGACCCTAAACAAACAAAAAGACATATGGCTGAGAATGAGGAGAGTTGGAGCAGAGACCCCAAACCTATCTGTAGACAATGGGACATCCCCTCACAGAAGGGTCTCAAGGAAGGGAGGAGTCAACCAGGACGCAGTACAGCACCAATGAAACACACAATATCCCTCTGGTTCCCTGAGGCTTTTTCATCCCCACCATCATGACCCCAGTCCTACCTTTCAGTTCTGGCTAGACTAGAACATGTTCACTGGTACAGATAAGAGCTCACCACACACAGAATTCATGTCAGATACATGCCTCAGGAACAGAAATGGGAATAGAGATTCCAGGAGGGTAGGGGAAAGGAGAGGGGAGGAAGGGAGGAATGGATGGGAAACCGATCGCAATGATAGCCATGTAACACACCGCCTCCCCAGGGAGATGAACAACAGAAACCATTGGGGAAGGGAGACAGCGGTCGATGTAAGATATGAAAATAATAATAGTTTTTGATTTATCAAGGGGTAATGAGGCTGGGGGTGGGCAACAAAGAGAAGCTGATACAAGGGCTCAAATACAAAATTTTATTTTCCGGTATATTCTGCAGCTCTTGTTCTCAAAAAACAGACAACCTGGAATTCTTGTGAAACAGTCCGACTGCTTCCCCTCTATAGCCCAGACCACCATGCCGAGCAGCCACTGTGCCTCTATGCACTATTGCTCCTTATTAGGTATTATTAGGTATATAGTAATTAACATAGAATAACAATATGCACTGCTTAGGCGATCATCCTCAATAGCAACCGTTCCTAATTCACCTAACTCAAATTCAGAAGTCATAATTGCTGTATCAAGACTTAAAATGAAGGCTAATTTGATGTCAGTTGCCCACTACCACTACTCACAGGTCCTTACATAACTGTATTCCAAGTGCCTGGTGACTACCAGTCATCCTTGATAAATCTGCGGAACCCAAATAAACAATTTGGTCCACAAGGACTAAGAGAAAGCATGGGAATGCCTAAAGAACTTGCAGGGTATGTGGGTGGCTGAAGAACCTGGCTGGGAATTAGATGATGATATTCCATCTTGGTTATTTCATGACTTTGCTGTGTGCTCTAAGCACCTTACCAAGACTACCTCCATCCCCATGTTTTAAGCTGTGGGAGTTGGCTTAGGGAACTGCTAAGGTTTTTTTTTTTCAAGTGAGATATATGCACTTGAAGAATACATTAAAGATATATATGCACACACACATACACAAAGAGACTTCAAAACATTTACAGAAAATAGAATTGAAAGATAATATTTCCACAAACTTTTCAAAATATATACAAATATGCTTCACAAGCACCTATCAATTTAACACTTTTACATGTAGAATTCAGTGATGTTGATTATATTAAGCCTGTTACACGATCATCATGACTATAATTTTCCAAACAGAAATTCAGTACCCTCTTAGCAGTGATTCCCTCCTTCCTCTCCCTTCCAATCTCTGAAAAACAACCAAACAACCCGTCATAGAGTCCAGGAATCCATTCTGATTGATATCAACCCTACAGGGTGGAGTAGAATTATTCCCTGGGGTCTCCAAGACAGGCTCCGCTTTCTCCCTTGGAGGCGATGGTCAGTTTGGAGTAGCCAACACATAACCAACCCATATGCATCTGGGATCCTTGTGACTTCTCCTTGTCCTCTTCGACCCACCCTTCTAACTATTCATTAGTTTTGGTCTCTATACACTTGTCTGTTTCATGTAAGTGTCTGTCTTTCTGTGGTTGATTTACTTCACTCAATAGGTTTTCAAAGTTCATGTTGTAGCATGTATTGAGAATGCATTTCTCTTTATGATGGAGTAATATTCCATGGTATGATTTACCATATTTTGTTTATCCATTCATGTGTTAATGGGTATTTACTTTGTTTTCATCATTTGCCTATTCTAACTAGGGCTACAATGAACATCGGTATACATATATCTGTACCCAGTGATATTTCATAAGAGTACTTATATTTAATAAGACAAATCCAAGCAGAACTGCCTTCATAAAGGTGAAATGAGAGGGTCTGGAGATGACCACTTTATGACACTCTCTGCAGTATCTTCAGAGGTAATATTTGGAATCTTTCGTGTTTCTGGTAGAAATCAAATGCTGAAGCCCATGTCCCTAAAACTCAATTTTCTTTTTTCAACAGTTTTATTGGAATGCAATCTACATATCATACAACTGAATAGTTCAAATGTCCAATTATATCAAGGGGAATTTTATAATCAGCACCACATATGTCTTAGTGCTCTAAGATACTAAGACACATCTGTCAGTGCCTTTCCCCCACCCACCACCACCATGGTTAAATCACCTTTAAAATGAGTTGTGTAATCACGATCAGTTCTAATGCTCACTCCCCTTTCCCCCCTCTTGAAATCCCCTTTCCCTCCCTATCACCCAGCCCCCACCCCTGTATTCCTTATAACACCTTGTATTAGTTATTCTCATTATGCATCCACTCCTGTGCTTCACAGCTGGGAAGCCCAACAGAAGACAATGAAAATCAAGTCACACTAAGGTGGTAAGAATAAGATCCTATTAGTATAAAGACCAAAAAAACAAATAGTCCACGAATGGGAGAAGACCCCATCAACCTTCAGGAAGCCAGGGAAGAAATTTGTCATGGAACATCTAAGAGATAATTTGCACCCAGAACAAATTCAGGTCGTGTCTATAGGGGGGTCAACTGGCCAAGTATCAAGTTCGATCCATCAAAAGCAAGATTACAATGGTCTCTGCCCACTAGTATCTTGCCTGGGTAGAGTGAATTTGCTAGAAGCTCGGTCTGACTAGATACTCTGCAGATGGGTTTGGGGCTCCAACTGTCCTCCATAGCCTTCTGCAAATTGTGTATTAATGATTTTAGCTCTGATACTTTTCTCTTCAACATATTCAAATTTTATAATTGTTAATCTTTGGATCACACAAGCTGGTGTGCTTCGTCCATGTGGACTTGATTGACTCCTCGCTTAGATGGCTGCTTGTTTGAATGCAAGCCTTTATGACCCCACACACTATTCCAATTGATAGTCGGGCACCATCTGCTTTCTTCGCCACACTTTTCTATCGCACCCTTTTCTTCAGTGATCATTTCATGAAGGTGAGTATCGAACAGGATCATGATATAAGAACGAATTGTTCTTAAGTTGGAACTAGGATTCAGTGTGAGCCCAGAACTCATTCCTGGATCGGAATTAATGCCCATATCATATCATCCCAGAGTTCAATCATGTCAAACATAATTATACAATTGCTTCTATAATCAGTCTCCAAAAATACTTTTCCTTCCTGGGCTTCTTGACATCACCTCCTTCATATCTCCCCTATCCCTGTAAATGTCCCCTCCCCCCAAATTTCGTGTTATGTTTTCTTTCCCTATAGTCTCAACAACCCTGGGTTTCATTTATCAAAAAAGAGACACAACACAGCTTCAAGAGGGTAACCCCCAATAGTGGCGCACCTCAGAGATACATCCTAATATACACAATCATAAGCAAAATAAAAACAGAATGGCCATCACAGGATTGATGGAATAGTATATCTCTACATACAGCATACAGGTCATTAATGGAGCAGGACCTTGTTTGCCCAAGAACTTGGTAGAGCTGTCTTCAGTTTCCTCAGACACCATGTGTTTTCCAGCTAAAGTCCTCAGGTTACAATTGTGTCTGAGGTAGCATCAGGCTCACCCTGTAGGGATCCTGTCTGAAGGTCACACCGATGCAGCTTCTGGAGCATGCCATGCACCCCTAAGCTACAGAGTTCAGTGTCCCAGTGTTCTATGTCACCCATCTGGGTTCCTGTGTATCCCCAGATGACCTAGGTCGTCTGTCCACCAGCTGCATGCCACTAAAAACCCTCCCTGCTAATGTCCCCAAGAGTATCCTCAGTCTCTCCTGCCCTCACCTGGAAGTTAGTCCTCCGTCAACTCTCCTCTACAGACATGCCCGTATGTCCTCTTAAATGTGACATTTCCCTCTCCCAACTTCTACTCTGCCCCTCCCATCAGTAAGTCTCATCCCTCTGACAGGGCTGCCTCCCTATCTGGGAGATCTCACCCTACATGGACATGGTTACCCCTCAGCAGACAGCACACACACCCCACTACTCTCCCCTCTGGCCAGGTGACCTAGACTATACTTAACTGGAATGATGGTGTGTGGTAGATTGGCACAGGTCCACCTCTTTACCAGGCTGCTTGTGCCCAGACAGAAGCCTGGATGACCTGCAAACTTGAGTTTGTGCCTGTTCTAATGCTTGTTCTTACAGAAGTGGATTCATACAGTATTTGTCCTTTTGTGCTTCACTAACTTCACTCAGCATGTCTTCCAGCTCCCTCCATGTGTTGATGTGCTTCCTGGTTTCACCGCTGTTTTTCAGGGTGTGTATGTACCAGAGTGTTTTACCCACGCTTCCACTGATGGGAATTTGGGCTGTTTCTAGCTTCTGGCTATTGCGAACTGTGCTGTGATATGATGGAGTGTGTTAGTCTGGGTATACTACAGAAACAAATTCATAGACACGCATATGTGTATAGGAAAGAGCTTTATATAAAGAGTAATACATTAAGAAAACATCCCAGCCCAGTACAGATCAAGTCCATAAGTCCAATATTAGCCCATATGTCCAATACCAGTCTGTAAATTCCTCTTCAGACTCATACAACACATACAATGACATTGAGTGTAGGAAGATCACAGGTCAGTGGATGGAAAGTCTTATGTATTCAATGGCAATGGAAGCATCTTACCACTGGTATGGGTCTCCACGTGGCTCCTCCAGCTCCGAGGCTCTGGCTGCCATTAGCATAGATAGCTCCATGTAGCTTGTCAATAGGAATGTCTCTCAGGGAGTGAGTGTGTGTCCCACCATCAGGAAACTATTTATCTCCTTAGCGCCTCCAAATGATGTCATCAATCTGTGACCTGATTAGCAGGCCAAGCTCCATCCCTTCACTCTTGATAGTCTTATTTTGACAACAGATTATGTTAACTACCACAGGGAGCAGATCTACTTGAGTTCTGTAAAACTCCATTTTTTAAAAAGATTGCATACTGGATTAAAAAATGCTGATATCTGCGCCCATCCCAGATATTATGACTTAATTGGTCTGGGGTGCTAGCGCCCCAGGTATTTCTAAAATGCAGCCAAGTTATAGACGACCTGTATAGATTCTTACAATGGAAAAGTTAATGTACTGCCTGGGAAACGAGCCTCCTTTCTCTGGACTTCGGTTTCCCTTCTTCCAAAATCAAAGTTGGATGAAATGGCCTCTAAGGGCCTCCTAGTTCTCAGATTCCTTCATCTTGGAATAATTCAGAGTTTAGCATGCTGAGAGTGCCTGAAACCTGTGGGAAAGCAAAGTTGTTTGAGTCCATTTTTTCCTCCCAAATGATATTTTGCATTTGTTCTTGTGTGTACAGGCCTTTTCCCCGTACTAAGAATAAAAAGCATTCTATAGGAAGGTAGCTAAATATGCCTTGCCCTCAAAGAATTTTAGGAAACTAAAGGGGTCCATTTCTTGGAATGGAATAATTTAAACAGCAATGAGCACATGTTTCAACGAACACACACAAGTTGACCGGCATTCAGCTTCCCTATAGGACTAGAAAATCAGCTTGCAAGACTGTTTGGCAGACGGAAGGCAATGTAAGGAAGCATTTGCCAACGCTCTAGGTGTACAGTAGGCCCTCGGCAAATGGCAGTCCTTGTTACTGTTGTGCTCAAAACCAGAATTTCCCTAGGTGTGATGATCAGAACACCAAGCCATAGGAAGGGACGTAGTAAAAATATGGTCAGTCAACTAAGCTTGCGGATTATTGCTTACTGAATTTTAGAGTCACATAGCATGCTAAAGCTCTGGGAAGTCCTATAATACGTAATCCTGCTTATTAACCAATTCTGCTTTGTTTAATCAATAGTTCCTAAACTTTTTAACCCCAAATGCCACTGCAAGTCTGTGGCATTCATGCTCCACTAAGGGAAAACTGGGACAGACTGAGGAATAGCCATAAAACCCCAGTCATTTAGATCTGGGTAAGGGAGGCCGTGTGGGGCTGGGTGGTCTATAAAAGCAAGCCGGTGACACACATCTATGTACAAGAAAGAACATGATCTCAAAAAGCCAATTAACATTAAGGAGGCACACTAACCCAGTCCAACTGCCTGCCAGCCAGGCAGGCCCTCCTCAGATTCATGTAGCTTCAGGCTGATCCTGCAGAAAGGTGAAACAGGAAGCAGGGTGATGACAGGCTGCTGCCTGCAGAGTCTCAGGGATCCAAGGTCAGTAAGAACACACAGGGCACAGACAACTCTCAGGGCTGGGGGGCCCACATGCAGCTGCCCTGGAGAAATACCCAGAGTCCCAGCAGGCAGGAAGCCAAAGGGGGACAAAGAAAGGATGAAGTGCCCAGTGGATCACTTAGAAGTGCCCAGTGGCCACACCCAACAAGAAGGCGTCATCAAGCTCCAACCTGATAGGTAGAATTCCACTCCTAGACACTCGAACTGCCACCCAGGCCAAACTTTAAACAGTTTTTGGCAGAATATTGGTAAAATTGCTACAAATTATATAGGGCCAGGTGGTACTAGTGGTAATTTCTATTAATATAGTTAAGGGGGAAATGCTGTGAATAATACACAAAATTCTCCAGAATATACAGGTAGAGAAAATAGTTTAAGCCATAACTTACGGGTTCAGGATTACCCTGGTCCACAAGAAACCGTGACGGTGACTGTGTGATTAAGAGGAAACATTTGTACCTTTCGAGATGCTGCAGGTACTGAATTTAAGAAGAAAAGCTGTTTTCAGGGACTGACTGAAGAACCTAGCTGGGAGGCAGGGCAAAATCATACATAGAGGAGCGGTGCCACTAAGCAATGGCTAAATAGAGAACTAAAAAGTCCCAGCCCTCCACTAAACCAGCAATCAAACTGGTAAAAACTATTAGAATTAATTTTCTAAGAATTTTAGAAGCAAACAAACAAAACAAAACACCCAACTTAACAATTAAGTGGGGAAATGCTTAATGAAAAAATGAATTGCTAAATTTTAATAAGATCGTTGTATTTTGTCTACCCACCTACCTATTTCCCACTCAGCAGCTCAACCACGATGCCGGGACTGATAACCTTCATTCTCAATGTGGCTTATTGGTTCCAGAGCGGACACTATGTCCAAGAACGATGGCTGTATGTTTTAACCCGTCTGGTGGTTCCCTTGTGGATTGGTTCAGGGGGTTATCTAGGTTCCACCCACCTCAGAACTTTCTCAGGGCCTAGCTTACCTTCATCTTGGTATTTTTCCAATAGTTTTAAAGGCAAATATATTAGCCATAGCCACGTAGGGCAAGGAATAACATACAGGGCAGGCAGCAACAAACTGAAAATCTTGAGAAGGAAGAAGCTGGGGAAGGGGATGCATAAAAGAACAAGGACGTTGAAGGCCACTCTAGAGACCATACCATCTACAAGGTCACATAGATGACCCGGACTGTATATTTATACAGGAAAAAAACTGACAAGACCTGTTTTCGCTTTGGGTTGACTTTTAGGTTCCACAAAAGCAGTAGGCTTGGTGTTTTGTTTTCTTTATTTTGTTGGGGTTTTTGCATCCAGAGTTCGTAGCTGATAGGAAATGCTAATAGAACAGAAATTATGGTCATACACAACAAAAGTAGTGTCTACAAAAAGCTAACAAATATCACTGAACAAATGAACAACTAAAATCTACAAGAAGCAATAAGAAACTCTGAGAGGGAGGATAATCTGATTTCCGAAGTTACCACATTGTAATATCTTAAATGTTTATAAAGAAAATGTCTATGAAATGTTTCAAAATATTAAATAGTGATAACAACAACAATACATGCAAGATAGCATGATTCATTCACAGCGAGAAGTGTATTAATAGAACTGTTCTTGAGGATGCACAGACAAGGATTTTAAATTATCTGGCTTAAATATTCTCAAAGAGCTGAGGAAAACCACGGACAAAGAAAGAAGGAAAGAAAACAAAGAGAACTATATCACACCAAATACATAGCAGCAAGAGATAGAAATTATTTAAAGGAATCGAATCGCAATTCTGAAGCTGAAAAGTTTAATACTTGAAATAAAAGATTTATTAGACAATTTCAACAACAGATTTGATCAGGAAGAAAACAGACTCAGCAACTTGAAGATCTATGAAAAAATTGATCTATCGAAGAAGCCAAAAGAAAACATAATTAAATAAACTGAACAGAGCCCATGAGGCCGTTGGTACACAATGTAACATATCAGCGTACTCATTACGGAAGTGCCAGCAGGACAGGAGAAAAAGAAGGGGCAGCCGCAAACTTGAAAAAATAGAGCAAAACTTTCTAAGTTTGTTGAAAGACATAAATTTATTCATCCAAGAAGCTTGACTAGCCCCAAGGAGGATAATCAAAGAGATCCATTCAAATAGACATGCTAAAATCAAACTGTCAAAAGTCAAAGAAAAGGAAAACTCTGGAAAGCAGTAAGACAGAAGCAACCACCATATATAAGGGATATGCGATACAATTAAGAGATTTATTGTCAGAAATTGTTCCAGATAAACGGCAGTTGGATAACATACTAAACATTCTGAAAGGAAAATTAAGATTTTAATATCTAGCAAAACCGTCTTTCAAAAATAGAAAGAAGAAATTAAGATACTTCCAGATAAACAAAAGGAGTATACTGAACAGCCTGCTAGAAGAACAGCCTGACAAGACATGCTGAAGTGAGACCTTCAAAATAAAATGAAAGGACACTAGCCAGTAACTTAATGATATAAGAAAAAAAATTTAAATCACCAACAAAGATTACTCCTTGTAACTATAATTGCCAATGTTCACTTTATTTTTGCTGTGTACAAAGAATAATTATGAAGTTATTTTAATGGGCACACAATGTGTAAGGATATAGTTTATAATAATAACAACATATACAAGAAAAAGAATTATATTCGAGCAGATTTTTAGTGTATTGTTGAAATTAAATTGGTATTAATTCAAAATAAGTTTTCATCTATTTAAGGTGTTGATTGTAACCCCTAGGGTAACAAAAGAGAAAATAACTAAAATGTATACCAAAAAATGAAATGAGAAGTTGTGTTAGTCAGAGTGCACTAGAGAATCAAATTCATGAACACTCATATGTGTATAAGAAAGAACTTTATATACAAAAGCAATTGAATATTAAGAAACCATCCCAGCCCAGTCCAGGTCAAGTCCATAAATGCGATATTAGACCATATGTGCGATACCAGTCTATAAATGCTTCTTCAGACTCACCCAGCACATGCAATGATGCCAAGTGCTGGAAGATCATAGGCCAGTGGGTGGAAAGTCTTGTGAGTCCAGTGGAAGTGGAAGTATCTTAGCACTGGTGTGGGTCTCCACGAGGCTCCTCCAGATCCAGGGCTCTAGCGTAGCTCCATGTGTCTTGTCAGCAGGAAAGATGAAGCAAAGAGTCTGTCTATATCTGGCCTCCAGTGAGCTATTTAACTCTGTGACATCTCCAAATGAGGCCATGAAGCTGCGACCTTATTGACAGGCTAGATTCCACCCCTTTGCAAGTTGTCACCAGATTATGTAACTACCACAGAAATATACTAGAGAAAATTAATTAAACTTAAAGTAAGATATTAATGGAGAAATTAAGGAACAAAGAAATAAGAAATATAGAAAATAGCAAATTTCAAGAAGTAAGTCCTGACAGTAATTACTTTAAGTGTAAATGGATTAAACTCCTCAGTAAAAGGGGAGAAACTAGTGGATTATCCAGAGATACCAAATGGTTGTAGATACAGGAGTAATCATTAATAATCTTAAGGTTTCTAAGACTGTAGGTGTGGACAGGATAGAGAAAGCAGTGGCGAAAAACATAATAATCCCTCCTGTCTAGCGAGCAATACAGGGACAGAAGGGAAGGAAGACAGAGGAGTGACCGATACAAGTTGTTCTCACGGTTGGTTTGGGGAATGTGAGGAGGTTTCTGTCTGATGACTACAATTTACTCTAAGAGCAGAAGTGAGGTACCATGTGTTGAGAATAAGAAGGAGAGAGTTTGTGTGATGTGAGGAAGGGATAAGTGTGGGGATCAGAGGTGTAAATGGAATAAACGGAAAGAACCTATACTAAAGGCTTATCCAACAAACCCAACTAGAGAGGAAGCAGGAGCTACTAGTAAACCTAAGGGGCTGGTGGAATCCCTGAAACTATCGCCTTTAGTCATCACTCAGGTCTGCAACCGAACTCGCCCCCATGGTTCTACTTCTAGCCGAACAATAGATAAGTTCATGAGGTGAACAGTAATACTAGAGAGGTACACATGCCTTACAATAATAAACCATTTGAGATCAAAAGGGCAGCATTACCCCAAGGACAAAGTTCAAAAAGCAGGAAAGGTTAGAAAAGAAGGAGGGACCGAAACAGGAAATATAGGGAGGAAGCGAAATACGTGATATTACACTGAAGGGATGGCAAATAATGACATGAAACAAAATGCACATGTATGATTACATGGAAAACCGATTGGTTTTGTAAACCTCAACCCAGTTCACAATAAAAAGTTTCAAAAATCTCTAAAAAAACAAAACAAACGAAACTAATGGATTAAAACAAAATCAAAACAGTCTCTAAATATCTACAAGATATTCACTTTAAATGCAAATATACAAATTGGTTGAAGGTGAAAGGATTTATGAAAAGATATTTCATAACTACATACATGCAAATATTTCCAAAAATACCTTAATTAAAAATTAACATATTTGAGGAGAGAAATAGATTTCCACAAAATAGTTGGAACTCTGTTTTCAATAATGAATAGAAAAATTGGATTGGAGATCCATAAGAAAATAGGAGACTTAAAAAATGCTACAAACCTTGTAGACATATAGAAAACAGTTCACAGAAAAAAATAGAATGTATATTGTTATCAAGTACACATAAAACATTCTTCAGGATAGATCATAAGACATGTCTCAATAAATTTTAAAAGACTAAAGTCATACAAAATGTCATTTCTAACTACATCAATGGCAAACAGAAAATTTACAAATATATGGAAATTTAAATAATACATTCTTATGAAGGCAATGGGCCAAGAAATAGCCCAAGTGGAATTAGCATATACTTGGAAATAAATAAAGAGTAAAACACAATATAAGACTAAAATTCATGCCATGAAAGCAATGTACAGAAGGAAATTTATATAACCAAAGTTGCACCGTACAAACTGAACTAACAAATACAAGGGTGCATTAGCAAAGAACAATCAACAAAGAAAACAACTAAGACAGATGTATGAAATAATCATAAACCTACTGCAAGGATAAGGAAATAAAGTATTGCTATATAATCATAGAAACCTTTTCAAACAAAATATCAAATGCAAAGGTATTATTTATCTACATATCCTCAATTTAGTTCTACATACTTCTAAAGGTAATGATTTTATCCCTCCAAACTTTCCTTGAAGAATTCTACACTCTTCAGTTGAGACTATGTCGAAATTATAGTTTGGACATCCTTGAAGGACTTGGATCTCAAATCTTCTTTGGTTTGAAGAACAGAAGCAAATCTGAAGGGGCATGATGAGAGCTGCTGGGTTAGGTAACATTTACCAATGAAGTTATTACAGCACAACCCTTGCTGCCTGCCCTTAAAGAATGAGCAGGTTCATTGTCATGGTGGGAAAATTCCTCGATGGAACTTTCCTAGCTTTTTTATCACCAATAAGTTTTCAATTTTCCTAAAACTTCTTCATAATAAGCTCCAGTCATCACCCTGTGTTCTTTGAGAACATCTGTCCAAATTACCCCTTTGGCCTCCCAAAAAGCAGTTGGTACAACTTGCTGAGTTGATACCGTTGCCTTGAATTCAACTAGCCAATCAAGTCACCTGGATGTCACTGCTTTGATCTAACTTTGCTTCATGGATCACATTATTGAACCTAAGACTCACGTATGATTATAGGTGGTTCCTAAAATTATCTTCATTAGCTTCAATTTGCTTTAAAACACTGGTGGAAAGATTAGTTCTTTGAATTTGCTTATCTTTATACAATGCTTTTGGCTCTCACTGAGTCCAAAGCCTGCTGAGGCTGAGGAGTTTGCTTATAATTGAAAATGCTGAACCTGGCGAGACCCTCTGCCTCCTGTCCCAATTTCAGTAGCTGTCCCATCAGTGACAATTTTACAGTCATCTTCCACCGGTTTCTGGATTTTTGCCACAATACATTATTAATTGATTTTGAAAGTCTTTCATCTCTTGGTTCATCTCAAAGGTCTTCTCAAACCTCCGTAACATGCTTGCTCCATCTAAACCTTTTGTTTCATGTGGAACAGCACTCTTGTAAAGTTGTTGTAAAGCCTTAGCGATTTTAGAAGATGTCTACCCAAGTTTTGTAAAAGTATAATATTAATGCTGACCTAAATATCATCCTCTTTATCATGGCATAAAAAAGTTTCTTTTTTTTTTGAAGACACCCTAACAAGTATGTGTTGCTGCTATTGTTGTTGTCATTAGATGCAAGACACATATATTACTGAGACATATGTCTGCAGCCAAACACTATTGTAGTGTTGAAACAAACTTGCCCCAAATTGGAATCCCAGTAGCATAAAGCTATATTCATATACAGACGACATGATTATTTACCTAGAAATATCCTAAGGAAACTAACCAAATTACCCTTAGGTCAAACAGCTTAGTAAGGTTGCAGAATATAATGCTAACATATGAAAAACAATCGTATTTTTATGTAGTCGTAAATAAAATAAGGAATCGATTAGTTTGCATTGTCATGCTGGCAAAGAATATTGAAAGCACCTTGGACAGCCAAAAGGACAAACACTTCTGTCTTAAAAGAAGTACAGCCAGAGTGCTCCTTCAAGGCAAGGATGGAAAGACTTCATCTCATATACTTTGGGCATGTTACCAGGAGAGACCAGTCCCTGGAGCAGGACATCACACTTGGCAAAGTGGAGAACAAGCCAAGAAAGAGGAAAGCCCTCAACAAAGTGGCTTGGCTGAGTGGCTGCAACAATGGGCTCAAGCACAGGAGCAATGGGGAGGATGGCACAGGACCGGGCCGTGTTTTATTCTGTTATAAATAAGATGACTAGGTTGGAACAGACTCCATGCAACTAACAACACAAACCAATAAAATGGCACAGTTATAAAATGTACAAATGACATAATTTACAATTACATAAAAAGTAATTAGAAATAAATATAGCAAGATATGAACAAAACCTCCACACTGAAAACTAAAAAAGTATTGTAAGAGAAATCCATACTCAAATTCACTGCCAGTGATTCAATTCTCTTCATAATGACCCTAGAGGAAGATTAAAACAGCCTATGGGTTTCCTAGGCTGTAAATCTTTATGGAAGCAGAACGCTTTATTTCTCCTGCAGAGCAGCGAATGAGTTTGTATCACCTACCTGGTAGTTAGTAAACCAATGCATATGCACAATACCACCAGGCTCCTTAAGAGAAATAAAAGAAAGTTTAAATAAACGGAGAGATATCCCATGTTCATGGATTGAAAAGCTCAATATTTTTACATGTACATTTTCCAAATTAAAACTAAATTCAGCATAACCTCAAATAAAATAGTATATAAGTGTAGAAGTAGATTCTGAAATCCATTTGGAAAAATCAGTATAATGGACTTTTAATAGCTAAAGAAACCTTTAACCAGAAGAAGAAGAACAAGCAGCAGCAGCAGAAGAAGAAGAAGAAGAAGAAGAAGAAGAAAAAGAAGAAGAATGACGAACCCATAACACCTGATTTCAGGGTTACACCTTAGTTAAGCAGTATAGTAAACAAAAAGTACAGACAACTGGATGCATAATCAATCATTTGATATTCAATAAAATCATCAAAGCAATTCAATGAAGAAAGGTAAGTCCTATGAAAAAATGCTTCTGAAATAACTGGATACAAATATTGGAAAAAGAATTCTCATCCCTCTCTCACACCATATACAATATTAATTGAGATAGATCAGATACCTAAATGTAAAAACTAAAACTATAAAAATTTTACAGAAAATACGGTAGAATATCTACACGGTCTGGAGATTGACAGCGATTATTTGGATAAGACCCAAAGAGGGATGATGATCAATGAAAGGCTTAATAACTTAGATTTAATAAAACTAAAAACTGGCCGTTAAATTGTATCTTTTAGAATATTAATAGAGAATCATTGGACTAGGAAAAATATTTTCAAAACAGATACTTTGGACATGTTCTTAGGATAGACCAGTCCCTGCAAAAAGACATAAAGCTTGGGAAAGTTAAAGGGCAGTGACAGAGAGACAGCTCTGTGATGGGATGGGTTGACACAATGGATGCAACAATGACTTCAAACATCACAACTCTTGTGAGGGTGCACAGGACCAGCCGGGTTTCTTCTGCTATACACGGGGTCACTATGAGCCAGAACTGGCTTGGCATTACCTAAACACAATAAGAACAATTCCTGAACAAAGGAGCCAGTCCTGGGACAAAAATGGCTTGTGCCTTGGCTTCCTAACCACACGGTCAGTCGTTAGAATTCATTGTCCATTCTGAGGGAGAAAGAGGAAGGTTTCTGTTCCCATCAGATTTACGGTCGTGAGAACCTGAAGGGACAGTTCTGCTCTGTCCTATAGGATCACGATGAGTTAGAACTGATTCAATGGCAGTGAGTTACCTGGTGAAAGAATGGCAAGTGGGATACATTAAGAAATTCTACAGTTCAATAATAAAAATTATTATTTTACTGTTAGTTTAAAATATAGATAATTAAAGTATAATTAAAATACACACATGCATCAATGCTTAATGATGCATCTATGTCAATAAGTAACATTAGCTGTATTAAGGTTATATATCAACATGGCTGGGCCATGATTCTCACTGGTTTAGTAGTAATGTGATGATGCAATTTGACAGTTCTGTAATGATGGCTGTTATATAATTGTGTAGTCACATTCTATTTTATGATCTGATGTGATCATTCCCCACTTTTGCATTAACTCTTATTTTTGCGTAACAACCTGGTTTAGGGGACCTAATGCTGTTAGATATTACATGAAGGTACAAAAACGAATTGACAAGAAGCATATAAAAATGCTCAGTTTCTTCAATCACAGGGATGCACAAATTAAATTCACAGTGAGATATTTCTACATGCTCACCATAATGAATAAAATTTTAAAGATTGGCAACACAAAATATGGCCAAAAGTAAGGAATAATGAGAAGTCTCATACATTGTTAGGGAATGTAAATTGTACAGCCACTCTGGATAAATGTATAAAGTAAACATGTGCTACATATGCACAGTAATTCAAGAAAGTATTAATCCTAAAGAAATTAAAAATATGTGCACAAAAATATGTGTATTTAGACAATTCTGAGAAGGATTGTTCAATGTTAGAAAAGCAATCAAAGCAATCTACCATAGGTAGAAAACAAAATAAATTAATCATACCAATCAAAGCAGAAAAGACATTTGATAAAACTCAGTATCATTCTTGATAAAAACACTCAATAAAATAGAAATAGGAGGGAAATTCCTTAACATAATAAAGACCGCATATGAAAAACCAAAGGCCAGCATCTCACTCAATGAAGAAAAATTGAAAGCAATGCCGCTGAAGAAGCAGCAGACAGAGTTGTGCTTTATCGCCACTCTTATTTAATATAGTCCTGGAAGTCTTAACCAGAACTGTAAGATATCAAGAAAATATTTGATCAAGAAGATATTAAAGGCATCCATATTGGTAAAGAAGAAACAAAACCCTATTTGTAGATGGCATGATCTTATACCAGTCTGTGTGATCACGAGGTTCCAAAGAACAAAAAATCATATCATTGGGTGCACACCTCCATGATACAATCCCTGAGGGCAAACAGGTGCATAAGCAAATGTGGCAAAGGAAGCTGATGGTGCCCAGCTATCAAAAGGTATAGCGTCTGGGGTCTTAAAGGCTTGAAGATAAACAAGCAGCCATCTAACTCAGAAGTAAAAAAGCCCATATGGAAGAAGCACACCAGCCTGTGAGATCACGAGGTATCGAGGGGAGCCAGGCATAAGGCATCATCAGAACAAAAAAGTCCTACCATAGTGAATGAAGGGGGAAGTGCAGAGTGGAGACCCAAAGCCCATTTGTCAGCCACTGGAGATCCCCTTGCACAGGGGTCTAGGGGAGGAGATGAGTCAGTCAGGGTGCGACGTAGCACCGATGAAGAACACAGCTTTCCTCTAGTTCCTAAATGCTTCCTCCCCTCATGATCCGAATTCTACCTTGCAAGTCTGGCTAGACCAGAGGATGTACACTGGTGCAGATAGAAGCTGGAGGCACAGGGAATCCAGGGTGATGATCCCTTCAGGACCAGGGGTGTGAATGACGACACTGGGAGAGTAGAGGGAGAGTGGGTTGGAAAGAGGGAACATAGTACAAGGATCTACATGTGACTTCCTCCCTGGGGGATGGACAACAGAAAAGGGATGAAGGGAGACATCGGACAGGGAAAGATATGACAAAATAATAATTTATAAATGACCAAGGGCTCATGAGGGAGGGGGGAGCAGGGAGGGAGGGGAGAAAAAGAGGACCTGATGCTAAGGGCTTAAGTGGAGAGCAAATGCTTTGAAATAGATGAGGGCAATGAATGTACAGATGTGCTTTACACAATTGATGTATGTATGGATTGTGATAAGAGTTGTATGAACCCTTAATAAAAAGTTTAAAAAAACAAAGATCCAATTTTAAAGAAGCTTAATGAGGGGGTACCACCAAAACACATAATTTTCCCCCAAAGTTATTCATTTAATATTTTTTTACAAAACAACCATATCACATTCAAAGTACTCCAATGTATTATAATTGTCAAGTTTGAGATTGCATTCTTGGAAACATTTTGCAAACATTTGTTTGGATGGCTAACAGCACTTCCCTAACTTTTTCTTTACCTTTTCTACATCATCAAATTGCTGTCCTTTCATGTCTGTCTGCATTCACAGAAATAAAAAGTCACACAGAGCCAGGTCAGGTGAGTCAGGTTCCTGGGAAAAGAGAGGCACGCTGGGTTTTGTCAAAAACTGGTGCACTGAGATGGCTGCGTGAGCAGATGCATTGTCATGGTGGCAAACCCAGTCCCCCCTCTGCCACAAATCAGGCCTTTTTTTTTTTTTTTGGTCACACACTGTCATATGCAATCTTTTCAGAACCTCTAAATAAAAAGCTTGATGAACAGTCTGACCTGGTGGAATGAACTCCAAATGCACTATGAGTCGACATTTTCATTCATTTGGGAAGTTGACGGACATCCAGCTCAAGATTTGTCATCAATCAACATTTCATTTTTTGAAATGTGAAAATCACTCGCACACTTGACTTTTTCCCATAGTGCTGTCCTTGTAAGCTGTGTTCAACATCACAAGTTTCAGCAGCATTTTTCCCAAGCAGGAAGCAAAATTTCACAGCCACATACTGTTCTCTTAAATGAGCCATCAGAAGAAAAAAAGAAGAGAGAGGTTCGAGTGGAACTACTTTTATGAAAAAATTCACTGTGACCACAGAGAACTTTCCCAGGCAACGCCACCGAGTGCACTAACTCAGAGTACGCTACTCATTGCTCACTTCACCTAGCAGAGAAAATGCGGACTACAAAATCTCCACACTGCCCAGGCAATTCTGATATATTTTTAGGGACCCCCCTCATATATATGTACACAGAAAGATTTATCTCAATGAAACGGATCACACAATTGCAGAGGCTGGAAAGTTCCAAATATAAGTGTCAGACGTCAGACTGGCTGATTCCCTTGACTCCAATAGCTGCATGGGCTGACAAACCCAAGATTAGTAGATAAAATAGCAGGCTGCTGATAATTCCCAGGTTCAGCAAACAGTACTTTCAGGTCAAGCCAAAAGAATCAAAGGTCAGATGAGACACCAGATGCCAGCTATAGATACAACCAAAAGAAGGGAGCTTTGCCAGAGCTTCCACATATATTGTAAGCAGATTATCCTCCGGAGTAAACTCCTCTTTAGTTGGTTGCCTGCGACTAACAGATCTCATCATGGTGAAAACGGCATGATTCATATTGTACCATGAGGGGTGACTACATACCAGCAATCAAAGTCCTGAGAATCATAGCCCAGCAGAGTTGGCACACAGCCTCATGGCCTATGCTTGGCTCGAAGACGTTTATGGAGTATATACACCCACAAAGTGGTTTCACACATATCACTCTTGTTACAAACAATAGTTGAGAGTAACACTTTTTTTCTTTTCTTTTTTTAAATAAAATTTTCAATGAAGGATCACGCTGCCAATTAAGTTTTCAATTAACAACTTCTATACAGTGACATTTCATTTTTTTTATTCCAAAAGAAATCAGAAACAAAAATAGAACAAACTAAGAATGAATTAAAGGAGAAAACAAATTATGTTAAATTTTAACCTAAAATTTTTTTTAAACCTAATTCTGTCTGCATTAACTGTGGGCAGGATTTTTCCCATCCCTGGTCAATGTTCCAAAGGTATTCAATGGAGGCTTATTCCCGCCACTGAATTCCCTGTGCGTTCTCTGCATATTGACTTTGAGCTGGCATCGTCCTTCATACCCTTCTCATCAGAATTTAAGCTCTAATATATTTCCCTCTTCCGATCTTGGGTTTTGTTTTTTACACTCCTTGGATCACACTAACTGATATGCTTCTTCCATGTGGGATTAGTTGCAAACTCGTTTAAATGGCTGTTTTTTTTTGAGACCCCCAGATGCTAATCTTTCTAACAACTAGGCACCATCTAATTTCTTCACCACACTTTGCTATAGCCTTCTTATCTTCAATGAACCCTTCAAGAGGGTAAGTACTGACTAGGGACACATTATAAGATCTCATTGTCATTAGGACTCAAAATTCATTCAGATATCTACGGTATGTGTATATATATATCCTTGTTCCCCTTTAGTGGCAACAATCGCAGTTTTTTGAGGGATAGTCTAAGTGGCCTCCATGGAGCTGTTAATAATTAAACTACTTCAAGGAAATGAAGAGGATATTATAACTTTCATTTAACAACCCAAAACACTTTGATGAATCCAACATGCTGGAGTATAGGTATTTCATGATGTATGAATAACAGTATTAGGATGTTTGTGATTCTTTGAATTGAATTTTATAAGTTTTTATGCTGGTGGTGATTATAATAGTATTACTACTAATAAAAAAGGAGCAGTGATGGCATATTGTGATGTGTTGGCCTGTGAACTGTGCGGTCAGCAGTTCGAAACCACCAGGAGAAAGATAAAGCCTTCTATTCCCATACTGAATTTACTGTCTCCAGAGGCAGTTCTACTCTGTCCTATAGGGTTGCTATGAATCAGCATTGACTTGATGGCAGTGAATGAGTACTCTTACTACTATTTAATGAAAAACCAAACTCATTGCCATTGAGTCCATTATGATTCATGGAAACTCCATGTGTTGCATCAATGTACTCAATAGGGTTTTCTTAGTTGTAAGATCACCAGACCTTTCTTCGATATCACTACTACATGGGTTCAATCAGACAACCTTTAGAAACCATTGACAATGAGTCAAATCTGTTCATAGAAACCCTATAGAAGAGTAGACCTGCCTTCATATGACTTCTAAGACTATAATCCCCTCAACCGAATCACAGCAAAATTCAATAAATGAAGAAAAGCGTAGAACTGTCAAGGATTTCATTTTTACTTGAGTCTACAAACTATGCCCTAGAAGCCACCATTAAGAAATAAAATTGAGTTAGGGAAATATGCTGCAGAAGCCTTGTTTAAAGTGTACAAAAGCAAAGATATCAACTTGAGAATTAAGGGGCACTTGACCCAAGCCTTGGTTTTTTCAATTGCCTGATTTACATGTAAGTGGGACAATGAATAAGGATGACTCAATAAGATGTCTTTGAATTATGGTGTTGGTTGCTAATATTTAGTACACCATAGATGGAATCCCAGAAGAAATAAAAATATATTTTGTAAGATGTACAGCCAAAACATCATGGGGAAAGGCCACTAGACTTGGTTGAGTGGAGTGTCAGTCAAAGGAAAATCCTCAGTTAGATGAATTGATACAGTACCTCCAACAATAAGAAAAACGGTGGATGTGGTGCAGGATTGGGCAGTGTTTTCGTTACACGAGTCAGAGATAAGACACTAACACCTAAAAACAATATCAAGCGCAGTCATTCACACGTTTTTCTTGTAGAGCAGCTGATGGGGTTGAACTACTAACCCTTTGGTTAGCAGTTGTGTTTTATCTACTGCACTACCAGAGTCCTTTTACCTTTAGTAGATTTTTCACCAATGATTAGTACCAACCAAAGACATAATAAAATAATAATGCTGTTCTTGTTAGGTGCTGTCTTGTCAATTCCAACTTAGTGGCCCTACATTCAACAGAACAAAACACTGCCTGATCCTGTGCCATCCTCACAATTGTTCTTAGATTTGAACCCATTGCTGGAGCCAATGTGTCAATCTGCCTCATAGGGCCTGCCTCTCTTTCACTGCCTCTCCCTTTACCAAGCATGATGTCCTTCTCCAGGGACTAGTCTCTCCTGACAACATGTCCAAAAGTACCAGGGACAAAGCCATCCTTGCCTGGAAAGGGCACTCTGGCTGTTCTTCCAGGACAGATTTATTGTTGTTGTTCTTTTGGCTGCCCATGGTATTTTCAATATTCTTTGCAACACCATAGTTCAATTGTGTTCATTTTTCTTCAGTTTTCCTTATTTGATGTCCAAATTTCACATGGATGTGAGGCAATTGAAAATACTATGACTTGGCTAGGTGTACCTTGGGCCTCAAAGCAACATCCTGGTTTTTCAACACTCTAAAGAGGTCTTGTGCAGCAGATTTGCCTCATGTAAAGCATCCTTTGATCACTTTACTGCTACTTCCAGGATCCTTTATTGTGGATCCAAGCAAGATGAAATCCTTGACAACTTCCATCTTTTCTCCATCTATCGTGATTTTACCCACTGATCCAGGTGTGGGATATTTGCTTTCTTTACATAGAATTGCATTCCATTCTGAAGGCTATAATCCTTGATCTTCATCAGCAAGTGCTTCAAATCCTTGTCATTTTCATCAAGGAAGTTTGTGTCATCTACTTATTGAAAGTTGCCGGTAAGCCTTCCTCCAATCCTGATGCCTAATTCTTCTTCATATCATCCAGCTTCTCTGACTTTTGGCTCAGCCTACATATTGCATAAGTATGGGATAGGATTCAGCCCTGGCACACACCTTTCCTGATTTTAAACCATGTAGTATACTCTTGTTCTGTTTCCCTCAACAACCTCTTGATCCATGTACAGGTTCCACATGAGCACAACAGACCATTCTGGAATTCCCATTCTTCTCAAGGCAATACCTAATCTGCTGTGAGCTACCCATCGAATGCCTTTGCATGGTCATTAATATATAACTAAACATCTTTCTGGCACTCTCTGCTTTCAACCAAAATTCATCCGACATAAGCAATGACATTCCTTGTTCTATATCTGAAGCTGGCCCAAATGCAGCAAGCACACAGGCAGGAATGCTGGCACACAGCCTGCCCCCAGCCTAAGCCTCTGGCCGTTCCTTGTCAAAGTCCTGCTGCAACTGTGGTTGGATGTTCTTCAGCAAAATTTTACTTGCATGTAATATTAATGATATTTTTCTATAATTTGAGCATTCTGTTGGATAATCTTTCTTGGAATGGGTACAAATATGGATCTCCTCCGGTCAGCTGAAAAAGTGGCTGTCTTCCAAATTTCTTGGCATAGATAAAGTACTTCCAGTGCTTCATCAGCCTCTTGATACATTTGATTGGTTTTCCATCAATTCCTGGATACTTCTTTTTGGCTGATGCTTTCAGCAAATTGAACTTCTCTTGTTTCAGTACCATTGGTTCTGGTTCATATGCTACTTCTTGAAATCATTGCACATTGATTAGTTATTTTTTGTATAGTGCTGACAATCTTCTTCCTTTTTGTTTTTTAACTCTAGGTCTTCACACATTTCAAAATCCTAGAGCTCACAACGGTGCAATTCCCCAGCTGTCATTTCTGTGAGGAAGCATTTTGTGACATTGTGCATGGTATTACCATGAATTGGGACCAATCCCACAGCAACTGACCATGACCACCACCACATGTGCTATGTGAATGGATTCCGTATATACACTGTGTGAGTCTGGGAGACTAGCGAACCAAATCCACAGAAACTCATATGCATGTAAGAGAGAGTTCTATATAAAGACATGTGGCCATTAAGAAAGTCCCCCAACCCAGTGCGGTCCACGCCCATATGTCCAACAGCGATCTACAAAATCCTCCTCCATCTCACAAAACACATGCAATGATGCCGACTGCAGGAGGAAAGCCAAATCAGTGAGCATGTAAGCATCTCAGCGCTGGCAGGGATCTCCATGTGGCTGCTCCAGCACCCAGGGCTGCATCAGGGTAGGTCCATGTGGCTTTTCCTCAGGGATGTCTTTCAGGGAAATGAGCCTTGCCAGCTGAAGCAGGGAACTGGCTAAGGCAGCTACACCCTGGTCCGACCATCAGAAAGCAAGAGACTCAAGAGCCAGAAAGGCGAGGTTCACCAAGCCACTTATCTGTCTGCCCTTCAATTCATCTCACATGAGTTTATTGGCCAGGTTGGCACAATAAACCTTAACTATCTCAATGCAAACACCATTAAGATGCAGGCCCAGATATTTGCTGAGGTTCATAAACAAACACACACATATATAGATATATATTCATAGAAAAAGATCACACACACATTCTCACCTATACATCAAGACACATACCACAAGCACACACACTCCCATACACATTGTCCTCTACAGCAGACACACACACTCCCACACACTTGTTTCTGAACATGTACCCATGGGTTCATATAACACATCACCTGCTGCTTCAATGAAAAGAGGTTTGGTGACCCAGAAACACATGCCAGCACAGGGGCACACATACAAAATCAAAAGGGCACTGTGTGTCCTCACATGCACATAGACACACACACGTGCACACATGCACATGTGTGCCCTTGCACTCGAATGCACCAAGCACGCAGGCAGGAATGCTAGCGCACACCCTGTCCCGAGTCTGCTCTGTTCCCTGGTCCATGCTGCCACACAGTGGAGACCCTGCATCCTCCCAAGCACTTCCTCCCATGCACCTCACTCCCTCGCCCATCCTTGGCCTAGGCAGTCACATGGATGAAAAGACAAAAATATAGATGAGGGAAGGGGGCAGTAGGCAGTGAGGAAGGGAAGGGGCAGAAGATGAAATAATAATACTGCTGGGTTTGTTCATTTTGGTGATAATTAGCAGTGCGAATACCGGCCGCTCTCGGCTGATCCCGCGTGATGGATGCCTGGTGGTGCTGAATGCAAATTAGCATAATTTCATTACCGAGGGACCCGTGAAAAGGTTCAATTATAGAGCAATGTCATTAATACCAGTGCTTGTTAAACTAATGGAAAGAGACAGGCCCTGCAGCTCAGTGAGGTAGCCGTGTGCTGGGAATGCAATTAATGTTGGAATCCCAAGTACCTGGGCCACGCCCTGCTCCCTGGCACTGCCCCCAAGATCTTACAGACTAAGGCTTCCAGAGAACGCCCCCCAAGCCCACCCCCATCAGAAGAATAGCACCTTCCAGCTTGATTAGCCTTAATTAATCACCTCGCCCTCAGGCTACAGATGGAGAGACTGAGGCCTGCAGAGGGCAAGAAATACATGCCAGGTCCGCAGCGCAAATGGGCAGCCCAGCAGAAGCGGGCCTGGGGAGGGTGTTCGCTCATTCCTGTTTGGGAGGGGAATTTCTTAATTGTCTCGCTTACATCATGACTCGCTTTCCCCTGGATTGTGGAGGTCCTCCGGTCCACTCAGCATGCTCCACTCTATCAATGGTATCACAGCAAATGCATTCACCTGAGCCCTTTCACCAGCTGGTCCCTGAGCTGCTCAGAGTGAGTTTGGTTAGGGTCTACTTCAAGCTGAAGCTATGACTCCTTTGAGACAAGCAAAACCTGGAAGGCCATTCCCACAGCCATTCCTTCCGTCCCACCTTCCATTCATTTGCTTATTCCCCTGATGTACCCTTATCAAGAGACTAAAAGCTCCCACAGAGGGAGAAACCCCTCACCCCCTGAGAGAGGTGCCCTTGGCATGAAAATTCTTCGCGTTGTCATTATAAGTCCCTGGTTTGACCTCAGCAAAAGTAAGTCATGCTTGGCACTTGACTTTACCTCCCTCCCCAAGAGCCCTTGACAATGACTTCATGTCCCACCTCTCCCCCAGATTCAGTACCGTATGCACACCGAGTTGGGTCATAAGAATTTGCTGTATTTTTTACCACCTCTGTAATATTTTCTTCTATAATTGTAAGTAAAACAGCCGAGTCCTAAAATACCCCTAAGCTGGAGAATGACTCACACTGTATATTACTGAACACATAAAAAGATGCAGTGACTCAGAAGGGCACAGCAGAATTGACAAGCCCCACAAAAGGCTTCATTGTTTGCATTCTAAAGGTAAGGAGGAGCGAGGGAAGCGAGGCAGATGCACATGGTCCAGTCCAGTGGTCTGGGCAACTGACACCTGTCAGATGGCCTGGCGGACTTTGGTGAGCTAGGTTCACTCCTTAAAGAAGTCAGATTCTTTCCTATGAGAAAGACGACCGGAGATCTTCATTTCTGCCTGAATGTGCTGACAGGGTGGGGAGAAGCAACTTTGAAAACAATTGGGCCATTAAAGAAAAAAAATAATAAAACAGTTGTCATTGACTCGATTTTCCACTCAGGCTGTCTCTGAATGTGTCAGAATGGAACTGTTTCATGGGGTTTTCAAAGCCGTGCCTTTCGGAAACAGATTGCCAGGCCTTTCTTCCAAGGAACCTCTGGGTGTGTTTGAACTGACATTTTGGTACTAGTTGAGGGTATAACCAATTGACCACATAGGGACTCCCAGTAGGTGATCAAACCCACCGCCTTCGGGTCAATTATGACTCTGAGTGACCCCAGATGACAGAGTAGAACTGTCCCATGGGGTTTCCAAGGCTGTAAACATTTAAGGACACTGACTGGCTTATCTTCCTCCTCTGGAGGAAGTTGATGATTCAACATTAGTTGCAGCAGTCCCTCAACAGGGAGCTGTCAGGAATTCAACCCAGACTTAGAAGAGGATGCGGAATGAGAGGTATCATTGACCATGTCAGATGGACCTTGGCTGAAAGCAGAAAGTAATTAGAAAGATGTGTTGCATTGACTATACAAAGATATTTCATCCTGAGGATCACAGCAAATTATGAAAAGCATTGACTAAAGAACGAGAATTCCAGAACATTGGATTGTGCTCAAGCATAACCTGTGCATGGATCAAAAGGCAGAATTAGGAAAGCTACGCATCAAGGCGGTATCCTTAGACCATATTTACATAATACACATAAACCCAAAACAAACACACTCACTGCCATTGAGTCAATACTAACTCACAGTGACCCCGCGGTGGGTTTCTGAGACTATAACCATTTATGGGAGTAGAAAGCCCAGTCTTTCTCCCACGGAGCTGCTGGTGGTTTCGAACTGCCAGCCATGTAGATTACAGCCCAACCTGTCACCACCACACCATCAGGCTGACCAGATAACATGAGAAACTGGACTGCATAAAGAAGAACGTGGCATCAGGTTTGGAGGAAGGCTTACTAACACGCGGGATATGCAGATGGCACGAACGTGGTGGCTGAAAGCAAGGAGGACTTAAAGCATTTGCATCTGAAGGACAAACACGGTAGCCTTCAATATGGGTTGCAGCTCAATGAAAAGAAAACAAAATTAGTCAATAGGATGAATAGTCAGCATCATGACAGAGACTATATTGAAATTATCAGGGATTTCATTTTATTTGGATCCACAATCAACACTCACGGAAGCACAGTCATGTCACAAGATTTCTGAGCAGATTGGCACTTTCCCCCTTGTGCAGACCTATGGCAGTGCCTGGGGACAGAAAATAATAGAGGGGCGAGTGAGGAGAGGACAGTCCTGAGGCCCAAAGTCTGGGCTTCAAGAGCGGTGCAAGAAGAGTCTATGGAAGCTCTGTAGATGCAGATGGCCTGGTCTGGCTTTGGCTGCTGACACTGTCAGAAGGTCTGTGGGGTGGGAGGGAAAGTAAGGATCCTTGAAAAAAAATCTTTATGCCATGGATTTACCATGTCTAGCACTGCTGAATCAAACAAGAGGGGAGGGTCTTGTCCTCAAAGTTATCAAGGTAACCACGGGAAGCACTGAAAATTAATAACAGGAGTAGCGAGGGCATGCATGTGAACAACATCTCAACTATTATAGCAAAGAGTCAATTCGTAATGTTTAAAATCGATGAATCAGGAAATGGTAGCACACACACATTATTGAGAGATATGAGGAAAAGTTTGAAGACAAAACAGGGAGTTTCCATTGAGGCCTCTGGGAGCAGGCCTAGCTAGGGAGAGCTGGGAAGGGCCCAAGCTTTGCACTGAGAGTAAGGCAGAGTTGTTTTGCTTTTCATTTTAAATATTTTCGTCGAAAGCTGTGGTTGACTGTGCCACTAATTCACCCAGCCCTGTCACCCTGATAGTTTGCCTCACTTTCTGAGGAATCAAATGGGAGGATGTACATGTACACATGGGCACATGTGCGTGTGCACGTCTTACATGAATGTGTGTGTAAGTGTGTGAATGTGCAAATGGATGTGCATATTTGTGTGGGTCTCTGTCCTGGGCCATGTTCAGGACCTCCAACAATAGGTTTTGGACATGATTCCTCACTCTATTTTTGAGAAAACATCCCAGCCTTTTTTTCTGGATGAGCCTCTACTTTTCTGATATGAACGATAGAAAGCTTAAGCTAAAGTTCTGTCCCTCTGACTGTGAGGTTTTTTAAAGAACAGTTTAGAGTTAAATTCAAAAGACCCAGATTTGTCATTCAGGTTTTACCGCTTCCTAGCTGTGTGGCCTTGACCAATTAACTCGATCTCGTGTATCTCAGTCTCTTCTATACAATGAGCAGGTTTGGCTCAGTATTCAGTGGATGAACAGTGGGTCTGGAAGTGACTCATCAGCTGTGGGGCTGTGGAAATGAATGGGGGCACGGTCTGGTCCCCCTGTTCCCGGCACTTGCATGGCATCAAGTCTGTCTTTCTGTTTCACTTCCCTTCTTTCTCGTGTGGCTTTGTTCCTCTAGTGTTGTCCCCTACTTTGGAGTCCCTGAGTGGTGCAAACTGAAAGATTAAGAGTTCAGATCTACTCAGAGGCCTCTGACAATCAATATCCAAAGTGCCAGCCATTGAAAACCTATGAGGCTCAGTGCTACTCTGACATGCAATGACGTTTCCAGGAGTTGGAGTCAACTCAACAACTTGGTTGACTTTTGATGACAATTAGCAAGAAATAGATTAAAGTCCTCAACCTTAGTCTTTGATCAATATGTAGAGAAGAGCCAGGTCAGGAAGAGAGATGTCCGGGATGCAATGGGAAGGAGGATGGCAAAGAATGGGGCATCGAATATGACTCTATGTTAGTCAGGACTCTTTGCGCTGTCAGTAACAATCCAAATCCAAACAATTCCTAATACACACACACAAACAAAAAACGGAATTAATTGGCTTATTAACAGGGAGCGCAATACCATCTTTGGGTTTCGCTGTATCCAGAGGTTCAAACTACGTTCTCAAAAATCTCTCTCTCACTGGACATCCCTTACAAAGGGGTAGTGGGGAGGAGATGAGTCACTCAGGGCTCAGTGTAGCAACAATGAAACTCAAAACCTTCCTCTAGTTCTTGAACACTTCCTCCCTGCCAATTATCATGATCCCAATTCTACCTTGGAAACCTGGTTAGGCCAAAGGATGCATAGTGGTACAGTTGGGATCTGGAAACACAGGGAATCTAGGGCAGATGAACCCCTCAGGACGAGCGGTGAGAGTGGCGACACTGAGAGGGAAGGGGGTGTAGAAAGGGAGAACCAATCTCTGGGATCTACATGTAACCTCCTCTCTGGGAGATGGGCAACAGAAAAGTGGGTGAAGGGAGACACCAGGCAGTGTAAGATAAGATGAAATAAAAATTTATAAATTATTAAAGGTTAATGAGGGAGGGGGGAGTGGGGAGGGAAAAAAGGAAAATGAGCTGATTCCAGGAACCCAAGTGGAAGGCGAATTTTGAGAATGATGAGGGCAACGAAGGTAAAAGGATGCTTTACTCAATTGATGTAAGTATGGATTGTGATAAGAGTTGTATGAGCCCCAATAAAATGATTTATAAAAAAATTCTACTTAAAACCAAAAGAAAAAAAGAATCTGTCTCTCCACTGGGAGGAGGGCAAGAATTAAGGCAACAAAGGTAAGTACTGTTATATATAAAATTTTGCAATAAGTGATTCATGAGTAGATGCATACATAGGCATACAAGCTGAATGGGTGTAGAAGAAACAGTAAGAGTATCTTGTGAATATATATTTGACAGAGTTCATCTCTATATAAGTATTTGCATTTCCCGCAAATATATACATGAATATAATGGACCATACAGGGTGCCAAGTTATGGAATTTTCTTGGATATGACCGAACACCTTAAAAGAATGGGAAAGTGAGGGCTCAGGGCAATTGTGTTGGGGGGCACCAAGCTATATTACTTATAGTTTTCTATTTTGTTATGTTCAGTAAAGGTTTCTATTATTTTTATAAAGACTTTTTACTCAGCCTTGCACATCAAACTCCCAAACCTAGACTGTACTATATATTGTTTAAACATTTATTTTTTATATGGAAATACTTACATAGGTGCCAGGAATTGTCCCAAACATTTCGGATGTATTATCTTTTTCATCTTCACATAAATCCCATGAGGTAGATAGTGTTGTCATTCTCATTATATAGATGAGATACATGAGGTATGAAGAAATGAGGTAGCTTGCACAAGGTCATACAGGCAGTAAGTGGCAGAGCGACCCTACCAGGCTGCAGGACTACAGTACTTAAGGAAAGCTAGCAATTCCTTTAAAGGGCCCACTGCTGACCCAGGAAGGTATTGTGAGCGTTCACCGATAGCTCTCAGTCTGAGTGCAAAAGACTTCAGAGAATTCACGATATCCCAGGTGGTACAGATTAAGCCCTAAACTACTAGCATGAATGTTCATTGTTCAAACCCACTCAGAGGAGCCACAGAAAACAAGTCTGGTCCTCTGCTTCTGAAAGGTCACAGCCTTGACTTGAAAACCATGCCCAATCCTGTGCTGGAAGCTTTAGAACTAAAAGGCAAGAAAGGGAAACTGACGTCATCCAAATTAGCAAAGAAGCAAACTCTATTTACACATGATATGATCCAAAAGACTCAGTAAGAAAATTATGGGGACTAACAGAAAGATTCAGAAAAGTTGTTGATTGACTTCCTTTACATTGATAAAGAGGGCCCTGAAAAGGAAATCAGAAACGCAATACCAATCATGATAGCCACCCAAAGATGAAATACTTAGCAGCTAAACTACTATAGAAACAAAAAGACATAGCCAATGAAAACTACAAAATAAACTACTAACAGTAACCAAAGGAGGCCTATAGAAAAGCAAGAATATAGGATATTCATGGATAGCAAGATTTTGTCAATACTACCCAAAGTGATCTACATATATAATACAATCCAAATTCAGATTACAACACCATTCTTTAAAGAGATGAAATATTAATCATCAAATTTACATGAATGAAAAGGCACTCTAAATAAGCAGTGCACTACTAAGGACAAAGAAGAACAAAGTAAGAAGCCTCTCGCTTTTCTATCTCAAAACAGCCATGATAGTCAAAACAGCCTGAGACTGATATAAGGACAAATGCTTAGACCAGTGAAGAAAACTGAGAACTTGGAAGTAAATCCGCCCATGACCTTTGATAAACTGTTGAAGTACATTAAATGGGAAAGAGATCATGCCTTCAACAAATGATGCTGGCAAACTTGGCTATTCATGTGCAGAATTGAACAGAACCCATATCTCACACCATGTATAAAAAACAAACTCCAGATGGGTTAAAGACCTAAATGTAAACTCCAGAATGATAAAATTATCAATGTTAACATATAGACAAACTTAGTGTCCTACTACATGGCACAAATGCACTACTGAACATAGCTGAAAATACACAAACAGGGGAAGACAGAATAAATGACTCAGACTTCCTAAAGATTATATACTTATTTTCAGCAAAAATTTAACAAAAAATGTAAAAGAAGACCCAAAGGCTGGGGCTGGGGGTGGGGGTTGGTAATGACATTCAGAAAGGGAAAATATATCTACAATCTTACAGGAACTTCAACACCTTATCGAGAAAAAACAAACAGACCAATTTAAAAGTTGACAGGGGACCTGAACAGACACCTTACCACAGAAGACATAAAGAAATGCTTATGACCCTTGGTCACTAGAGAGAAGAAAATAAAATCAATAATTGCGTTATCTGATTGCTGATTTCGCCTTGCCCCGGCATTAATAAAAAAGTTCTAAAAAATATAGACAACAACAAAGCTGATGAAAGTGTAAGAATCTGGAACCCCAGTAAACTGCCGGTGGAATTGTGAAATTGTGTAACCACTCTGGGGCGTCCTCAGAAATTGAGGATACAGATGGCAGATGACCTCTACTTGTTGTATAGCCTAAAGACATGAGTCAAGACATGCATAGATATGCATGCGCACAAGAGCAGAACTATTCACAATAGCAACATGGTGGAAACAACCCACATTCCCAACAATGGTTAAGCAATCTATGGTACATGCACACAATGGAGTAATGTGCCACATTACAGAATACTGATGAATCTGCAAAACACCTCTGAACGTGCTTGAACTTGGTCATTTTTATGATGTTTCTGCGACTCTCTCAAGGAAATTTTATTTTATTTATTTTTTAATTGGGGGCTCGTAGAACTCTTATCACAATCCATACATACATCCTTTGTGTCATGCACATTTGTACATGTGTTGCCATTATCATTCCCAAAACACTTTCTTTCTCCTTGAGCCTTTGGTACCAGCTCCTCATTTCACCCTCCCTCCCTCACCCTTGATAATTTATAAATTATTTTTTTGATAATTTATAAATTATTATTATTTTTTCATGTCTTACACTGTCCGATGTCTTTCTTCACCCACTCTTTTGTTGTCTGTCCCCCAGGAGGGGGTTATATTTAGATCATTATGATCAGTTCCCCCTTTCTCTCTCACTTTCCCCTTCCCCTCCTGGTATGGCTACTGTCAATATTGGTCCTGAGGAGTTTATCTTTCCTGGATTCCCTGTGTTTCCAGCTCTTAGCTGTACCAGTGTACATCCTCTGGTCTCGTCGAATTTGTCAGGTAGAATTGGGATGATAGTGGTGGGAAGGAAGCATTAAAGAACTAGAAGAAAGTTGTATGTTTCATCGGTGCTATACTGCACCCTGACTGGCTCATCTCCTCCCTGTGACCCTTCTGTAAGGAGTTATCTAGTGCCTGCAGATCGGCTTTGGGTCTCCACTCCATACTCTCTTCATTCACAATGATATGTTTTTTTTTTGTTCTTTGATGCCTGATAACTGATCACACAGGCTGATGTACTTCTTCCATGTGGGCTTTGTTGCTTCTCAGCTAGATGGCCGCTTGTTTATCTTCAAGCCTTTAAGACCCCAGACACTACACCTTTTGTTAGCCAGACACCATCAGCTTTCTTCATCATATTTGCTTATGCACACACTTTGTCTTCAGCAATCATGTAGAGAAGGTGAGCATCGTGGAATGCCAGTTTAATAGAACAAAGTGTTCTTTCATTGAGGGAGTACTTGGGTAGAGGCCCAATGTCCATCGGCTACCCCTTAAAACTAAACCTATAAATATATGCACATAGATCTATTTCCCCATCCTCATATATATATTTGCATATGTACATGCCTGTATTTAGACCTCTATAAATGCCCTTTGCCTCCTAGCTCTTTCCTCTATTCCTTTCACTTTTAACTTGTCCCACTATCATGCTCAGCCTTCATTTGTGTTTCAGTAATTCTGCTCCACTACATTGCCCTTGATTACACCCTACCAGGCCTCCTATAACGGCCTTGCCATTGATTTTGGATCATTTATTATTCCCTTGCCCCTGGGTTTGTTAACGTTGACTTTCAGAGATAATAATATGCACACAAAAAACAAGACAGAGTTAAACAAAGCAGCAAAAAAAAACAACACTAAGAACAACGAAAACACAACCAAAATAAGAGAGAAAAGCCTGTAAATAGTTCCAGGTCTGTTTGTTGACCTTTAGGAGTATTTTCTGGTGAAATCTGATGGGGTGCCATACCCTGGCCCCAAAATCTATTTTTGGTATTCCCTGGGGACTTCATTGCTCTGTTCCCCTTGCTTTTCTGTTACACACCCATAGTGTTTCGTCTCAGTGTGGTGGGGTCAGATAGGGCACAAATCCTGCACTGTGTTTCCAGTGTTGTCCCTTGTAGGGATATGGGACACTGAGGGCCGTCATGTCTCATAGTAGGGCCAGCACTATGATCCTCTCTGTGCTTTGGCTGCTCGCAGCAGGAATATCGTCCTCAGGGTTTGGTGAGCCAGGATGTGCTCCACTCTCTCTTCCTCTCCCTTCATTTCACCTGTGTGCTCTGATTAGACATGTCCCTCTCCCTGAGCTGTAGTGTCGGTGCTGTCATTTGAAGTGAATTCTTCTCTAGGTAGGGGGGGCTGTACACATAGTTGGGATTGGGGCTGGCCCCTCAGACCTCTCTATTGGTCCTTTGCTTCATGCCAGTATGTTGCGTTCATGTCTTAGAGCACCAAGTGGAAGTCTGGACCTCTTTCCCTGTGGAGACATAAACAATACCCTCCCCGTTGGTGGGTTAGTGCCCTGTTCTGCTACCCGTGTCTGTTTTTCTTTCCTTTTCCCCCTCCTTTTTAGTTGGCTACCATATGTATCCCTGGATTTGGTCTCGAGGAACGCTTAATGCAATCCTTTTCAGAGCAGTTGGAGTGTTATAGTAGCTGGGCACCATCTAGCTGTTCCTAGTCTGAGTTTGGAAATTGACGTTTGCAAGTCTCTTAGTCCATTGTTCTAATTGTGTCCACGTGTCTACAAATTTCTTCACTCTTCCCTACTCCGGAAAAGAAGAGGCCAAGAGCGGCACTTTACACAGCCACTAACAAACTTTGAAGCCCCCCACTGTGAAAGGGAATCCCATTGGAAGTTCCTGGATAAAGTGTGGCAGAAAAATGAGAAAGAAACGCAAAATCATAAGCTAAAACTTAAAAAGACGAGGCTTACTGGTCTCCTCAGACACTGGTAAACCCCATTAGTCATCCTTCTGGTCAAGACTCAATTTTCAGCCAAACAACAGGCAATACTTTATAGGGAACATTAGCAATATGGAGGCACACACGCTCTAGAACAGTCAATCATTTGCAATAAACAGAATAGCATTTACTCAAGGACAAAGTTCAGAAGGCAGGAAAGGATAGAAATGAAGGAGGAAACACGAAGGCAATGGGACACATGGGATTTGGTCGTGGGGATTGTAATAAATGACATAGACATGAATTATTAATGGAAATCAGATTTGCTATGTAAATCTCTTCCCAATTTACATTAAAAAACCCAAAAAACCGAAAACTCTATGGACCGCAGTTCTCTACTTTGCACATGAAGTTGCCAAGAGATGGACTCACAGTGGTAAACAAAGACTTTCCTGAAGAGGTCAAGATTTTTGGTAATTCAATTTCCTCATCTGTAAAAGGCGCTCAGAGTTGGGGCAAGGATACTGAGACGCACAAGGGAAGGTAAAAGGGGTGTGATGTGGTGAGAGCCAAAGAAAGACTAAGAGGAGAGAAAGAATTAGGCTGTGGCTCCGCGAGTGGTCGCTGCTGTATCTCTGCAGTTCCCAGAACATAGTGAGGGGAGGAGCTCCAGGGAAGCCAAGAGTGAGACCACCTGCAGTGGGCTCAGCATCCCATTTTGCGCTCCCTGCTGGTCTAGGCCCAGTTGCCTTTCATCAACTCTCTGGGTTGGGGACACTCATCTCCCTCCAGGGGGAGTTTAGAGGTAAGTGAGAGGAACTGCCTAAAGACAAAGAGATGACTTTGAACTAGCCAGGGCTCCAATCTCAACTCCTGTCCCTTAACAGTCTCTTTGAACCAGAAAAGCTGTTCTTACCATCAGCCCTGTTCTCACATTTGTCATAGCTCCCCATTTCCCCAGTAGAAAGTCTATACAGCCCAGTCTCCAGGACCCTTCATTGACTCTGTAAAACACTGAACTACTTCCTGTGTACTTGGCTAAGTAACTGTTTCCTACACACACGTGTAGAACACCCTTCCACCCACCTGCACTATAGCCCAAAATCTAAAGCCTGGCTCAAATGTGGAACTACCCAGGACTAATTCATTGCTCTTATCAAAGACCTCCTTTGCTCCCATTTTCTTTCCCTTATTTCCAAAGCTAGCTTTCCTTCTTTGTCTGATGAGATCCATTACTCCAAGTCGGGCTAGTAACTTAGAGTGCTCCAATTCTTCTATTTCAGTGTCCACATCTACAAATTTGAATGGTGACACTATGGAGATGATGCTGGCAAAATACTTAGAGCACAGCAGGAACCTTGTCACTTTCCATCAAGAGTTGGAATTACAATATTTTCCGTGAGGTTTTTTTTCATATTGGAGTTTATCTCTGATGTATTTTGGCATTGGGGTTAACCCTCTTGAATTTTTGTTCTATGTTTTTCTGTTTGTTTGGTTTTTGATATGTGAAACCCATGATTGATGAACCTCTAGAGACAGCAAATAGAATAAGGGTTTCTGGGGGTACATTGGGGGAGGCGAGGAAATAAATGGGAGCTGATATCAAGGAGTTCACATAGGAAGATAATGTTTTGAAACAGATTGTACAATACTGCTTCAAGTGATTGAACTATGGAATGATATAATATCTGTATTACTTCCCAATAAAATGGATTTGGAGGGGGAAAAACAGTTGGAATCTATTGTCCCTACATGTTTCCTCTTAAAGCCCACCAGGTGATACTATGTGACTTCTAAGACTAGAGCATAAAACACAACTTCCACCCACATCTTTCTCCTTGTCTCCTTGTCCATATGTCGCAGGACACTCAGCCTAGGACCAGCACGCTGTGGAAAGCCTAGGCCATACAGAAGTCTATTTAGTGGTGTTCTCGCTCAGGTCTCAGCCAACTCAACATCAACCACCACATATGAATGGGTAAGTCTTTAAATGAGTCTACTCTCCAGCTGTGGTAGGCAAAATAATAACAACTCCCATGCCAAAATCACTCGTGTCCCAGTCTCTGGAACCAGTAAATATGTTGTATTGCATTATAAAACAGACATGATTTGATATGAGGAAAATATCTCAGATTATCCAGAGGACTCAATCTGAAAAGAGTGGTGATTATTATGTTAGGGTTGGTTGACTAGAGAAACAAATCCAGAGACATTTAAATATGTATAAGAGAACTTTATATCAGGAAGCAATTATATAGAGAGAAAACATTTAACCCCAGTCTAACACGTCGATAAATCTGATAATAGTCCATAAATCCCTCTTCAGACTCATGCAGCCACATGCAATGATGCAGAAGTCAGGAAGATCACAGGCCAGTGGATAGAAAGTCATGTGGATCTAATGGCAATGGTAACATCATAGGGCTCTGGCAGCAATCAGGGTCTGTCAGGAGGAAAGGGAAGGCAGAGAGACCAGGGGAGGTTCCCTGTGCCTTTCTTGTGAGAAGGTCATGCCCACAAGGAGGCACCATGAAGCTGTGACCTGATGGACAAGTCAAATATCACCCCTATATTTTATATATTTTCAAGTTGACATGAAATTATGTTATTACCACAAATATCTTCTTAGTTTGGGTCAAAGAGGGAGATCAGAGATACAGAGCAGGGGGAGATAGGAGCGATTTGAAGTAAAAGATGAATCAACGACCATTTCTGACTGTTAAATTAGGAGTAATGGGAAATTCAGTTGACCTTTAGAAGGTGGAAACAGCTTAACCATCGGCAACTGCCAGGAACAAACTCTATCAACAACCTGAACGAGCAAGGAAACGCCTACAAGAAGAAACCATCCTGCCATCACTGTGATTTCAGCTTCATGAGACCCTAGTCAGGTCTATGAGAAATGTAGGATAATAAATTTGTCTGGTTTCAAGCTCTAAGTATGAGCCAATTTCTACAGCTTAAAATTAATTAGCAACCGTCAAGTCGCCTTGATGGTGAAATTCAAGTCTCTCCGAATGATTCATAGCAACCTTGAACTCTCCCGACAACACCCTCTCTGTAGTCCTGACCCATCATATCTGTAAGCAAGTGGCTGTTTTATTCCACAAAGTTTTGAGAACCCGAAATAATTATGATGCATTTGAATTATGATGCTAGAGAAGAATGTTGAATGTACCAGGGATTGCCAAGAACAAACAAACTTCTTCTTGGAGGAAGGACAACCAGAAGGCTTTACTAGAAGCAAAGATGGCTAGAATGGTGTCAAACTGAACACCAATTGTGGTGAAGACTCAGGACCAGGCAGTGTTTCATTGTATTATACTTAGGGTCACTATGACTTGGAACTGCCTTAACAGTGGCTAACAAAAACAAATGGTCACGTGGTCTTAGTAACTCTCCTCTGACTGCTCCACATCACAGAGGCTTCATCCACAAAATAATATGTTTGCCATCAAAGATATCATGTTGTATTTTAAAGGAGAGTTGATGAATGATTGTATTGGGTGATAACACATTCGTGAAATAATAACCCTCTGTGCATACCTGCATGGACAGTTACCACCATTAGTGGGAAGGGAGGCTGAAATTTCACTTTTCATTTTAGAATCCAACATACATCCAGCCACCTTACAAGGAAAAGGCAATCGTGTTGTAATAACGTTTGTAATAAAATACAATCGAAAAGAAAGAAAAGCACCTTCCCCAGGTCCGGTATGGTCAGAGTTCTCACCCAGTGAATGTCAAGTCCCTGCCCTGGCTTTTTCCTGTGCTGCGAATCAAAATCCTGAGACGCACAGACACCCGAGGAGAGGGTTGAGACTGGAGATTAAAGAACACCAGTTAGCTGCAGTTCTGTAACTCTTGCAGCATCCACACCAGCAAAAGTTTAGAAAGGGTCTGCACAGGATACCTAACCCAATCCTGTGATACCATCCATCAAGGTGACTTTGATGGCATGATGTGGTCGAATAGCACAGTTCTATAGGGTTTCTTGGCTGTAATCTTTACGGAAGCTGACCCCTAGGCTTTCTTCCTTGATACTGCGGGGTGGGTTCAAATCATCTCATCTATCAGAAAAATGCAAACTGTCCCACCCATGGACCTCTCGAGCTACCAATTGCAGCAATAACAACAACAACAAAAACTGGTGGCTCAGAAGTTTATTTTTCATAATCCTGAAAGCCAAAAATCCAAACCAGGGCCTCAGACCTGGTGATCCCCTCTTCACCGGAAGTTCCAAGTATTCCTTGTTTCCTTCGTGTGGAGGTAATTCTCAGGTGGCCAACCCCATGTCCCTTTCCTAACCCTGTGTCTAAGTTGTTCTTTTATAACTCAGAAGTAACTAGACCTAGAGCCCACCCTACTTGGGTGTGGTCTGATTAACATAACTCAGGGAAACTATTTACATATAGGATTGCATCCATGGACTTAGGATCCCAACCCATAGTTTTGTAAGAACACAACACTTAACACCATCTGATGGTGAATCTCAGAACCTATCACCATCTCCGAAATTCAGAAGGAATGTTCAGTCTTCAGGAAAATATTATCCTTTTTAAATAGTCCCTAAGGGAAACAATTGCTGCCTTCCAAGTCATAATTGACCCAGAAAAGTAGTAGACAGTTCATTCCATGTATTCTTCTTCCTCTAGGTAATGAGACCTTGTCCCGCTGTCCACATCTTCAAATAAACACTCCTCCTTGTCATCCCTTTGAATGTTACATAGCACTTCGCACCTCACCAAGCCCTTCAGAGTCTAATCCAAATTCCTCGTGTTGCTGCTAGTAGCTGCTGCCCAACAAAGAAGAAATGTTACAGAACCAAAACCTGTCCCCTGCACATCGATTAAGGAATGCAACCAATCTGCTCAGTGCAGGTAACATGTGGATTGTCAGCTATGCCTGGTTGAGGGCTGTACCTGGGACTATGACCAAGTATCTGACGCAGAGTGTCTTCAACTACGACCTCAACTGCAGAGCCATCCCTTATCAAACTGAGGTTCACGGAATGTTCTCCCCTAAGCCCAGCTTTCATCCCTAAGAAGGGCAGCTATGGCTGATGAGCTCACTCTGGCCACGTTTTGGCTTCCTGCCCCATCCGTAGGTCTGTTTCCTGTCAGAGTCTGGTTTAGGGCTGCACAGACCTCAAGCTAGTGATTGTGACTAGCGCGAGGGCAGGGTGTGAGAATCACAAACTCAACTCTGCCACTTCCTTGCTGTATAATCTTGGGAAATTTACTTCACCTTTCTGTGTCTCGCTTTTCTTCCCTATTAATTGGGGATTATAAAGGTATCTAGGTCATAGAGTGCTTTTGCAATGAAATATTATACTTATTGTACGGCCTGAAAATGAATTTACTAAGTGAACACCTCTTTGTACTCATGCAAAACGTGTACATGGATCAAGAGGCAATTGAGCAAACAGAACAAAGGAATGTCGCATGGTTTAAACTCAGGAAAAGGGTGCGTCAGGGTTGTATCCTCTCACCATACGTATTCAATCTGTATGCTGAGCAAATCATCAGAGAGGCTGGATTGTACGAAGAAGAATGCATTATTCGGATGAAAGGAAGGCTTAGCAACAGTCTGTGACGTGCACATGACACAAAGTTGCTTGCTGAACGTGAGAAGCCCTTTTTGATGAAGTTCAAAGACTGTAGACTTCCATATGGATTACAACTCAATATAAAGAAGACCAAAATTCTCACAACTGGACCAATAGGTAACATCATCAGAAATTAAGAAAAGAAAAAAGTTGTCAAGGATTTTTACTTGTTTAGATCCACAATCAATGCTTATGGAATCAGCAGTCAAGAGACCAAATGACGCATTACATTGGGTAAGTTTGCTGCAAAAGAAGACCTATTTAAAGTGTTGAAAAGCAAGGTTGTAACCTTGAGGACTATGGTGCACCTGACCCAAGCCATGGAATTTTCATTTACCTAATATGCATATGAAAGTTGCATATTGAATAAGGAAGACTGAAGAAGAATCAATGCATTTGATTCATTATGCTGGCAAAGAATACTGAAAGGACAATGGACCGATAAAAGGACAAACAAATATATTCTGGGAGAAGTAAAGTCAGAGTACTCCTTGAAGGCCAGGATGGTGAGACTTCATCTTAAATACTTTGGACAGGTTATTAGGAGGGACCAGTCCCTGAAATAAGATATCCTGCTTGGTAAAGTAGAAACATCCAAAAACTCACTGCCATTGAGTCAATTCTGACGCATAATTACCCTATAGGACAGGATGGAATTGCTCTCTGTGGGTTTTCAAGACTGTAAATCTATGGGTATAGAAAGCCTCAACTTTCTCCCAATGAGGGACTGATGGTTTCAAACTGCTGACTTTGAGTTTGCAGTCCAATGTAACCCTATGTCATTATGGCTCCAGGGTAACCAGCATAACCCCTTCACCACCAGGATAAAGTGAGGGGCAACAACAAAATGAAGGCCCTTGGAAAAGATGGATTGACATAGAGGCTCAAACAATGAGCTCAAACATAACAATTGTGGACAGTGTTTCCGTCTGTCGTGCAGACGGTGATTAAGAGTTGGAACCAACTGTACAGCACTTGCCAACATCAACAGATGAATTATTGTTTTTCTCATCATTGTTACTTTTGAATTGGTTCTAACAATCAAAATGCATTTGGTATCTGTTCTACACCACAAATCTTCACTGCACTGCTCCATTGATCTTTTTTAACAACTCTAAAAATAACTGAGAAATTTCTTGGTTTAGAAATACCACAGGTGCAGTGGTAATTCAGCAGTAAAACTCTGGTCTTCCACATAAGAGATCAGCCCAATGCTGCTCATATCAGTGGAACTGTAAGGTTTCTCGAATGGATAATACCTCAGTTTTTGGATTTTCATGATGAAAGAATTCACACAGAAGCCCATTTTTTAACATTCAAGTGGGTTTTTATGAAGGATGAGACAAGTTTCAGATTTTACAGTCTCAAAGGGGTTCACAGCTGGGCACAAACAACCACATGGAAAAGAGCACTCACATATGTGGATCTTGGGGTGGAAGGGGAGGATCCTGGGAAGCCAGAAGCCCAAGAACCCTAGAGGCTAAGAGTATGTGGGCCCAGAGGCCATGGGCCCTCAGTAAGCCTGGAGCAGGCACATATGGGCTCCAAGCAGGCCCAGAGTGTTCCCTGAGGGGGCACGCCCAAGTGGCACATGTGCACCCCCACCCTCCTACCTGCCTTTGACCAGGAGCTGGGTAAACAGAAGGCAGCCTTCCCACAGCCAGGATATTTCAAACCTCTGGCTGGGGAGGCGTGGTTACTGTGGGTAGACCCCACTGGCTGGGTTAAGACCACCTGGGTAAGGTCAAGAGCCTAGGCCTAGTTTGGACCGCCCAGGTGTACCTTCCTCCTGGCTCAGGGGCTTAATTACGTGCATGTACAGTTTGGGGTCTTCACAGGTGTCTAGAGCCTCCCTCATTTCCTTCCGACCTCCTTTGATGGGGACGTATGCAGGCAAGGAATGGACAACCTCCCGTCCCTAAATCTAGCTACCTAACAGAACTTTGTGTGTTGCTATGATGCTGAATATGTTTGACAGAGATTCCACACTAACACAACTAGACAGAAAGGCCAGGCTTTCTACTTCTGAAAATGTTCCTGCTTCTGAAAATGAACTAATTTAAAAACCGATGACAGATAGTACATTATCAGGGACTACTTTCCTTCATTGTATATGGATAATGTGTCATGAGTTAAGGATCAACTCAAAGGCAGCTAACAGTAACTGAAGCCCCAGAGCTATATATAATTTTTTTAGTCCATACCAACAAAGAATTTTAATGGTTTAAAAATTAAGACTTTTGGTTGGTAACAGATAATATGTGTTAGTCTGGATTGACTAGAGAAACAAATCCAGAGACACTCATATGTGTATAAGAGAGAGCTTTATATAAAGGATCAATAGTATATTGATCTCACTGATAAACATCTCAACCCGGTCCAGATCAAGTCCGTAAGTCTGAGATTAGCCCATATATCTGACACCAGTCTATAAATTCCTCTACAGATCCAGCCAACACATGCAATGATGCTAAATGCAGGAAGATCACAGGCCAGTGGGTAGGAAGTCTTGTGGATCCAGTGGTGGTGGAAGCATCTCAGCACTGGTGTGGGTCTCCCCGGGGCTCCTCCAGCTCCAGAGCTCTGCCTCCATCAGCATAGCTCCATGTGGCTTGACAACAGGAATGTCTAGCAGAGAAAATATGTCCCCCTCCAGGGAGGAAGACAGGAGTTCCCAGAATCCTCAGGAGGTCATGCCCACCCAGAGACCTCATTGGCTATGGCCTGTTTGACAGGCTAGACTCTACCCCTCTGCTCAAGCTGTCAGGAGATTATATAAGTGCCACATAATATAAAGTCCATTTACACAGTTAATAAATTTGGGAAATAGTTACGATATAGAGGACAGAAGACTAATGTTTATGAGAAATATTTATAAGCCCTGGGGGTAGTTAAAGCACTCAGTTGCTAATTGAAATATCAGAGATTTGGACCCACCAGCCACCCGAGGAGAGAGATAAGATAGTTTGCTTATGTAAAGATTATAGTCTTAGAAACCCAATATAGCAGTTCTATTTTGTCCTAGAGGGTCACTATGAATCAGAATAGTCATTAACTTTAAAAAAAATAAAAACTAATAGAGAAAAGTCAGGACTATACAACTCATAGAAGAGAAAATCCAAAAGGCCAGTAAGCATGAAAAAGTATTTAAATGCCGGGACATGCAAACTGAAATAACATAGATATCATATTTCTATATCTATAAAATTTGGCAAAATTTTAAGAGATGTTGGTATCGGGAAAGTGCAGGGACTACGGGTACTCTTATTCGGTTTGGGGGAAATGGGACTTGGATCAGGTTTTTGAGAATACAATCCATCATGTAAATCCTAAGTCACTGACATTAAGACAATTCTAACTTATAAGCAATGCAGAGCAGAGTAGAACTGCTCATATTGTTTCCAAGGTTTTACATCTTAAAAGCAGCAAGTTGCTCCATCATTTTCCCAAAGTCATTGATGGATTTAGAACCAAGGACTTTTTAGGTTGCTAGCTGAGTGCTTAACCACTGCACCAATAGGGCTCCTTTCATCATATAAAAATACACCTATGTCCTTTGAACTGTATTATATTTCCTGGATATGTATTTCATAAAAAACAAGTTTATTTGAATTTAAACACAGAACGATTAAATACCTGTCTGCTGAAAGGTTGGGGGTTTTACTCACCCATTGATTTCATGGATGGCCATGAGATCAGATTTTGTAAAAGTTTACCCTCTAGATAACAACAAAAGAGGGCAGCCTAAAAATTCCTATGGGCAGTCACCTCGGATGGTTGAGTCTAAAATTAATTCTTAGCACATAACAACAACAAAGCTATGTACAGGGGTTTATAATAGAAATGTGCACTGAGAGTCTGGTCTGAACCCCTGTCTCCACCACCACACTCATACACACAGTGGGGCTAACCAAGAAGGGAACATAACACACCAGCAATTGGAGCAAAGTCCCTTAGGAATCCTGAAAATAGACTCAGAGGGACAGTGACCAGAGCTCCCCTGTACCAGTGGGGACAATCATGAAGGGCAGTGAACAGAAACTATGTATAGGGTTTTTTGGTTTGGTTTTGTTTTCTGTTTGTTGGTTGCTTGGTGTTTAGTCTTCGTTGTTTTTTTGTTTTGTCTATCTATATAAGATTGGCACAAGAAGCAAGCCCAAGGGAAAATCAATAGGATTGACAATTCCGAGAGAGCTAGGGGAGGAGGAGGCAGGGAGAAAGAAGTGGTGGAGCATATAATGTCATGGACAGGGGAACAACTAGGGATCTAAAACTGACAGTGAGGTGGGGTCGAGTTCTTGATGGTGTTGGAGCAGCCATTGTCTAGCCTAGAGGGATTAATGAGAGGTAAATGAGGAGTGAGCATGATAGTGGGGCAGAAGGAGAGTAAAAGAAATAGAGGAAAAAAATCAGGAAGAAATCCATTTACATATGTAAAAGCATAGATGTGTACATGTGTAAATACATTAATGCATAAAATAGGGATATTGGATTATGTACATCTATTTATATGGCAATATATTGACGTAGTGGATGGACTCTAGGCCTCTACGTAAGTATTCCCTCAACACAAGAACACTTTGTTCTAATAATGTGGCACTGGGAAATGCCCACCTCCCCAATATGATCACTGAAGACAAACTGGTTGCATAAGAAAATGTGGTGAAGAAAGCAGATGGTGCTTGCTGTTAAAAGATATAGCATCTGGGGTCTTAAAAAGCTTGAAGCCAAACAAGCGGCCATCTAACAGGTAATCATCAAAGCCCACATGGAAGAAGCACATCAGCTTATGTGTGCATGAGGTGTCAACAGGAACAGGCACCAAAAGTTCAAAATTAAACAATCTCATTGAGGCGATGGAGAGGAGTCAAATTAGAGACCCAAAGCCCATAATAATTGGACATTCCCTTACAGAGGGTGGGGGGCATGGAAGATAAAATACATCCAGAGGGCACTTAACACTAATGAAACACACAACCCTCATCTAGATCTTTAATCCTTCCTCCCCCCAACTATTATGATCTCAGTCCTATTTCATAAGTCCCGCTGGACCAGTGTACATACAGATGAGAGCTTCCAATATATGGAACTCAGGATAGACAAACCCCTCAGAAACAGTAATGGGAGTAGTGATTCCCAGAGGGCAGGGGAAGGGAAGGAAGAGAAGGGGGAATGGATAGCAAAGACGGCGAGCCACCCCCCCCCATGGGGAGGACAAATACCAGGACAGTGAGTGGAGGGATAGAATGGGCAGTTTAAGCTATGTATAAATAACAACAACAATAATAATAATACATAATTTATTAAGGGTTTGCAGGGATGGCAGGGTGGGGTTGGGAGGGGAAAAAGAGGAACTGATTTCAAAGGGCTCAATAAGAAAGAAAATATTTAGAAATTGTTGATGCCAACCATTATATATGTCTGCTTGATAAATGGATGTATGGATTGTTATAATATCTATGAGCCACCAATAAAATGATTTATTAAATTTAAAAAAGAACTGTGCACTGAGGCTTGATTTAACAAAGTGATAGCCACAAAATGGAATACAATACAAAGTTAAAGAATAATAGTGGAGACCAGAGAAAGATGGTGACCAGGAAGCACACATAGGAAGGACGCTAGAAACCAGTGGAGAAGGGGCATGGAGAGGGATATCCTACGCTTCCAGAGAGCAAGATTCTCAGCAGAAAGTAGACACAATTTACTAAAAAGAGCAGCAGCATCTGCCTATAGAAGTCCCTCTGTCACTGGCCCTGTGCACAAGTCAGCTGAGCATAGCTCCCCAACTCTCTTAACCAACTTTTCCCAGGCCACCAGCTAGCTGGGGTAGCTGACTGATATTGCAGGCAAACAGCTCTACATGACCAGTCTGGGGAACATATAAGGACTTATAGGCTTGACTCTCGGTCCTAGCTAAGGGCCTCGCAGCCTGATCCCCACACAGCCCAAACTCACCAATGGCAGGGAGAGCACAGTCTATAGAGTCAAGTGGGATAATGCTACAGGGCGTCCTAGAGCAAGTATAAGTAGTGAAGAAATTACTCTCCACATAAGCTGGGGGAGCTCCAGCCTAGCTCATCAAAACTAATTCCTTGTCCCTGAGGTAAAGCTCTGCAGGCTCCCCATCTTTAAGCATGGCCCTTCCCAGGCTTTTTTTTCCCGCCCACCCCCCCAACATCTTTGGTTAGCAGATAACACACACCTGACCTAATAGCAAGGTATCAGCAAAACAATAGAAATAGAAGCTGTAAAGCTCAGGGCCCAGAAGCCTCTCCCAACTGACACACTGAGTCAATATACCTGTTCACCAGCTGCCCCACGACACCAACCCTGGTCAGAACCTCCAAGATGCTCAGATAAGCAACCTGCCCTCTGAGTAGGCTATTGCTTCATTCCTCCCTCCTCGACAATCTAAGTTGGTGGCAGAAACAGACCTCACTCCACACCCCCACTTAGTCTTACCAATCATCAAAAAAGAGTGAACTCCATCCCCTCTGACTTGATTGACCAGAGAGCTATTCCTTTAAGATAACTAAATTAATCATAAGAATACAGGACTCTCAGCCATACAAGACTCCAAAATAATTTCCCTAGCCTTAATCCCAAACCTACCCTGACATCCAAAAAAGCCACAAGGTATTAAAACAACATAAACCAGACATTGTCCCAAGTGCTCAAAAGACCTCTGTTCTGCACAGTACTGGTCCCTCCCCCCCCAAACCAGGACAAGGTCTAGATTCCAGCTGTTCTTTTGATGGTATTGTTGTTGTTCTGTGTTCTATCATTCCTATACCCCCCACTTTAAAACAAAATTGTACACTATGCTTATAATGCTTATAATTCATCTTTAATCAAGACTTCCCCATCTGCTGGTATTCTTAAGGATAGGAAAATATGCATTATAACTTTACTTGTTTGATTTCAATTCACTTTTGTTTGTTTTCTAGTCTCTCAACATATCATCAATCCGTAATTTAGCATTAACATCAGAGACAAAGCTCCTGGGTAATGTTTAGAACCCAAACAAACATAAACTAACAGCTCTTCTGCTTCTTACTCCAGTATTATTTTTTTCTATTTTTAATACTTTTGTCTCTTGCCCTTTAAATTTAATATCTAAACTTTTATTTCAGTGTCCTTTTTACCTACATATTTTTCTATTGCTTTTATTCTCATTAATCCTTCTTTTTCTCATCCTCAAAAAACAAAAGCTGACATGACTCCTATAATTATTTACTTTTTTCAATCAAATATTATCACCTATTCCTTCATCATTTCAAAACAAAGTATTTTTTATCTAATTTCCTTTCTTTTAATCTATCAATTGACACTACTTCATCCCTCTAATTATTGCTTTTGTTTTCTCTAATACTTCCTCCCTCTAATACTTCCTCTTGAATGTTCTGATCCCTCATCATACTTAATCTAACACTCTCACTCAAATATATGATATAAACTGTCAACCACCCTCTACTGTACCACTGAAAAGAGAAAACTGCTCCCACATAAGCCCACATCCCTAACACACACATTAGCTTCTCCAAGATGTCAAGGAAACAACAGAAGAAATGTTTCACACACACATACACACAGAAAGAAAAACAGACACAAATAACCAAACACCAACCAGACCTAAAATTGAACAGGCTGCAGAATTACAAAAAAGTCATTTTTTAAAAATGATGACAGCACTTACACAACAGCTGATGGGAGAGTCTAAGAGGAAAGTGAAAAACCAAAAAGTTAGAGACCTCACTAAATGCCTTACAAGAAAAACTCCAAAAAAATAAAAATAAAATAAAATAAAAACTCAAAACAGAAATACAAGCGTCGCACACTACAATAGCAGAATTACACAATACTTTGTAAGAACAGAAATATAGAAGTGAAGAGATGGAAACCTGAACTAGCTTGAAAACAAATACATAGACACCAATCTAAAAGAAGAACAAATGCAAAAGAGACTGAGAAAAATTGAGAACAAGGGGGACACAATTAAAAGTAACAACCTATGTCTTATAAGGATGTCAGAGGGGAAGAAACAAAAAATTCGCTGAGAATGCTCCAAGAAATCCTACAAGAGGACTTTCTTCAATGACTGAAGGCTGAGAAGATAAATATTCAGGAAACAGAAAGCACGCTAGTCAGGAGAAACACGAAAAGGAAAATTCCTTGGCATGTTGTATCAATACTGTCTAACATCAACAACAAGGAAGAAAATTCTAAGAGCAGTCAGAGAAAAAAGAACAATTACATACAAAGGGTCAACAATTAGAATAACCTTAGATTTCTCAGCATAAACCAAGCAGGCAGGAAAAAATGGAGTGACAAATATAGAGTACTGGAAGGGAAAAAAAATCAACCTATAATCTTTTACCCAGCAAAAATATCACTCAAATATGATGGAGGAATAAAAGGTTTCCAAGACGAGGAAATATTCAAATAATTCACAAAAACAAGACTACCGCTACAAAAAATAATCAATAAAGTACTATGGCCAAAAAATCAAGAGCAACAAACAAACCTGAAGCCAACATACAAGACGATTCCTCACAAAAACCAACACACAGAGAGCAACATCCAGAGCAACAAAGTAACACAGTAAGATCAAAGAAACTAAACACAACATACATACACACTCACATACAACGTGCACAAATATAAAGCAAAATGACAGTAACAAATGCATACATATCAGTGATCTTACTGAATGTTAGTGGACTAAATGAACCAGTGACAAAAGAGAGAAAGTAGCAGAATGGATTAGAAAACAAAATCTATCAATACACTTCCTATAAGAAATATCTAAAAAGCACAGACATGAAAGAATTAAAAATAAGAAACTGCACATAAGAATACCAAACAAAGAAAACTGGGGTAGTAATATAAATGTCTGAGAATATAGACTTCTAGGCAAACAACATAACAAGAGACAAGACCAGACACTACATAATGACCAATGGAATAATAGGCCCCAAAGACATACACATAATAAGCATATATGCACCCAATGGAAGACCCTCAAAATACATCAATCAAATCCTCACAGAATTTTTAAAGGATATAGACACCTCAAGAATAATAACAGGAGACTTCAATACCCACTTTCAAGGAATGGACAACATCAAGAAAACAAACTTAGTAAATACACAAAAAAGTTCAACAACAGTCAATCCCATAGACGATACAGAATTCTCTATCCAACAGAAACAAAGTAAAGATTCTTCTTCGACACACGTGGAATCTTCTCAAGAAAAGGCCAATTCTAGGCCACAAAGCATGCTTCACCAAATTAAAAAAAATGTACTACAATCTGTTTTCTCAGGCCATAAAATTCTCAATACCATAAAATTAGAAATAAAAATAAAATCAATAGACAAAGACAAATACACGGAGATTAAACTACGTAATACTCAAAAATGATTGGGAAATAAAGGAGGAAATAAAACATTCCTTGAGACAAACGAGAATGATGACACAACATATCACAACCTTTGGGACATAACAAAAGCAGTAATCAGAGGCTAATTTAGAGCAATCAACACAGGCATGAAAAAAGAAGACAAATCCAAGACCAACACCCTAATACAATGTGGGAAACAGAAAGATTTCTCCCAAGTTGTCTCCCCCAAATATATGCCAAACCTAGCTGCTTGCTACACATGGGAATTGACTCTACACTTGGAGGTCAACGAAAGTAGGTTACTCTCCCTAAGGACTATCAGTCATCTAGAGCAATCAGACTGTATAGTCTGTCCCCTTCTAAGTAGGACCCACTCCCTTCTGATAAGGATAGTAGTAGATTGTTTCCCTGTAGGAGAACTCAGGGAGGTCAAGCCCACTCAAGGATGACCAAGGTTAGGCTGCCATCATGAATCCATGTCACATGTATGCCCCTAGTCCCTCCCCTTCCTATCACGCTTCCTGTTACGCTTACACTCATTGTATATCCCCCTCCTATTGCTTGTATTGCCTACTGTACAACCCCTTCCTGTGATGTATGTCTTTACCTGTAATTGGGGTGCTTGCATGTCCCCCAAAGATATATAAGCCTTGGTTAGTAATAAATCCCTCCTCCTCTCTCCTGGCCTGTACTATCAAGAGGAGCTGAGGTGAGCGTGCTACCATGAAATGTGTCTGACTCCTTCATTTTACTCTCTCTCCTAATGCTCTTATTCTCTATGATTCTACTATCACCTTTACTTATTATCACTGTACAATTGCTCCTGCCGGGCCTGTGGTGATTTGTTAGGGGCTGGCTCCCCTGCCAATACAACACCTTCAAGAAGTAGAACCCGGAAAACAAAATAAACCCTCCAATAAATGAAGGAAAGAAATATTAGGAATCAAAGTAGAAAGAAACAATGTGGAAAAAAACAAAGGAAAAAAATCAACAAAACAAGAAGTTGGTTCTTTAAAAGGATTAACAAAATGGGCAGAACACTGGCAAAATTACAGAGAAAATATAAAGATGCAAATATCCACAATAAGAAATTAAAAGGGTGACATTACAACAACTCCAAATAAAATAAAAAGAATAATAACACACTACTATGTAAAACTGTATTCAAATAAATTGGACAATCAAGAAGTGGACAGATACCTGGAAATACAACATCCACTCAAATAAATACAAACATACAAGGGGTAGCCGTCCAAAAAACAGAATTGCGCTGAGCAGAGTGAGGCTTTAGTAGTACACTCCCCCCCCCCCCCCCCCCGGATATATGGACATCAAGCAATTCATTCTGAGTTACTGCACCTAGTGGCATCACCTGGGAAGGTTCTCTCTGGTCATAGTGAATTTTTTTGTAAAAGCAGTTTCATTTGAATCTCAGTTTTTGTGATGACCGATTTAAGAGGGCAGCATACAGCTGTGAGATTTTGTTTCCTGCTTGGGAAAAATGCCACAGAAGTTTTGTGATATTGAACACAACTTACAAAGACAGCACTGTGGGAAAAACTCAAGTGGTTTTCTCATTTCAGAGAATGTGAGCTGTCTATTGATGACAAACCTCATTCTAGACATCCCTCAACATCCCAAATGGATGAAAATGTCTACTCATGGTACATTTGGAGTTCACTCTGTCAGGTTAGATAGTTAATCAAGCTTTCTATTTAGAGGTCCTGAAGAGATTGTGTAACAGTGGGGCAACAAATAAGGCCTGATTTGTGGCAGTGGGGGTGGGACTGGTTTTGCCACCGTGACAATGCACCTGCTCATGTAGCCATCTCAGTCTGTCAGTTTTTAGCAAAAAACAGCCTGCCTCTCTTGCCTCATGCACCTTATTCACCTGACCTTGCTCGTGTGACTTATTTTTGTTTCTGCAAATTAACAGGGACATGAAAGGACAGTGATCTGATGGTTTGAAGAGGTGAACAAAAAAATGAGGGAGGTCTTGTGCTGTCAGCCATACAAACAGATGACTATGAAAAATGTTTCCAAGAGTGGAATCACAAATTTAAAAGATATATTAAGTGTAATGGAGAGTTACTCTGAAGGTGATAAGGTTTTTTGTAAAAAATAATAATAACAATAAATACATAGCTTTAGAAAAAAAATCCCATTTTGGGGGGGTTCCCCCTCATATACTGAAAAACTCAACAGATGCATAACAAAAGAAGAAATAGAGCAGGTCATTAAGAAACTACTAACTGATGGACGGCAGAGAAGAGGGGGAGGGAGACTCTGGATAGGACAAAATATGACAAAATAACAATCTGTGGATTATCAAGGGCTCATGAGGGAGGGGGGAGCGGGGAGGGAGGGCAAAAAAAAAGAGGACCTGATGCAGAGGGCTTAAGTGGAGAGCAAATGCTTTGAGAGTGATTAGGGCAAAGAATTCATGGATGTGCTTTATATAATTGATGTATGCATATGTATGGATTGTGATACGAGTTGTATGAGCCCCTAATAAAATGTAAAAAAAGAAAATGATTAGGGCAAAGAATGTACAGATGTGCTTTATACAACTGATGTATGTACATGCATGTATTGTGATAAGAGTTGTATGAGCCCCTAATAAAATGTTTTAAAAAGAAGAAGAAGAAAAGAAACTACCAACTAAGAATACCCCAGGACCAAATGGTTTTATATGGGAATTATACTATGTTCTCTAAGAAAATATGAACCCATTACTACACCAACTGTTCCAGAACATAGAAAAAGTCAACAAACTCCCAAACATTCCATGAGCCAGCATAGCAGATACCCAAAACAGGCAAAAACCCCAATATCCCTCATGGATTGATGACAAAATCCTCAACAAAATAGAATCCAGCATCATATCAAAAATATCATTCACCATGACAAACTGGGATTCATTCCAGAGATTCAGGGTTGGTTCAATAATCCGGCCAGAAAACCATCAATGTAATCCACCATATAAGCAAGGCAAAGAATAAAAACCATGTGATCCTATCAATAGATGCAGAAATGGCATTTGACAATATCCAACAGCCATTTATTTATCAAAACACTCAATGAAATTGGGATAGAAGGAAAACCCTTCAACATAATAAAAGCCCCAGATGGAAAAACCAACGAGCAACATCACACACAATTCCATAAAACTAGAAATATTTCCACGGCAAACAGTGAGCAGACAAGGATATCTCCTTTCAACCTGTACTGGAAGTCTTAGCTAGAGCCACCAGATAACAAAAAGAAATCAAGGGAATACAAACAGGCCAAGAAGAAATGAAACTTTCACTATTTGCAAATGAAACGATAGAGGACACCCAGCATTACCCGTGGCCGGTGGAAATCATGGCAGCACACTGCAGGCTGGTGGTCTTTCCCTGGCAAGCTGTGGAAATTTGACTAGGATCCTTCAGCAAAGGGAAGTGCCTATAAGCAGGCTCTCCCTTCTTTTTACTCAGTTTTGATCTGAATTGTGGCACTGGATAAAAATATTGGAAGTACCGTAGCCTACCAAAAGGATGAACCAGTCTGTCTGAGATGAAATCCAGCAGTGAGTGCAGGTCGGTGATCACGTAGCACGCCCCGGAGGGACTCCTCAGAGATCGGCACAAAGGAGCCGCTGAGCAGGACATCATACTCTTCCAGACTGCAGGATAATCAGCATAAAGATAAATTGATACAAATTTACTGCAATTGAAAAGCAGCAACGGCTGTTGATAAGACTCCCTTTGGTTATCAGCCCATGGCACTAGCCAGCTGAGCACAGTCTCCCAAGTCACCTGACCAATTTTCCTTGGTCCTGAGGCTAGGGTGCAGGAGTGGCTGACTGAAGGGACATAGTTTTACGGGAACACTCCAGAGCTAGTTAACGCATAAATAGGCTTTTCTCTCTGTCCAGCCAAGGGAGCTCTGGTCAGATACCTCACAGGCCTAACTCCCCAATAATGGGGACAGCACAGCCTACCTTAGCTGTAGGGGGTACATCTGCAGGGCAGTTTGGATGGGGCATAAATAGGGAATAGACTAAGCACACAAATCCACGTGACTCCAGCCCCACTAGGCAAACCTAAACCCCCTTCTCTGCTTTACCACATGGCATGGCCCCCTTCTTAAGACACCCAGAAAGTCACAAAAGTTTAAAAACCATGGCCAGTCACAGGCTGGTCCATTAAGAAACTAGCATAGCAATACAACAGGAACCTGCAACAACCATTTCACCAAGCATGGGCAGGGAATTTGGCATGAGACAAAAACTAACGCCATAGGTGTCAGAAGCCACTCAAGGCACACACTACCTGTATGAGACTTCAGTCCCTTCTCAGTACCCCAAGTCACCCAGATAAGCAACTTACCCTCTGAATAGGTCATTGCTTTATTCCTCCCTCCTAGACCGTCCAGGTAGGTAATAGGTAAAGACCCTATTCCCTAACCCCTACTTCATCACTCCCGCAAGAACGAGCCCTGTGGTAGTTACATAATCTGGTGTCAATTTGAGGATTCAGGGAGAAGGGGTGGAATCTAGCCTGTCAATCAAGTCATAGCTTGGTGACCTCATTTGGAGGCACTAAGGGGATAAATAGCTTGCTGGAGGCAGGACACATGCTCACTCCCTACAAGACATCCCCGAGGAGAAGCCACATGGACTTGCTAATGCAGCTAGTGCCCTGAGCTGGGGGAACCACATAGAGACCCTTGTCAGTGCTGAGAGGCTTACAATGCCACTGGATCCACAAGACTTCCCACCCACTGTCCTGTGATCTTCCTGTATTCAGTATCATTGTGTTTCGTGAGTCTGACACCAATACTACACAAAATTCTCCAGTACATAGAAAAAGACAACAAACCCCCAAACTCATTCCATGAAGCCAGCATAACACTGATACTCAAATCAAGCAAAAGCAAAAAGATGGAAAATTATAGATCAATATCCCTCATTAACATATATGGCTAAACATATACATAAACATATATTGGCTAAAATCCTAGCCAATGGACTCCCACAGCATATTAAAAATTCACGATGACCAAAGGGGATTAATATCAGGTATGCAAGGGTAGTTCAATATTAAAAAAGAAAAAGAAAAGAAAAATCAATGTAATCCACCACATAAACAAGGCAAGGAATAAAAACTGCAGGAGCATATCATTAGATGCAGAAAAGACATGTAACAATATTCAAATGCATTTTTGTTCAAAACACTCAACAAAATAGTAATAGAAGGGAAATTCTTCTACATAATAAAAGCCATACATGAAAAACCACAGCTAACATCATGCTCAATGGGAGAAAACTTGAAACATTTCCATTGAAAAATGGACCAGGCAAGGCTATCCTCTGTCACCCTGCTTATTCAGTATCATGCTGGAAGTTTTAGATAGCGACATCAGACAACAAAAAGAAATCAAGGGACTACAAATAGACAAAGGAGTGAAACTCTCACGCTAATTGTAGATGATATGATCCCAAATATGGAAAACCCAAAAAAGCCTGCTGGAAACAATTGAAGGATACAGCAAAGTAGCAGGACACCAAAAAATAACCAGAAATCAATTGGATTTCTGCTTGTGATTGAAGAGAGCTCTGAAAAAGAGATTAAGATCTCCCCAGAGAAGAATTGCAAGGAAGGGACAATTCAACCAGGGTGCAATATAGCACCAATGAAATGTACATCATTCCTCTAGTTCCTGAATGCTTCTCCCCCTCACTACTATGACCCAGTTCTACTTTACAAATCTGGCTAGACTGGAGTACACACATTGGTACAGATAAGAACTCTCCACACATGGAATTCATGACAGATAAAACCCTTAGGAACAATAATGGGAGTAGGGGGATAATAAGGGTAGAGGAGAAAGGAGGAACCCATCACAAGGTTGGATATATAGCTGCCCCTGCCTCCACCACCCCCCTCCCCACTAGGGGGACAAATAACAGAAATGTGGGTGAAGGAAACAATGGACAGTGTAAGACACAAAATAACAACAATAATCTATAATTGACCAAGGATTCACGTGAGGGTGTGAGCGGAGGGGAGGGAGGAGAAAAAAAGAGGAGCTTATACCAAGGGCTCAAGTAGAAAGAAGGTGTTTTGAGAATAATGATGGCAACATATGTACGAATGTGCTGGACACAATTGATGTATGTATGGATTGTGATAGAGTTGTATGAGCTCCTAATAAAATGATTTAAAAAGAAACAAAAGTTCAACCTAGTTCTCCAAGATATGAATACAACATTCCAGCATTGAGTAGAGATGTCTGGGGGCCTGGGCCCAATCCCAACTATTAAGTGGACACCTGCCCCTCCCCTAGAAGAATTTATTTCAAAAGACGGCATTGAATCTGCAGCTGCGGGATAGGGACCTATCTGATCAGAGCACACGGGAGCTGATGAAGGGGGAGGAGGAGAGAGTGGAGCACATCCTAGCCCACCAGGTCCTGAGGACGATGACCCCAATTAGAGCAGCTAATCCAGAGAGGACCACATGGCCAGACCCACTATGAGACATGATGGCCGTCACTGACCCATAGCTCTACAGAGGACAACACCAGAGACACAGTGTGGGAAAAGTGCCCGATCTGATCCCGCCACACCGAGGCAAAACACTAAGGGGGTACAACAGAACAGCAAGGGAATGGACTGGTGAGGTCCCCAAGGAATGCTGAAGGTGGACCTTGGGACCAGAGTATGGTGCCCAACAGACTGGACTGGAAAACACTTCTAAAGGCCAACAATCAATTCTTGAACTAACTACAAGCTTTTCTTTCTTGTTGTGTTTTATTTTGGGTTTTTTGTCATTGGTTTATTGTTGTTGTTTTGTTGTACATTGTTGCTTGGTTTTGCTCTGTCTTGTTTTTATGCATGTTATTATCTCTGCAGGTCTGTCTAAATAAAATAGGCTGGATGACCAATCTGGAGAAGAAAACAAAAGGACTGACAGTTCCGGGGGACATGGGATATGGGGAGGTGGGGGGAAAGGAAGTGGTGTTAACAAACCCAGGGACTAGGGACCAACAAGTGATCCAAATTGGTGGTGAGGAGGGTGGGGGAGGCCTGGTAGGGCATGATCAAGGGTAATGTAACAAAGAGGAATTGCTGAAACCCTGGTGGGGACTGATCATGATAATGGGACAGGAGGAAAGTCAAGGGAAATAGAGGAAAGAGCTGGGAGGCAAAGGGCATTTATAGAGGTCTAGATAAAGACATGTATATATGCAAATATATTTATATATGAGGATGGGGAAATAGCATATATTTATAGATTTAGTATTAAGGTAAGAGAAGGACATTGGGCCTCCACTCAAGTACTCCACAATGCAAGAATACTTTGTTCCATTAAATTGGCATTCTATGATGCTCACCTTCCCAACACAACCGCTGAAGACAAAGCAGGTGAATAAGCAAACGTGGTGAAGAAAGCTGATGGTGCCCGGCTGTCAAAAGATATAGCCTCTGGGGTCTTAAAGGCTTGAGGGTAAACAAGCGGCCATCTAGTTCAGAAGCAACAAAGCCCACATGGAAGAAGCATACCAGCCTGTGCGATCACGAGGTGCTGAAGGGATCAGTTATCAGGCATCAAAGAACAAAAAATCATATCATTGTGTGCTCACCTCCATGGTATGATTGCTGAAGACAAATGGGTGCATAAGCAAATGTGGAGAAGAAAGCTGATGGTGCCTGGCTATCAAAAGATATAGTGTCTGGGTTCTTTGTAAGGTGACCAGATTTTAACATTGGTAAAGTGGGACACCATTGATAAAACTCATATCCTGGTAAAATAGCCACATGGCAGTCGAAAACCGCATACCCTAGCTTGCCATGCATTCTTTCCAAAAATCGGGAATCTTTTAAAATGCCGCAGGACGCAGAAAAAATTGTTAAAAATCAGGACTGTCCCACCAAAAGCGGGACGTTTGGCCACCTCATAAAGGCTTGAAGGTGAACAAGCGGCCATCTAGCTCAGAAGCAATAAAGCCCACATGGAAGAAGCACACCTGCCTTTGCAATTACGAGGTGTCAAAGGGATCAGTTATCAGGCACCATCAGAACAAAAAAAAAATCTTACTATAGTGAATGAGCGGGGATAGTATGTAGTGGAGACCCAAAGCCCATTTGTAGGCCACTGGAGATCCCCATGCAGAGTGGTCTTGGGGAGGAGACGAGCCAGACAGGATGCAATGTAGCAATGATGAAAAACACAACTTTCTTCTAATTCCTAAAGGCTTCCTCCCCCCACAACTATCATGATCCCAACTCTACCTTGCAAGTCTGGCTAGACCAGAGGATGTACACTGGTATAGATAGGAACAAAAATAAAGGGAATCCAGGGCGGATGATCCCTTCAGGACCAGTGGTGCGAGTGGTGATACTGGGAGGGTAAAGGGTGAGTGGATTGGAAAGGGGGAACCGATTACATGGATCTACATGTGACCTCCTCTCTGGGGGGCGGACAACAGAAAAGTGGGTGAAGGGAGATGTCAGACAGGGCAAGATATAACAAAATAATAATTTATAAATTATCAAGGGTTAATGAGGGAGGAGGGAATGGGGAGGGAGGGGAAAATGAGGACCTGAGGCCAGGGGCTTAAGTGGAGAGCATATGTTTTGAGAATGATGACAGCAATGAATGTACAAATGTGCTTTACACAATTGATGTAAAAAGACCTATACAAGGGGGAAAATACAAAAGATTAATATAAGAAACTAAAAAGGACCTATATAAATGGAAGAATTTCCTATGCTCATGGGTAGGCAGACTCACATTGTGAAAATGTCAGTACTACTTTAAACAATCTACAGATACACTGTATTACCACATAAAATCCCAAATGAATTATTTTTTAAATGGAAAACTAATTACCAAATTAATATGTGTGTTATTCTGAGTACATTAGAGAAACAAATCCACAGAAACTCATATGTGTGAGAGCGTTTTATATAAAGGGTAAGTGCACATCAAGAAAACATCCCAACTCAGTGCTGCCCAAGCGCACAAGTCCAACATTAATCCATATGTCCAACATCAATCCACAAAGTCCTCCTCCATCTCACAAAATACACGCAATGACACTAGCTGCAGGAAGAAATCCAAATCAGTGAACGTGTAAGCATCTCAGTGCTGGCAGGGGTCTCCACACAGCTGCTCCAGCACCCAGGGCTGCATCAGAGTAGGTCCATGTGGCTTCTCCTTGGGGATGTCTTACAGGAAGTGAGGCTTGCCAGCTTTTGCAGGGAACTGGCTAAAGCAGCTGCACCCTGGTCTATCACAAAGCAAGAGACCCGAGAACTAGAAAGGCGAGGCTCACAGAGTCATTTATCTCTCTGCCCTTCAATTCATCCCACATGTGTTTATCAGCCAGGTTGGCACAATAAACATTATCTCAATATGGGTAGGTAAAAATCCCAGGAAAATCAGAGAACTTATTAAAAAGAAGACCCAAGGAAGAGGCTTAGCACTGCTTGAACTAAAAACCTAATACACAGCCACAGTAGTCAAAACAGTCAAATACTGCTACAACAAGAAATACATAGACCAATGGATTGGAAGAGGAAACACAGACATAAATGCATCAACCTATAGGCAACTAATCTTTGACAAAAAGCTTAGGAATTCCCAAAGCTCATAGGAAAAAGACAGCCTCTTTAACGAATGGTGTTAGACAAATTAGATTTACATATGCAGAAGAATGAAACAAGACACATATCTCTCCCCATGCACAAAAAAATGAATTAAAAAATGAATTCAAGATGGATTAAAGACCTAACTGTAAATTCTAAAGCTACCAGGAACATCACTGAGAAGGGTGAAACAAACTTCAATGCCCTATTGCTGGACATACATAGACTATCAACTATAATGGAGGAGGTACACACAGCAGAACTGAAGATAGATGACTGGGATGTGCTGAAGTCAGATCATGATGCTTACCAAAAGATTTCATCAGGAGAGTAGAAAAAGAGCCCACAGATTGGGGGGGAAATTTTACCAAGACACATCTGACAAGGATCTAATTACCCAAATACACAGAACTCTACAACTACTCCATAAGAAAATTAAAAATGGGAGATCGGGTAGCTCAGAAGAAGGCAAGCTTCCTCAGAGCTCAGGAATGGGTTGCAGAGAGCTAAGTCAAACCATAATTTTCCATGAGGATTTAATACATAAATACAATAAACTATTTCAAGCAGTAAAAAAAAAATGGGGGAAAGACACGAACAGACAATTCACCAAAAATGAAGTACAAATAGTTAACAAACATATGAAAAATGCTGTGATCCCTCATAATCTGAGAGATACATATTAAAACCACAAGGAGATAACACTTTTCACCCACAATTCTAGCCCAATTAAAAACAATAAAAAGCAACAAATGCTGGAGAGGATGTGGAGCGATTGCACCCCATATACACTGTCGGTAAACTTGTAAATACATACGACCACTGTGGAAAATGATATGGGATACAACTGGGAATTAAAACCCCAGAGAATCTGGGAATTCACTATTAGGCATATAACCCAAAGAAATAAGAGATACAACACGAGTGGACATATGCTCTCCCAAGTTACTAGCAGCACCATTCATGATAGCTCCATTCATGGGAGCCGCCCAAATGCCCAACAGAAAGAATGCTAAAGCAACTATGGTACATACACACAAGGGAATACTGTGCATCCTTAAAATGGAAATCATTATGCTGAACAGCCATTAAACAAATCTTAGAGACTAACTCCCAAAGGAGTAGAAATAGCTGCCCACCATGAACCATACAATACATCACACACACACACACACACACACACACACACACACACACACCTCTGCCCCCTGCCAATGTGACCTTATTGGGATAAGACCAGTGCCTCCTCTGAACTAGATGCTCCCCTCCCCTGGTGTTAACTTTATTTTCCAGCAGGATTCTGCTCTCATGCCTGTCGAGGTCCTGTTGATTTGTCACAGCCTTATCTGGATGTTGGATGGCCTTAAAGGTAGCACAGCATTCCCCAGTGGCCACAACAGAAGGACTCAATGTGGTAGCCCAACTAAAGGAACCAGGCCCTACCCCAAAACTAACTGTACCTCGAACTGAGGACTGAATCTCATGGGAGAGGAAGAAAAGGATGGCCACCCCGAGACTGTGGAAATGGGGTTGTTGAATCTTGGGCAGCAGCCTTAGCTTAGTGGGTGTCCAATGAAAGGGGATCCAGAATCACCATAAATTGAATACCTCAACACCCCACCCCCTGCATTAATATGACAAATTTTAATCTGAGAAGCAAGGATGTACACTTATAAGAAATGATACAGAAAAATTTCCCCTAGCATCAGCTCCGATACTGAATGTAAAAAAAACTCAATCAAGAAAATAATCTGTGCAAAGCAATACCTCAGGGACTGCAGCTTACAGCTGGAATATACTCACATAAATCCCTCATTTCAACAGTACCTCAGATGCTATGCCTTTGGATAAGTTATTGATGTTATCGGTGCAATCACCTTATATTCCAGGAGGATGATTCAGGATGTTTTTCTTTTTCGTTTCTTTTGCTTTTGGCAGTTCTATGTTTGCTATTGTTGTTGTTATTGTTGGTGTTTGTTTCTGTCATAATATGACCACCAAGGTAAATCAGAGTAGCTCATCATCCGTGGACGAGCAGATGGATTCTGGGCCCTGCATAATTCTAGCCCCATCCAAGAACAGTTAATTCTTATAACATGGTCCTGCTCTATACTTGCCTTCACGAGGAGATAACTGAAAATAACGGTGCTACAGCAAAGTGTCGTGGGGAGATCATGAGTCTCAGTTAAGCCGGCCTACAATTGGAATAGTATCTGGGGTCTTAAAAGCTTCTATTCAAACAACCATCCATCTAAGCCCACACTGAAGAAGCACACCAGCCTGTGTGATGCAAAGATGATGATATCAAAATCCACATATGATGAAGGCAAATTTATCAGAGCTTCAGTTGTGAACGCCCGATTTGTAGAAGGCTGTGGAGAACAATGGGGGCCCCAAAACCACCTGCAGATTAGTTAGTCAGCTTAAGTCTCTGGCAGATCCCCTCTAGGGACAGGTGAGGGACCTGAATAGCTTTACTCTCAGGCAGAGATTATTGCAGACTTGATTATGGTGGATCAAACCATGGTATCATTTGATACTTGATCAGTTGACCTCCCTCTTAACTCAATCTGAGTTTTCTCGAGGTTCAAATATGTCTATGCTTATTGCATGCCAGAAATGTCTCTTCTGGATTAAAAAAAACTATTTTAAATTATTTTGGTATTTTATTATCATATTTATATTATCATTTTATTTTTTTCTGTTTCATTTTCTTTTGGGGGTTTTATTGTTTCTGTTAGGTTTCTCAGTTTAGGAAGCACAGAAGGAGTTGGATGCCTAGAGACAATTACTGACACAATGATTTCTCAGGAATGGGATTGATGTGGGGAGGGGGAGGATGAAAGGAATTGGGGAGCAAACTAGGAATGAGGGAGAATTAGAACTAAGTGTGATGATGTACATACAACTCTAAAATGCGATTTAACCATGGAACTGTATGATATGTGAATATTGTATCAAGAAAACTACTAAAAAAAACAAACTTGACCTATGACTACCATGGATGAAGAAGGAAGAGTGTTTGCTTAGGTTGCACTGAGTTTACGTTAATGCTGGTGGAATAATTTGGAAGAAGGATGTCAATAATGTTTGTACAACACAGAGTGTATAATCAATGGCACTGTATGATATATGTAGAAATTGTTGAATTGGAGAATGTTTTGTTGTGCATATCTTTGCCACAATTAAAAAAAATAATTACATGAGCACAAGGAAAAAGAAAATGTTCTAAAATTGATTTCAATTATTACACAACTCTTCTTAATATGATCAAAGTATTGAATTGTATGACATATGGATAAAGTACAATAAAACTGTTTTAAAAGTAATAGTGAATCCATACATATACATACATCAATTGTATAAAGCACATTCATACATTCCCTGCCCCAATCATTCTCAAGGCATTTGCTCTCCACTTAAGCCCCTTGCATCAGGTCCTCTTTTTTTTCCCCCTCCCTCCCCTTTCCCCCCTCCCTCATGTGCCCTTGGTAATTTATACCTCGTTATTTTGTCATATCTTGCCCTATCCGGAGTCTCCCTTCCCCCCTTCTCTGCTGTCCCTCTCCCAGGGAAGAGGTCACATGTGGATCCTTGTAATCAGTTCCCCCTTTCCAACCCACTCACCCTCCACTCTCCCAGCATCATCCCTCACACCCTTGGTCCTGAAGGTATCATCCACCCTGGATTCCCTGTACCTCCAGCCCGCATATGTACCAGTGTACAGCCTCTGTCCTATCCAGCCCTGCAAGGTAGAATTCGGATCATGGTAGTTGGGGGGAGGAAACATCCAGGATCTGGGGGAAAGCTGTGTTCTTCATCGGTACTACCTCGCACCCTAATTAACCCATCTCCTCTCCTAAACGCCTCTATGAGGGGATCTCCATTGGCCGACACTTGGGCCTTGGGTCTCCACTCTGCACTTCCCCCTTCATTTAATATGGTATATATATACATATACATATACACATATATACACATAACATACACACACTTATATCGTTGTTTTTTTTTTTTGCATGATGCCTATACCTGGTCCCTTGGCACCTCGTGATCGCACTGGCCGGTGTGCTTCTTCCATGTGGGCTTTTTTGCTTCTGAGCTAGATGGCCGCTTGTTCACCTTCAAGCCTTTAAGACCCCAGACACTATCTCTTTTGATAGCCGGCCACTATCAGCTTTCTTCACCACATTTGCTTATGCACCCATTTGTCTTTTGAGTTGTATGAGTCCCTAATAAAATGTAAAAAAAGAAAAGAGGAGAAAAAAATGATTAGGGCAAAGACTGTACAGATGTGCTTTATACAATTGATGTATATATATGTATGAACTGTGATAAGAATTGTATGAGCCCCTAATAAATTGTTAAAATTAATAAAAAAAAGAAAAACAAAACAAACAAACAAACAAAAGTAATAGTGAATCTGAGAAACACTTTATGGTACTTAGTTTCTCCCTCTCTCTTTGCCCTGTTGCCTATCTGCTTGCTGAGACTCTCCTGCCTCAGGGGCAGTCCCATGTGGGCAATCCGACCCTGAGAGTTGTCAGCTCCCTGCCACGTTTCCATCAACCCCAGATCCATACGGCTCTGTACCCACTGGCCTGAGTCATTGGCTAGGTGAGTGTGGACTGAGCTGGGATGCTTCTTTAACATAAGATTAATCCTTCCCATAAAGCTCTTTCATATTTAGATATATGTCGTTATATTTGTTTCTCTATACAACTTGACCTAACACACACTTATAACGTGGAAGAATTTGGAGGATATAATGCTGAGTGAAATAAATCAAACACAAAAGAGTAAACATTATATGAGATGACTGTTGTAAAAAAACAAATATGCTTTACACAATTGATGTGTGTATGGATTGTGATAAGAGTTATAAGAGCCCCTAATAAAATGCTTTTTTTTAAGTCAATAAAATGTTTTTGCACCAAAAGGAACAGTCTTTGATGGTTACCAGGGCTGTGAGGGCAAATTGTAAATCACTAATTAACGGGTAGATACATGTTAACTTAGGTGGAAAGAAGGAAATATGTAAGAGGAGGTCAACAAAAAGTGATGAAAGAAAGGAAGACATTGGGAGGAGTAGAGTTAAAGGCAACAGATATAAATTCTACTATATAAACAAGTTGCAGCAACATCTGGACGTCAGAAATATTTAGTGAACTGCACTAATAACTACCATAAACACTGTTTAAGGTGTTATAGAACTGTATCACATGAATTAGCTTATTTCAGTCCATAATAACTATATAAGGTAGGGAATATTATCTTCATTATATAGTTGAAGAAACTGAGGAATGATAGGTAAGATAATCCAAGACACAGACTAAATGATAGAGCTAAAATTTGAGTCCAGGCATTTGACCAAGCATGTCTCCTCACTTGATCCCTTCCTAACTATTCCAGCCAGGCAGTGGCAGCCACCGCACATTTGTCACGGATCCCACCTTCATGTAATTCAGATTCACTGGGTGGCTACTACACTCCAAGGACTGTTTCAAGTGCTGGTGACTACATGGAGGACAAGTTTGTGTCTTCATGGAGCTTCCCCTCCAGAGAGGAAAACAAGTAACAACAGAGATGAATAAACATTTATAATACGTTAGAAATGAGAAAGGATATGAAGAAGAGAAAGAAGCAGGAAAGGACAGATAGAATGTTAGGTCAAAGTTCAGGGAGGGAGATATGGAGCAGAATTATGGACTGGTGTGTTGGACGGGATGGTATAGAGAAACATGTAATCTTACATCAAGAAGGCATCCCAGTCCAGTCCAACACAGTCCATAAGTCTAATACTAGCCAGGGCTGTCTTCAGACTCATATATCTTCAGACTCATGTCTTCAGACTCATATGTCTTCAGGCTCATATGTCTTCAGACTCATATGTCTTCAGACTCATACAGGCTGATGATGCAGAAAGGTGAAGCAGGAAGGTTCACAGGCTGGTGGGTACCAAATCATGTGGATCCAAAGTCAATGAAAACATGACAAGGTGCTGGCAGCTCTTAGGGTCAGACAGCTCACATGAGGCTGCCCTGGAGGCAGAGAGAGTCCCAAGAAGCAGGACGGAGAATGGGGCAAAGAGAGAGGGAAGTTCCCAGCTTCTCCCTTATAAAAAAGGCCACACTTCCCAAGAGGCATCATCAGGTTGTGACCTGACATGTTGGACTCCATCCTCCATCAATGCAATTTGGCATAAAATTATCCAATTTCCACTCCTAAGTAGGTAAAGAAAGCCTCACTGTGAAGGTGACTTCTGAATAAGGACTTGAAGGAAGTAAGGGGGGGGGTAAAGAAATACCATACTGTGGATGGGATTAGGGCTGGGTCCCAGGGAAAGAGAATGGTGCATTCAAAGGGCCTGAGGCAGGGACATGGCCAGAGTGGTTAAGGAACAGCATGGAGGCTGATTGATGTAGCTTCAGTGGGGTGAGAAAAATGAATGTAGGTGGAAGTGAGCGATCCTGCTAATAATACCAGTTATGCAAATCAGTCCCAGGAGACTGAAGTCACCCACTTCTGACGATAGACTGTTAGGTAGAAACATCTCACTCCACATGCCACCTGTGCTCTATGGAAATGTCAGCTTCTCTCGCTTCTTTAGTTCAATCCAACCCAAGCAGCTCTGTTCTCTCATGCCCACTCACCCAGGACCAGGCCGGTGGGTGCCGGCTGCTAACCATGGAGTGTACATAACTCCCTGCACTTTAAATCAGCCAGCTCCCCTGCTCCTTCATGTCCCATAATTCACTCGTACGACTCACAGAACTCACACAGTATCCCTGGTGGCGCCGTCAATTAAGCTACTCGCAATGCTAGCCGTTTAAACCCACCAGTCTATCTACGAGAGAAAAATGAGGCTATCTGTTCCCATGAAAATGTACAACCTCAGAAATCTTACAAAGAGTTTCTGGAATCACTGGATGGCAGCGGGTTTGGGTTTTGGGGTTTGGTTGCCATACTTAAGGACCCCTGGTGGCACTGTGGGTTCCGTGCCGGGCTGCAGCTGCAAGGTTCAAGCCCTTGGATGAGATTTTCTACTCTTCTAAAGATGTATAGTCTTGGAAACTCTGCATAGTGTTTTTGTTTGGGGCTATACCTTAGTTAAAACACACAAGGCAAATGTGTTTCCAAATCAATGGCAATATGCAGTGTTAGATTACCTAATAAACCAGGTATTCACAGGCTTGTTGTGATTGCTTACTGATCTGTAGTAGACAATCCACAGTTTTTCATTACACCAAAATACTGCTTCTAGATATATCTCTTGCTCCTCCAACTGCACAGCCCCTTCCTATGAAGTCTTTTCAAATTTATGACCACTGGCAGATTCCTAGAATACAGAAAGCAATGTAAAAACTGTCTTCCTTGAACTTAGTTCACTAATCTGTAGCAAACAGTTTCACGGTTTCCAGAGGACTTTCTGGTTTACCTCCTGCTGAGAACTTCATTTCCACCCCAGATCAACCAGAATCTGCACATTAAGCAGGCTCTTACATATGGATCACCTTGGAATTTATTTATTAATTATAAATAATTTTGGGGGGGCTCTTACATATCTTATAACAATGCATACATCAATTGTATCGAGCAAATTTGTACATGTTGCCATCATCATTTAAAAATTTTTTCTTTCTACTTGAGCCCTTGGTATCAGCTCCTCTTTTTGCTTCCCTCCCCTCCTCCCACCCTCATGACCCCTTAATAAATTATAAATTATTATTTTCATATCTTACACCATCCCCTGTCTCTCCTCGGCCACATTTCTGTTGTTCAGCCTCATGGGGGAGGGGGATGGAGGGTTTACATGTTGATCACTGTGATCAGTGTCACCTTTCTTCCTCCACCCTCCCCCTACTTCATGGTATCGCTGCACGTATTGTTGTTCCTGAGGGATGGATCTGTCCTGGACTCCTTGGGGTGAGAGCTCTTATATGTACCAGTAGACATGCTCTGGTTTAGCCGCATTAGTAAGGTAAAACTGGGGTCATGATAGTGGTGAGGGGGTGGGGGGGGAAGGAAGCATAAAAAAATAGAAAAATGTTACGTGTTTCTTCAGTGCTATACTGCACCCTGACTGGTCCGTCCCTTCTGTGATCTTGTAAACTGTCTATTATAAATTCCCCCAAATTATTTGGTCTATGCCCCTGCTCAGAAGAAGAAGAAGAAAAGGCTCAGCACCCTCAGGGAAGGAAAACTGTTTGTACTAGAGCCCACAATCCAAGACAGTGTGTAGGTATTCGCTTCTGGAGCTCCATCCTCGTGTCACCCAGAGACCAGGGTCGTACACTTTGAGAAGCAATGCTGTGGATCAAAGAGGGGCAAAACCCATGGGAAATGAATCACTGCAGCTTAGTAATTAAGCATAGTAAGTGTGTACTCACTTTGCTGATTGAACAATTGTCCCTTCCTGCAGGACAGAGGAGACCTGCCTCATCAGCTCTCCGAGGTCTTACTCTTTACAGAAGCAGATGCACAGGTCTGTTCTCCCATGGAACCTCTGATTGGTCAAACTTTTGGTTAACACCTAAGTGCTTAATCACGTCACTGACACATGCCACACTTCCTACAGATTTATTACAACCAAAAAGGAAGAGACACATCATGTCTGGGAGGGGTTACAGCAAGGAATCTCCATGTCCTAAAGAGGGACAAAGGATGAGATACCCACCCCTATGCATGTCACCAGTCAGGAATTCCCCGGAGCCTCTATTTCCCAAGGACTGTTGATCTCACCTTGTGACCACAAAAGATTATATCACTGTTCCTGAGGCTTAGCCAGTACTGGGCCCCCAGCTGGTTACTCTTCGTCTTTTCGGTCTCCACTCATTTGCCTCAGGTGGGGCCCATCTCTCATGAGTCAAGGCTAAGGGCCACATAAATGACTTTCTGAAAGAAGATTCCTGCTCGTGGAAGCATAACCTTTATTGGCCCCCTGCCATGCTCCACCAATACTCCATAGGGTTCTTAATGACTGGTTTTTCGGAGTATATGTTAAGGCCGTTCTTCTAAGGTAACTCTGGATGGATTTGAACTTCCGTTCTTTCTGTCAGCAGCTGAATTCATTAACAATTTGTTCCACCCAGGGAATCCTCCAAAGAAACTCACTCATTCACTGTCATCAAATCGGTGCCAACTCAGAGCAACCCTATAGGACAGGATAGAACTCCCCCTGTGACTTTCCAAGACTATAACTCTTTACAGGAGTAGAGAGCTCTGTCTTCTGCAAAGCAGCTGGTGGTTTGGAACTGCTGGCCTTGCAGCCCAACACAGAACCGCTACGGCACCAGGGCTCCTCCAGAGAAACTACTTCCCCTCCGAATCCCTGTGCGATGATATGCTTCTGTGAGAACTTTGACTAAGATAAAGTTGAGGCAGTAATGAGGGTCACTCAGATGGCAGGTGGCCTGGCTGATGGGAAATACGAAGGGGTCAACTTCTCAGGTACCTTTAGAGGGATTTACTGACAAACAGGGTGTGAGGGCTGCAGGCTCAAGGCCCAGGTCTTTGTCCCTTGCTCCTGTGTCTCTGCCCTTGGAAGCATGAGGCCTGTCCGAAGAAGGCATGAGGTCAGCCTACTTAGCAAGAAGAGATGAGGCTGGAGCCTGGCCCCGGGCCTCACATGCACAGCCGCTGGAGAGCCAAGTCATGCCCGTGGAGGAGCTGCAGCTTTGGGAGTTAATGAGGTCCTGAGCTGAAGTACACCACGCTGAAAATGACAAACGAACAGCATTACAGACTGTTCCCACAATTACTATCAGTTGGCTGTAATATAAATATGCAAATTCCCTGGGCTTGAACTTTAACACCCTCTGTAGAGACCATTCATCTCTTTAAAGTATTAATTTAAGTTGTAAAGGGGCCCATACATCACGGAGTGTCATTTTGAAAACAAATATTAATCAATTTTACCCTTGGAATTGCTATGGAAGTGGCGACCCCCATTACTGAGAAACAAGAAGACTGCTGGGAGGGATTTACATATTCATCCCGGCTTAAGGAAGCACATAATGCAAGTACAACCCAAACTTTGGGCCTCCACACCTTATCTGCGCACCCTGCCAGCCAGCGCTGCTTCCACATTCGCAACACACAGCCATACAAATGAGGCCCACAGACTGCTATCTGGATAACCTTGAATTCCGGGACAGGAGGCAGAGGCTGGATCCCAACTTGTCCCTTCCTAGAAATTACTAAGTACTGGAACAGGCAGCGGAGGGGCAGCTCTGTCCTTGTGAGAGGTAGGTACTGAGCAGGACAGACTGGTGAGTGAGGTAAATGTTCTTTCTACCAGACTGAAGAGCCGGAAACAGAAAGATTGGCAGATGCTGGGGGATGGTTTCAGGCTTCAGGCATAAGGGACAGCTGAGGTGGTGGTCATCTGGGGACGGAAAGGCTTTAAAGCACTTTCGAACGGTGAGTTCCAAACCCGACTGTACCACATACATGGTGTATATATCTGCATGGACTGATTTAAACATGGTGAGCCTCACTTGCATTATCTGAGAAATGGACTTAGATATTATATAAACTTAGAGGGGCATTGTCTAAAAGTGTTTAGGAAAGCATTTAGCCAAGACAGGAATGTAGTAAGTGCTCAACTCAATAGTTGTGATCATTATTATTGAGATAGTTAAGGTTGATTGTGCCAACCTGGCCGATAAACACATGTGGGATGAATTGAAGAGCAGAGAGACAAATGGCTCGGTGAGCTTTGCCTTTCTAGTTCTCAGGTCTCTTGCTCTCTGATGGTCGGACCAGGGTACAGCTCCCTTAGCCAGTTCCCTGCTTCAGCTGGCAAGGCTCACTTCCTGTGAGACATCCCTGAGGAGAAGCCACATGGACCTACCCCAATGAAGCGCTGGATACTGGAGCAACCATGTGCAGACCCCTGTCAGTGCTGAGATGCTTACACCACGTTCACTGATTTGTCTTTCCTCCGCAGCCAGCGTCATGGTGTGTTTTGTGAGATGGAGGAGGACTTTGTAGATTGGTGTCAGACACATGGGCAAATGCTGGACTTATGGGCTTGGGCAGCACTGCGTTTGGATGCTTTCTTAATGTACACTTACCCTTTATATAAAACTCTCTTATACAGATGAGTTTCCCTGGATTTCTTTCCCTAGTTTACCCGGACTAACACAATTATCATCCTCAGTTATTCCCTGTCCTAGGTAGCTGTCCCTCGTGAACCCCCTTTTATTTCTTCACCCTTTCACCTGGAGTGGGTTCAGAGGCACTCCCCTACTCTGTCAGCTTCCAAAATCCCAGTCCTGGCTAAGCTTGTGATTTCAGTACGCTGCTTTCTCATGTGCGCACCACATGAGAAGTCTGCTGCAACTCAACAAAAATCAACTATTCTTTCTACCACATGTCTGTCCAACTGTCCAGCTTGCATGTGGTTATGATGCTAGAAAGTATATCACTAGTATTTCAAGTACCAGGGCAAGTTTCACTGGGACTTCTAGACCAGTGGTTCTCAACCTTCCTAATGTCGCAAATCTTTAATACAGTTCCTCATGTTGTGGTGACCCGCCCCCCCCCCACCCCGAACCATAACATTATTTTCATTACTACTTCATCGCTATAATTTTGCTACTGTGATAAATTGGGTGACCCCTGTGAGAGGGTCATTTGACCCCCAAAGAGGTGTGACCCCCTCGGTTGAGAACTGCTGTTCTAGACTAAGGCAGACTAGGAAGAAGGGCCTAGTGACCTACTTCTAAAAATTAGCCAATGAAAACCCTATGAAATGCAACGAATATTGTCTGATATAACGCTAGAGGATGAGCCCCTGTGCTTGGACCCGCCCCCAAACCAAACCCTCTGCCATCAAGTCTAATCTATACTCAGACGACCCCACATCCAGCTTCTGAAGCTGTTCATCCTGATGAGAGCGGATAGTCTCGTCCTCCTTCCAGAGCGGCTGGTGGGTGTGAATCGTGGTTAGCAGCCCAAAGCTCACTGGCCAGTAACACAAGCACTTCCTGGTAGGAAGACACTCAAAACACAGAGTGGCACTAATAAAGGACTTGAGCGTATCAATCATGATGAAAACGGCACAGACGTGGGCAACACTTCATTCTACATGCATGGGGTTATTGAGAGTTAAAGCCGTTCAACATAGCTAACAAGATCTCTTCTTTAAAGAAGGCCTCCAGAAAGCCCCTGAAATGAAAAGTAAGTATGATAAAAAAAAAGTTAACAGTTCCATTCCACCGGGCTTTGACCACCTTTGGCTTCCCCAAGGAGAGAAGCACAACTCAGGAGAACACAGGATGAGAGTTCACCCCCCGAGGGGTGCCTGTAGGAAGTGTGCTGTGCCTGGGGACCATGTGCACCGTGAAAACCAGCAGGAGACACAATTACACCTAGATAGGAGGCATGCATGGGAGGTCCTCTTCCTTCTCAAAGGCATTCTAGTGTGTCCTGCATGTGCTGGCTGGCAACTACCACAAAGTATGCATGTATATGCACATATTACCCTAATAGTGTGGATGACCTCCCAGAAAACCTCACCTCCCTTTATTTAGCCCCTTGTAATGATGGAGCAAGTGTTCACTGATGGTCAAAGTGCACAGAATTTTGCCTGCCCTAAAGGTTCTTCTAAAATGACTTAAGCTAACTTTTGGACATCACCTACAACCTCCTGTTGATGCTGGGTATCAGCCAATGTCAAATATTTCCTTGGGTGCCCACAAACCCTGGCTCATGTGAAGGATAAGTTCTCTGTATTTCATCTCTTCTAAGCCTGGAATAGGATTTGGAAAATCTCAGGGATTGAATGGTGAAACCCCTACCTTTAGGTGTATCTGAACCAATGTGGATGAATGACAGGTGGATGTTGAATGCCTGCCTGTAAGAATTTGCACACATTTATTCAACCATGTTTAACAATGTGTACATATATGTTGAATCACAGGTGTGCACGGATAAGTAACTACCACCACCCACATGCTTATTGAACCACAATTAAACATGACTACACATCTATATTCATCCACTTATATGTTGAATTGTGTCAGTGTATGCACAGGTATGTTGCTCTTTATGAAGGAATGCAGAGGATGATAACCAGAGATGTGTGTTGTTGTTAAGTGCCATTGAGTCGGCGCTGCCTCGTAGCGATCCTATGTACAACATAACCAGAAGTAAAAATGGGTGGGGGAGGGCGGGGATGAATGCTGATGCAAAAGATCCCACAGTCAAAAATTTTAACTCATCAAATACTGACCTCCTACATTTTTGTTAAGGTGCTAATAAGTTTCAGGTAAGTGTACAGTTTGGTAGCCCAACGGCTGAGTTGTGGAGAGGAGATACGACAGCTATAATTTTCAGTTCATTAAACCTAAACTGTAACTATTGGCTAAGAAAATGTGCATTGTGGTCAATTCAAGAAAGCCCAAGCCAAATCTTTTGTCCCTGCTCTAGAACTTAGTAATTAACATGTTTCCTTAGTTCTTAAAAAACGTATTTTTAAAGCTCATGGTTTTAAAGAACAGCGATGCCATGGCATCACTGAGGGTTAGCCACTTGACTTGGACTCAGAATGACTATGCAGAACAGAACCCATCACTACCCAGACCTGTGCCATCTCAGCGTTGTTTCCGTTTGAGACCATTGCAACAGGCACTATGTCAACGCACCTCAGTGAGGGGTTTCCTTGCTTACTGACCCTCAATGCCACCAAACACGAAGTCCTTCTCCATGAGTCCCTTCCTGATATCATGTCCAAAGTGTGTGAGCCTATGCCTTGCCATCCTCACATCTAAGGAGCAGTCTGACCATACCGCTTCCAACACAGATTTACTTGTACGCAGTCTATGGTACATTAATATTTTCCTCTAACAGCATAATTCAAAGACATTGCTTTTACTTGGGCATTTCTTATTCATTGTCTAGCATTCCCATGCATAGGGAGCAATTGAATATACTCGGCTCAAGAAAATCTTAGTTTTCAAAGTGACATCTTTGTTTTGTAACACTATAAAGAGGTCGTTTGCAGCAGATTTGCCCAGTGCAATATAAGATTTCCTGATTCCAGAAAACATTTTTTCCCTTCAAATCCAGCATTCCTGATGCAATACTGAAATAAATTGGCTTTTCCAAGAACCTGCGTTCTGACGCCCTATTTCTCTAAGTTCCTGGAAGTAAATCACCTGGTTAACTGAATAGTGAAGATAGTTACCCAGCTTCCCAGGATTTCTCTCTTCTCATCCATAAACCAGGAATATCACTAGTGCCTGTCATTATGGGGCTGTGGTGACGGTGGGAACTGTCCAAAGCAGGACAATAATTGTAGCTGCCATTCACGAGTCTCCTCCTCCTCATCGTTACTTGTGTGCACACGTGCTTGTTATTTGGTATCAACATTTTAAAAAGTGGGATGAATTGACGTAAATACTCCCAAGGCTTTTCTTTAAAAATCCCCAACTCTAGGCCTTCTGACCCACACTAACTCAAGGCATCTGGTATAAAGGACCCGCCTCCTGCCCTCCACGTTGCCATAATCCTCACCAGATCCACTCATGAATTTCTGTTATTTCCTGGCCCCAGCATGCATAGGAGTGCCATGCTCCGGACACCTTGACCATTCCCTCAGTGAACAGATGGGGAGACTGGGGTTCAGAGAAAGGAAGGACGCTGCCAGACCTGGGCCCCAGTAAGGACACCCTTCCCATACTCCTCTACAAAACTCTTGGGGCCATAAGACCAGCTAATAGCTAATTCCAACTTTTCAGCACTTGAAGAAACCGTTCCTCCACCCACCCCCCACCCTCACACTCAGCATAAAGGGATCTCTACATGGATGAGGACCACTCATTTGGGGTGGCGCGGAGGTGCTTGCATGAGTGTGTGACATGGCTGGTGTGTAACGTCTTACCCTCTTCCAGGCTGTTTTGCATTTAACGTATTACCAATATTAAAGTAAAGTGGATCTATTAAGCAATTACCTAAGGGAACTCAGCTGCTGCCGTAAAGTCAATGAAGTTATGACAGCCAGGCCTGCGAGGAATCAAAGCTGTGTACAATCTGTCGGGGCTGCTGACAAATGATGATAAAGTGGTCGCCGGTAGGGTGCTCAATGGAAACTGACAAGGTGGGCCTCCCCACCTAATGAACAGATCCAACCCTTGCTCCCAATGAAACGTGCGGCGAGTTTAATCTCAATAAGCATCAAAAGAAATTTGCTTCATGCGTAGAAAGGGCCCAGGCACGCAGGCCCAGTGCGTGACATAAGGGGTGATAGCAAAGGGGACCTGCCCCCAATGGCCTACCCTCCTGAGCTGCTCCGCTCTCAGAACAGAAGCCCAGGCTCAGATGGCACCTATGTCACTGGGACCCAAACTTCTCAGAGAGCGATTGTCTCCATGACTCCTATTAAATGCGTGCAGCTCTGGAATCTTATAAAGTAATGTCAGTTATAGAACAATACCGGCCTGCCAGACAAGACACATTAGAGGAACAAGGCGGGTGGCATGGGGGTGGGGAAGAGACCCCCCCCCCAACTCTCGGAATACAATGCACCAGCTGCACATTAATAAATATGTAATGTTTGATTAGAAATATGTATAGTATTTTTCCCTCCCCAAATGCCGGCTCGCCCTCAGGCGGAAGACAGGATCTGGCCCGCACTGACGGGTTTCTTTCTTGCTTGCTTTGAAAATACGAACTCAAATGTTTTCCTGTCCCAGCTGTTTCCCATTGTTGCTGTTTATCAGCTTGAAGGATGCACAGCGGAATGAAAAAGCACGCTTGCATTTCAAATGTGCCAGTCAGTCACTCCATTGTTCAAAGAAGAAAGCTTAATTGTCTGTGCTGGCAAACTTCTTTTTGGTGAATGTCCAGGTTTTAAGAAAAGCTATTCAGCTGTGCAATTTGTTTAATACATGCGGAGAAAAGCATCTAAAATCACATGTTTTCTGGGGGGAAAAATAAAGAAGGGAAAAGAGGACTTTTGGAAAAGAACAAGTCACACTGAAGTTCCGAAACTCACCCCCATAGGGCCTGGGTTTCCCCTTCTCGACTGAAGTCGCAGCTTTCTCTTGGGGTACTCTGGGGGGGCCTCACCCAGTCGCCAGACCTGATGTAGAGAAGTGACAATGGCTCAGCGTTGACAACTGGGACAGCAGAGACTTCTGAGATGTCACCCAAAACTTGCTTTCCCTACCAACCCCCTCAGCCTCTGTCAGCCTCCTCTTGGTCTTAAGGAGGAAAATCTAAACTAAGGCCATTACTGTGGCATCGGTTGGTTCCTAGTGACCCAGTTGGGCAGAGCACTGTCCAGCGAGTCCCCAAGGCTGTGAGCTCCACAGAAGCAGACTGCTATGTTTTTCGCCAGCAGATCAGAACCGCCAACCTTCCTGGTTAGCAGTCAAATGCTTAACCACCGCTCCATCAAGTCTCCTTTCTGGGAACAGCCGGGAACTTACCTGGAGAGTTTATTTTGAAGCCTGCTCCAGATCCAAAACGACAGTGAAAAAGACGTTTCTGGGGATGAAGATTTTTGTTTCTGTTTTCCAACAACAGCAAGTTGAGTCTGACACATGGCAATCCCATGGGCGTCAGAGTATAACTGGGCACCGCAGGATTTTCAATGGGTGGTTTTATGGTGGCACGTTCTTCTGGGGTGCCTCTGGGTCGACGTGAACGGCCAACTTTTCTGCTTGAACCTCTGAGGCACTCCATGGATGAGGTTAGCAATGTACCAAGAGGGCAAGGTCCTACAACTACAGCGTAGCCCACGTCTTTTGAGATGACTGCATAGACCGGGAATGGAGCACCCCACCAACACAGACTCATAGAGTTTGCAGGGCAAGTGGAGTCTTCCCTCACCAGTGGAATACAGCCCTTCCCTTAAATGCCACAAGTACTGTTTCAAAAGAGCAATGGTCTTCTTCTCAGGGTTGAATATGGCTTACTTATCCCACTCCGAGAGTTTCCCATGTAGACACTGCACCCTTTGGGACAGGGGTTATCTGAGCATTTTGTAACAGTAGGAGGAGCCTCTGTGTTCCTGGTAGACCTGAATGTCTAAGAAATTACCCCCAAGATGTGGATGTCTAGTGCCAGGTCTTTAACGGAGCAGAAGAAGGAAGAGAAAGTAGATATGATGGAGTTAGGGGGCACCAAAAAGTTAGGGGGAAATGACTCCAACATGGGGTAGAAATAGATACCAATCTGTCATACTGTGGTGGCTTGGGTGTTGCCTTGATGTGGGAAGCGATGGAACAGGTATTTTAAATAAAGCAAGGTCACCAATGATGGGCAGTTTCCAGTAGGGCTTCCAGACTAACACATGCTAGGAAGAAAGGTCTGATGATTTGAAATCAGCCAATGAAATCCATAGATCAGAATGGAATAGTTTCCTACTAAATTTAAATATGCCAGTGATAGTGAGGGCAGTCCAGGGCCAGCCTTTTATTCTGCTGTGCACGGGTCCCCACAAATCAAAGCCCCCACAAGGACAACGGACAACAACAAAGCTTGCCAAAATAACCCAAGAATAATTACCCTAACCTGGCCTGAGCTCTCCTCCTTCTAGACCTTTAACTTAGTAATGTTTTTCCTAGCACTAGAAAGAAATTATGTGGCTGTAAGTATCCTAGTCCAGATCATTCCAATAATGGCTGCCATGCCCCTGGTTCATTCACAGAAGGTTATTCAGAGCCACCCTGTGAGGTACAAGGATCATATAACCATCACCTCCCTGAAAGGGCGATTGAGATACAAAAAGATCAGCAGTGTTCCCATGTCCACTAGTCCTGAGTGCTAGAGCAAGGGCTCGAGGGAAGGCCTTCTGAGCCCCAGGGCTCTATATGTCAAATGACATAGAAAACACTAACTAGAATGCTCCCAAGTTTTACAGCTGCCAAAGTCAGCATCTTCCTACAGGTGAGGATTGGCTTGGTGTGTGAGGCTGGGCTGACTAGAGAAAGGAATTCATTGACTCTCATATATGTGTAAGAGAGATCTTTATATAAAGAAATAATTATGCATCAATGAAAAGCTCAGCCCATAAAAAAAAAGAAAGAAAATTTCAGCCCAGGACAGATCAAGTCCATAAGTTCAATATTATCCCATATGTCTGTTATTAGCACCTCAATGATGCTGAATTCAGGAAGATCACAGGCCAGTGGTTGGGAAGTTCTGTGCATCCAATGGCAGTGGACGCAGCACCAGGGCTCTGGCGGCCATCAGAGTGGCTCCACGTGACTTGTTGACTGGAAGATGAAACAGAGAGAGAGGGTGTCCTCCCTCCAGGGAGGAATAAAGGAAGATCCTAGGATCCTCCTGGTGGGTGTGACATGGTGACCCCTAAATTCTACTTATCAAGTTGATTTGAAATTACATAACTACCACAGACCACCCCTTGTCAACTTGACACTTTTATATAACTCTTTAACCATGCATAACTTTTAAACAAAACAATATTAAAATCATATTGATACCTAACAGGATAAAACTAAAAGGCATATATCTCAAAATGTGTCAGCCTCCTTTAAACTTAATGTTGTTTAAGTGAATACAGAAGTATTCTATACTTAGCAATTATAGTTATGTGAACATTTACACCATAATCCTATGAATATATTCCCCCAAGCATGAAAGTTTGTTAGCCAGCCACATCATGCCTTTATCCTCCTCATTTGGGGTAACCAATTTATACACTGATCTGTTACATCAACCCAGTGCTCTGAGAAGACAAGTATATTCTTTGATGTGAAGAATCTTCATTCCAGTTGGAATTTTGTAAGTCCACATCCATAAGCAAAGTCAAATCAAAACAGACCATCCATAAGGTCAGCAGCAATATGCACCAATTCACAGGCTCAAAAATCATATTTTCATCTGGTCAACTCATCGTGAGCCACTTAGCCTCACTAAGGTACCCATTGGCCAACTTGCCTTTTAACCATGTGCCCCATCACAAACTCACAAAACCCCTTGGGCTAGGTCATGAACGTCGGACTAGCCAACCAGCTCTCGTCTTCTCCTCTGGCCTCTGAATCAGGTCCATGGGTGTCATGGACCAGACTCAACCTATCTCTCTATTGCTGCTTTTCTGCCACTTTCCCTCATCAAATGGATCTAGGTGGTCACCTTGCACCCATTTCAGGCTGCCCGCGGGCTTCCTTTAATGTTTAGTCTTGAGAGGAGAGTTCCTTCATGGCTCCAGATTTTTCCAGCTTCAGGCACAGACCACTAGTTCAAAATTCAAAGTCAAGGGTTCCTTTTCTATGCTTGAGTCTGTCAATAGCCCCGTAGGCAAGTCTGTTCAGATTCAATTAGCCTGAGCATTCCAAAGCACTGGCTGCGCCTCATCTTTTTATCGCCTTCTTTGCCCCTTTAAAGAGTCACATTGATGGCTGAAACAGCAACCTTACAAACTATTTAAACTTCCCAATAATCATTTCCAGCCATCGTTATATCAATAACAATAGTCAGAATAAACCTGGTAGAAACAGTATAAACTTAGTAGAGCCAGATCCTAAACTCAATTCTTAAAACAGTCAAGTTCAATCCTTATTGATCTCATCTTAATCCTTATCTACACTACTCCATTGATAGGAAATATGGCCTTAGGCCTCTGACTGTGTCAAACCAAGGCACAGACCTTCTCTCAGCCATTGTGACCTGTCAGCCATTCTCATTGAGCAGCATGGTCTCTGAGGAAAAGTTCAAGGGGCGATTTCACCCCCTGAGCTCAAAATCTACATTAATCACATTCATTTTTGCCATTTCAAACAGGAATAACCATAGACAAAAACCAAAGAAAATAATCAAAACTTTATCTTCCCGTATTCTTTCCAGAAAAGAGCCCAGTGGACTGCAAGGCCCTATCTGACCTTGGCTAGCCAAAGCAGAAAGCCTCCGATGAAGCAGAAGTCAAACAAGCACCCACTCTCCATCTTTATGATTTGCTTCTCTAGTACCCCACTCCTAATATCCCATAATGTGTTTGGCCCAGTTGACTAGAGATACAAATCCAGAGACACTCAGGTAGGTGTAAGAGAGAACTTTAAATCAAGGAGTAGTTATGCATCAATAAAAACATCCCAGCCCAGTCTAGATCAAGTCCATAAGTTCAATATTACCCCATATGCCAATATAAGTCCATGAATTCCTCTTGAGACTCATGCAGCACATGCAATGATGCTGAATGCAGGAAGATCACAAGCCAATGGGTGGAAGTCCTGTGGATCCAATGACGCTGGACGCATCTCCAGGACTCTGGTTGCCATCAGAAGGACTCCATGCGGCTTGTCAACAGGAAGATGAAGCTGAGATAGAGTAGTTCCCGCCTCCAAGGAGGGAGAGAGGAAGTTCCCAAGATCCTCCTAGTGGGTGACTTCGTGACCTGATGGACAGGCTAAACTCTACCCCGAAATTCTATTTATCAAGTTGACGTGAAATTATGTAACAACCACATTTAGATTGCCCCATGTAGCCTCTCTATCCGTATCAGATTACCCACTACTTTGTAGTGAGTAATTTCACATTTTCCTTTCGGATTACCCACTACTTTGTAGTGAATAATTTCACATTTTCCTATCCCATGAAAGATTCTGCTTCTAAATCTGGCTGGCATCTGCTTCTCCCAACTCCACAGTACCTCCCTAAAGAATCAAAGCCTTATGTGCTAATTTGAAGAGAGAAAATTCCTATTTCTTATAACAAAATATGTGAAATTGTTTACTACAAATTAGTAAGTAAGCACCATGCTTACCTTGTTTGCTGGGCAATCGGCCCTGCTCTCTTTGTGCTGAGTGTCTGTTTGAAGGATTGGTCCATTCCATGACTCATAACATCTCGATCTCCCCAATCAGCTTCCTCATACCCTCTCTGCAGTAGTGACTCCAGACTGCCTCCTTTCTCCAGAAGCAACTGGCCCCTCTTTTCAGCCACTTCCTCAAACCATGACTACCTCACGGCCTGTTTCACAGACAATGCTGTAACTATTAGTTCATTGCTATCAAGTTGGGTCTAACTCATGATGAGCCCATGTACAACAGAAGGAAATATTGCCCACTACTGTGTCATCTTCAAGGTCATTGATATACTCGATGGTGTGGTCATCTTGTATTTTAAGTGCCTTCCAATGTAGGGCCCTCATTTTTCAGTTCTGTTTCAAACAAAACTCTGATGTATAGGATTTGCATTGGCCAAATGTCTTCAGTAGATAACCAGGCCTTTCTTCTTTGTTTGCCTTAGTGTGGAAGCTCGACTGAAACCTGCCTACCATGGATGACCCTGCTGGTATTTGAAATAAGGTGACTTAGCACCCAGAATTATAGCAACACAGTATGAAAAACTGACAGATGGTGCACAGAGAATATAGAAAAAGTGATAACACTTTTAATTTTCGGCCTTCTTCTTATTGGTTGCCATTTAATCAATGCTGACTCATCATGGTCCTGCATGAAAGAGTAGAACCGGTCCATAAGGTTTTCAAGACTTTTACCTCTCAGAAGAAGATTGCCAAAACAGTCTTCCAAGATGCTTCTAGGTGGATTTGAACCAACAACTTTTTGGTTAGTAGTACACTTAGTCATTTGTGCCACCAACTACACGAATATATATACATGTCATTGACTAGTCCTGCTGATGTAAAGTCAGCCCTGCCACCCTACTGTGGCAGTTACATAATCTGGTGTCGATTTGGAACTTGAGAGGATTAAGAGTGAAGGGGTGCAGTCCAATCTGTCAATTGGGTCATAGCCAATGAGGCCTCTGTGTGGGCATAGCCTTTCCCTGAGGATTCTGGGAACTCCAGTGTTCCTCCTTGGAGGGGGGAAAGATTCTCTCTCTCAGCTCACTCCCTGAGAGATGCTCTACTGACAAGACACATGGCACTACACTGATAGACCCTGAGAACTGGGAACTGGAGGAGCCACATGGAGACCTCTGACAGTGCTGAGATGTCTACCACTACTAGATCCACTAGACTCTGCACCCACTGACTTGTGATCTTTCTGCATTTGGCATCATTGTGTGTGTTTTGTGAGTCTGAAGAGGACTTTATAGATTGGTATCGGACATATGGGCTGATATCGGAGTTATGGACATGATCTGGACTGGGCTGGGATGTTTTCTCAATATTCAACTACTCTTGTATATAGAGCTCTTTTTAGTACACATATGAGTGTCCATGAATTTGTTTGTCTAGTCTACCCAGACTAACAAACCTTTTACCCCACAACCTCATGCTCCCCAAGGGGCCATGCTGAATCAATTATCATCTCTTCCCTGTATCTTCAACTTTCCTCTATCTCCTGGCCCCTCTATCACCATGAAAACATACCTACATTTTCGTGACTTAAAATACACACGCACTCAAAATGATTACTAACACACACTCATCTACATGTCCCCCTGAAAAGAAAAGCCATATTAAAAACAGAAATTGAATATTCATAACAATATATCAAAAGAAGAACTTGCTTACAATACCTGAAAGATGGAGAGCAGATGGTACTGGGTTGGCAGAGCGGAGACAATCCTAGCCCAAACAACCACAGTATCAGAACTACTCAGAATGTACAAGAAGATCCAAAGTTACCTGCGTTCAAGCAGAAGTAAATACGGGTGGAAGGTAGAGTGGCTGGCAGGAATTTAGTAAAATAACTATTTAAACTGTTTGCTTTCAAAATAATGAAGCCGACTTCCCCTCCCCTCCCCATCCCACCCATAACACAAAACATTAAGCTGAATTAAAATTCAAACCCAGGTCAAAATCCAAGGGATTAACACAAAAGAAAATGAACACACCTCTGTGGTCCATTTTATCCTGTGATTTGCACTCAAGCGTAAGTAGGTGATAGAAACTTTTGTTCTCATCCGAACCTAAAGGATTCGTTCATAATATAAATACAACCTCCGAAATCATCCAGACTCACTCACAATGCAAACAAAAAGTATAAAATACCTAGGAATAAACCTACCAAGAAATGTTCAGGACCTATGTGAAGAAAACTATAAAAATATACTGTGGACCATAAAAGAGGACCTCAATAAATGGAGAGACATAACCAAGGACCTGGACGGGAACACTCAATATTATAAAAATGTCAAATCTCCTCAAAGTAAACTATAAATTCAATACCATTCCAATCACTATCTCTTTGGGATTTTTATGGAACTGGACAAGCTAATGGTAAAATTCCACTGAAAGAGAAGACAAGAAAATAGTCAAGATAAGTCTGAAAAAGAATAATTCAGCATTTTTCTACCAAATATTAAAAACAGATCAGAAAGTCTTTAAAAGAGAATGCTATTGATGGGACTCGATCAAGAAATTAATAAAGCAGAATAGAAATTCCAAAAATGGCTATGGATAAAGAAGGAGTAGATGCAAACAGATAAGAACTGGCGAGGGTTTACAGGGGAGGTAGGGGTGGGGAGTGGGAGAGAGGGACAGTGAGGAAACAAGGGAAACAAACAATGTACGTGGGATATTTGAGAAATGTACATGGGATATTTGAGAAAATTGTGGTGATTTTAACACATGAAATTGTGGGAATCAGCTATCTAGCGGGGAAAGGGAGTTAGATCCCTATCTAATATCATATACAAAAATTAATTCCTCGTGAAGTAAAAAAGCTAAATATAAGACAAATCTAGAAAAGCATGAGAAGAAACGGCATCTTGAATTTGAATTATATTGTTCTTAAGTCATTTAATATATAAACAATATCTCTAAATTGTGAACAAAATTTGCCCCACATGGAATCTCTACAAAGCCCCAAAAGGAGAGGGATAACGTAGACGCCTGAGCTTCTTGATTTAGGTATGCCATATCCCACAAAGAACTATACGTCATTGAAAAACAGGTATCATTGTGAGCTGCAAGTGATTATGTGGGTAGATACATGGGCTGAGCAGAATTAGGTGGAAGAGTGGAATACGTACATGCACGCACACACACACATTGAAGGAAGATATTCGTACATGGGTATTTACCAGTCTCTCTTGGAAAAAGCATGACCAGAGTGCTCCTTACAGGCAAGCATAGCAAGGCTTTATCTTGTTGTCAGGAGGGACCTGTCCCCAGAGAATGATATCATGTTTGATAAAGTTGAGAAGACCCTCAAGGAGATGGATTGACCTTGTGGCTTTAACAATGGGCAATTGTGAGGATGGCACAGGTCCAGCGATGTTCGTCTTGTTGTGCTTTAAGGTCACCATGAATTAGATCCAGTTCAATGCCACCTAACAACAACATTGAACTTTTCTGCTACTATATCCCTGGATACAATGGAGAATTCAGGCTGAAAAATAATCAAAACTTTTAAAAACAGTTTTATTGGCACAAAATCCATTTATCACACAATTCAATAGTTCGATCATATCAAGGAGAGTTGTCCAATCATCTCCACACTCAATTTTAGACCTCTCTTTTCTACCCCTGTCATGATTAAATCACTTTTAAAATGAGTTGCGTAATCACCATCAGTTCTAGTGCTCCCTTCCTTCTCCCACATACACTTTGCTCCCCCAGCCCCTCACCCTTCCCACCTCCCACCCTCCACACCACCTCCCCCATAAACTCTTGCATCAGTTCTTATCTTTATACATCTACTCTTGTGCTTCACAAACTGGGAAACCCAACAAAACAATAAAAAACAGAAACTAAATAAAGTGGTAAAGATAAAATAATAATAATACAAAGATAAAATAATAAAAATACAAATAGGGAATAAGAAAGAAAAGACCATCGTGAATATTTAAAAGGCCAGGGAAGAAATTATTGTCATAAAACTAGTAAGAAATACTTGCACCTAGAAGAATTTCAGGTTGGGTCAAGAGGGAAGTCAACTGACCAAGTATCAAGTTCAATCCAATATAATCACAATTACAATGATTCCTACCTGATAGCAAAGTATTGCACTTGCTGGTGGCTAGTGGTGATCTGCCAGTGGCTTAATCTGCCTAGATACTCTGCCGATGGGATTGGGGCCCCCATTGTCCTCCATAGACTTCTACAAATTGGGTGTTCACAAATTAGGCTCTGATACATTTCCCTTTGTCATATTTCAATTTTGTTATTGTCATCTTTGTATCATACAAACTAGCATACAAACTGATGTGCTTCTTCCATGTGGACTTAGTTGACTCCTCACTTAGATAGCTGCTTGTTTGAATATAAGCTTTTAAGACCCCAGGCACCATTCTGATTGATGGCTGTGCACCATCTGCTTTCTTCACCACACTTTGCTGTAGCACCCTTCTCCTCAGTGATCATTTCATGATGTTGAGTATGGAGCAGGGCCATGCTATCAGAACTAACTGCTCTTGGATTGGGACTAGAATTCAGTGGGGGCCTAGAATCCATCTGCTTGTCCCTGGGATATGCTTTACTTCGGCAGTTATATTATGACAAATTCAAAACCCCATAAGATCAACTACCCCAATAACAACAAAACAATTAGCAGAAAATAAAAGACAAACAAACAAAATCAAGCAAAATAAAGGCAGGAAAGCAAAAACCCATAGAGGCAAAAGAGTCAAACATTGTCAATTATCCTCTTGAGGTATAAGGTGACTGCACTTGTAATGCCTTCAATTTTTTCAATGACACATCACTCTGAGAAATGTAGGTATAAGGACTCTATCCAAGTACAGTTCTGCCATAAGCCACAACCCATGAGTATTTGCTCCACACTTTGCTCTCACGTTCGATTGTGCTGTTTACCCTAAGCATGGGTGTTGGTGCCAGGGAGCAAATAGTACTAAAGTAAGACACAGGAGAGGTGATAATATGTTTGTTCGTGCTCTAAGCTTTGCCCAGGAGCTTGGTCTCTATTGTGGGTGCTAACTTCTGGTTAGATGGTGTGTTAGTGGACTAGAAAATAAACAAATTTGGAGGGGAAAAAAAGTAAGTATATTTATCTATATCTATCTAGATAGATCTAGACATATATATATATATATATATAGATATAGATATAGATATATATAGATATTTATCTCACCACTCCACCCCTACCCCTGTCCTCCTTAAATATATACCCACATAGATTGGTTGGCTGTGTTGTCCCCGCTGTTGGGGAGCCCTGGCTGTGGGGTACCTGCTGGGGGTCTTCTGGTCCAAGCATTTTCTTGTTTTTAACTAGAGCCAGTCCCAGTCTGTTCCCTTAGAATTTCGACCCTGTTGCTCAGCAGCAACTCTCCCCAACCCTTCCCCCTCCCACCCAGCTAACTCCTTGATTCCAAGATGGGGAGTCTGCCCTCAGGTAGCCAAGTGCCTGGGGGTGGAGGTGTGAACAAGGGGATTCTAATTGGCCAACATTACTGCTCTCTAATTTTTAGTAAATTTGTGTCTATTTATCTTTATGTTGAAAATCCTGTGGTCTGGAGGTGATATCCCTCCTTGAGCTATTCTCTGCGGAGTCCTGGCCATGTGTGCTACTCGGTCGCTATCTTGCCAGGATCCCTCCAACACGTAATTCCATTTCTAAAGACTACTCTGGGAAAGTGACTGCTGGTCCAACAGCCAATGGTAATGCCCAGGCGAGTGACAAGGGCAGCAACTAAAAGCCTGGTCGCCCTCTGTGCTGGCCTCCTCCACTCTGCTGCTTTATGGCCTCCCTCCCCCCTTATAATGAAGTGTTTTTAGATTAATCAGGCATACTGGAGAATGAGTTGCTGACCCTGAGGGCTCAGACCATCATCCTATTTATTTTCTTTTTTTTGGTTTTGTTTTTAAATGACTGTTTATTTTAGTTTGTGATAAGACTGTAAAATCCAATGGAGCAGGTATTTTCTACACTATATTCCTTATATCTTCTACAGTGTCTGCATCACACATATGTAACAAATGCATACAAATAAAACTTTCATGCACTTGTATTATTTTTCATTTTTTTAAACATTTTATTAGGGGCTTATACAACTTATCACAATCCATACATATACATACATCAATTGTATAAAGCACATCCGTACACTCCCCGCCCTAATCACTCTCAAAGCATTTGCTCTACACCCAAGCCCTTTGCATTAGGTCCTCTTTTTTTTTTTCTCCCCTCCCTCCCCGCTCCCCCCTCCCCCACCTATTTATTTTCTTTTGGGAACTATCAGCATTTGGGATTCATTCAGCATCTTGAATGCTTATCTTCTCATATTTCATGATGTTAGGGGACTTTACTTCCAATAATTACTGGACATTTTTTTCTGTGAAATTTGGCATATGTCTTCCTGTTCTGGAATTTAGATCACATTGATGATGTCCCACATAGTTCTCAGGCTTTCTTTGTATTGTTGTTGTTTTTTTTCTGGTTGTTCCTCTGATAGACTAATTCAGTCTCCCATTGATTTAATTCTATACCTTTGGTTTTTCCAATACATTATCTATTTCTAAAATATTTGTATTGATTTTCTGGATTCCTATTTGCTTTCTGGTATACTTTATAATTTTTCACTTATTTTTGTCAATTTGCTCTTGTAATATTTTCCTGTATTCTTCAAGAGTTTTTTTTCCTGTGCTTTCTTTAATTTTCTGAATATTTCTTGATTTTTTTCTTTCAGTTTACTGAAGGAGTCTAAATAATTCCTTTGAATTCCTCATTAGGTAGCTCCTATGCCTTTTCTTTTTGATGAAGGTCTTCTGACTCCATGTTTTGGTCATTGTTTCAGCCTGTGTGTTATTTTTGCTGACGTCTGTGAATGGAACTTGTTCTCTGAGACACTGGATGTTGTGTTATTTATATGTAATAGATGACTGTATGTTGGTTAGGCTTCAGCTACATGCCGCTTGTCTCTTTTCTCATTATTAGACCCCAGAAAGGGCTCATTCTGAGCAAGCAGAATTGATTGTCTACTTGACAATTAATCTTTCTGTCTCCTCTTTAGATTCTTTTACTCAGCATTTTATCTTTATTGGTATCCTAATCTACTTATTTATCCTTCCCGCTGAGGCCTGGAATCCCAGGATTATCATCCATCTCTGCTCTCTTGGTCTCTTATGCCGTTGTTCTTCTGCATCATTCTTCCTCGTCTGCCACCTTCATGGTACAGCCATGGCTGAACTTACTGGGCAGTTACTAAAATAATAATAATAATAAAATTACCAGGTGATCCCATTTCTACTTGAAAGACTTAAACAAGGGTTTCCATTATGGCACCTCTCGGTGAGAGAGAGCTGTTAGACATAGTGAAGAAGAAGTCTGACCTCTGCCTTGGAGTCATTGTCAGGGATCTGGATCTGAAGAAGCCAATTTATCAGAGGACTGCAGCCTATGGCCACTTTAGCAGAGAAAGCTTCCCATGGGAAGTGCCCCCAAAGCTTAAATATTAAAAAGTATTAGCCCCCCCGCCCCAATACTTGTTGGTGTTGGCTACAGAGAAGCCGCCAAACTCTGAGGGAAAGGCCCCGCTTCCTACATGTGTCCTGTCCTCCTTCAGCTCCTCCTCAGTTGCTGGCCCTCTGTAATCAGTGATGTGAACTGTAGCTATGGGGGGGTGAGGGAAACAGAAGGATTTCTCCCAAGTTGTCTTCCCCAAATATATGCCAAACTTAGCTGCTTGCAAATGACTATACACTTGGAGGTCATCAGAAGTAGATCAGGGGTTATGCTCCCTAAGAGCTATCAGCCTTCCAGAACAAGCAGTCACCACTGTTTATTCCACAACAAGTAGGGCCCACTCCCTTCTGATTAGGATAGTAGTTGTCTGTTGACTTGTAGGCAATCCCAGAGAGGTCAAGCCCACCCAAGAGTGACCAAGATTAGGCTGCCATCATGAATCTAGGGTCCACCTATCTTGTCACATGTATACCTCTCGTTCCTCCCATTCCTATGTACACACCCCTAGTTCATCCCCTTCCTGTTATGCCTATACCCATTGTACATCCCCTTCGTATAATGTGCATGCCTATTATACTGCCCCTTCCTGTGATGTGTGGTTACCTGCAATCACACACCTGAAGTAGATATAACCCTTGGAAAGCAATAAATGGGGTCCTCAAGCATCCTGCCGGGTCCCTGCCCCACCTCGTCTCAGCCCACGCTGTGCACGGACCTGGCTGGTAAGATCATGGCGATCCAAGAGGTGAGTATGCTACAGAAAAAAAAAAATAGAGCTCAAAATGGAACTTGTACTCCAAGTTCATTATAACACAATTCACTTTATCCAAAGGTGAAAACAACAGATACTGGATAAATAATACGTGGTCCATTTATGCAATGAAGATAAGAAGTCTCCACATGCTACAATATGGTTGGAGCTTGAAGACATTTTGTTGAGCAAAGTGAATCAATCACAAAAGGACATATGACCTAACTTATAAGAAATGGCAAATGCATTGAAACCAAAATGTATTAGTGTTTACCAAGAATGAGGTTCACTGCCATCAAGTCAATGCCAACTCATAGCAACCTTTTTGGACAACACCTAACAACAACATGCAAATTCTCTTAATGTTAATATTTTACAAAACTATTTGTTAATGTTTGACATAGCATTTTCCAGAACTGCGAAATTGGCTGTGGTATAATATTAACAATTCAATTATGGTTCTATCTGATCTGCTCTTCTTCTGTTCCTAGTTTGCCCCAGTTGTGTTATTTCTCAGGTCTCCTTAGTTGCTTCTCGTGTGTGACAGTTTTCATTCTTTCTTTGCTCTCCATGTCCTTGGCACTTACTGAACAGGTACATAGACAACCCTGGTAGTGCTCTTGGGTAAGTTTGGGAATGATAACCACAAGGTCAGCTGTTCAAACCCATCAGCTGCTTTTCAGGAGACAGATGAGGCTGTCTGCTTTAGTCTTGGAAACCCTGAATAGGGTTTCTGTGCAGTGGAATCAACTCCATGGCAGTGGGGTTTGTTTGTTTGGACAGTAAGCCTGTCCAAAGGAGCCCTGGTGGTTAAATATGCAGTTGCTAAGCAAAGGGTCAGTGGTTTAAGTTCAGTAGCTGCTCAGAAGGAAAGCTATAGCAGTCTGCTTCTGCACAGATACACAGCCTTGGAAATCTTAGGTAGCAGTTCTACTCTGTCCCACAGGTTAACTTTGAGTTTAAATCAACTCAGCAGCAGTGGGTAGGGTTTGGTCAGATATATGAGAATGTCCTTCAGTTTGGGGGTAGCTGACGTTTTTACTGAATTCAAGAGGAGAACTATAAACGAACCTAGTGGAGGCTGCCCAGGCCACACAGGACTGGTGGGCTTTTGGGATTAGGCCAGCGAGGGAGCTGGGCTCATGTTGAGGGAAATGTGAAGTCACCAGGAGGTGAGCAGCTGTTGGTGTCTGGAACATTCTGCACCCTCATACCCCAGCTGCCAGAGGGGTGTCCCCCACTCCCTATTCATTACCTGACATAACTAATTGCCTGGTGACATTTCCCATCTTATAGACAAATGTGAATTATGGGCCCAGCTGTTTCCCTTCTCGTCACCAGGAATCGGTTGATAAATATGTTTATTTGAGGTCAACCTGGCCTCATCCATTAGAAATATTGTTTTTCTAAACATTACATTGATTTAATTTCACTCTAATCAATTTAAAATTGTCCTGACAATTAACAAAAGCTTCAAATATGACCTTAAAGTAATAGGCTTCATTAGCTATGTTTAGGATTAAACTTATCCTAATAGGGCAATTTTTCTTCCAGGGTATTTGGTAAGCGACTAGTGGTCAGTCAAAATGAAATCAATTATTATAAATTATACAGTTAAAGTTGATTATGTATCTCCTGCTAATTTGTATAAATAAGGGTCTCTAACAATGCAAGTAATTTATTAATAACCATCTCTACCCCAGCCCTGTATCATACTTCATGTTACAGCTGCCAGGGCATCTGTAACCCATGAAGTATTATTTTCCAGGGCTGCTCTTGAAGTATGCTAATTAAACCCATAATTAATTGGAACAGTTATAGTTAAAGACACAATGCTGAAGCCCTTTGCCCTATTATTCATGGTACTCAACTCATTCAAAAGGCAATCTGATCAAAAATTCATATGTTAGATTGGGTGCCCTGGAAGCAAGATCTTACTACAAAGGGTCCCTGTGATGTGACAGCTGGCATGCTGAGGAAGGGGCAAGAGGCAGTCAGGCTTCTAGCCCTGAAATCTCCCACCAGCCAAGGCCCTGTGTGAAAAGAATGTTGTCACAAAGCAGAGGGGCCAGGGAAGTATGATCAGCTCAGAGCTTGCAAATTGATAGCCCCTGCAGTGTTCAGAACTCTGGTGGCGCAATGATCAAGCAATTGGCTGCTAACTGAAAGGCTGACAGCACCCACCCACCCAGTGGTTTCACAAGCCAAGAACCTGGCCATCAGCTCTCATAAAAATTACAGCCAGGAACATCCTATGAGACAAGTCTGCTTTGTCACGTGCAGGCACTGTGAGGAGAAATTTACTTGACAGTATTCACCAATAATAGACAAGCAGACAGTGCTAAAAAGAAAAATGAAAAATGGACTTTTACAAATTGTGAGATCTCATTTTTCTTGGAAATTTCTCTCTTGGCTTGGAAAAAAAAAATCGATTAGGCCTGTTTCTTCCTTCTCCTTTTACACACGCCAACCCTCTTCTGTGGTTTTCCTGGTTCCTGAGACGTGGGAGTTTGAGAGCCTTGGTCTCTGACACCTTCTTGTTTTATAGGTGGATAAATGGAGACCCAGGGACAGACAAGCTTGCTGAAGGGCGCAATGTGACCCAGGTTCACACAACCCAGGGGAGGCTGGTTTCACAGAGCATCAGGCAGAGTTAGGGAAGCATGAACCAAGCTTGAGCGGCCTTAAAATGGGGAGGTAAGCTTGAATCAACGCACTAGGCAATAGATTTGCATTTGAAACAGTCTGCTGAGTCCCACCATTGCCAACTTCTCCAAGGTGAGTTGGTGCCCAAAGTGGAAAATGTATACTTACTCTCCCCCCCGCCCCCACTGGGCTGTTGCCAACTTGCAGAAAAATCAACCAAACTGCCTGGGAGGAAATTCATGCAGAATGCTCCTGAGAAGCAAGGATGACAAGATGTAGGGAACTGCATGTCCCCCTACCCTGGATTTAAGCCATGTACGACCTTTATGAATTTACTCTGTTTCCTGCCATACAAACTGTGCCCTGTAGTTTTACTGCCTTTGTTTCATTCCCTCCAGATGGTGGCTGTCTTGACCCTTGCTAGGATTGGTGCTCTTTCACTAGCAGTTGCTATGTTCATTGGTCAATACATGACTGGTGACATTTCCCCTCAGGCGCCTGGTATGCTTCATTAGCATACTTACCTGTTCGATCAGTTGCCCACCATTTTTTCCTTATTTGGGAGATGCACGACTATTGGCTACCTCAGCTGTACCTTATTTCCATGTGACGTAATGGTGCCCGCCCTTCACTGGCTATTTAAGCCTCTGCTCTCAGCTCAATAAACGAGGCTTGATCAGATTCCTGTCTTGCCTCCATCTCTCCACGTCCCTTGCCCATCTTCATTCCCAGTCCCTCTTTCAGGTATCCACGTTGTTGATGACCCGCGGGACGGGACAGCAAGACTCTGTCTCGTGTGCTCTGAAGAGACTGTGGTGATCAGGAGAGACAGCATGCTGTAAAGTCGAGGGTCGGTAAATAGGAAGATACTCTCAAGGAGAACATTCGGCTTAGGAATACCCATGAAACATAAGTTGGGGTCATACAGCTTCATATAAATCAGTCGGTGTTCTAGTGAACATGGTGGAGTAACCTATCACAGGGGCATTTATGACAGATGCTTAAAAGACTGGAGTAAGGTGGCCTCTGCCATCCAGGGATCCCACTTCTATAACTGGCCACCAATAACCAGATGCTGTCGGGTAATTTCCAACGCATGGTGATCCCACGAGCATCATCCCTGGATTTCCAGTGGTTGATTTTTCAGGAGTAAATCACTAGATTTTCTTCTAAGTCATTGTGGGTGAACTTAAATCTCCAACCTGCTGCTTAGCAGCCAAGCACATTAAGTGTTTGCCTTATCCAAGGTGTTATTCCTTGGTAAGAGTAAGCTTTATGCAGGTATAGTTTTCTGAGAGCATTTTCTCATCCTGGGCTTCAGCTATTTCTGTTTGTTTGTTTAAGAAAAGGAGGATGTACACACACATACATGCACGCATCAACACACACTTAGGTGCGTGTTCCCCACTTGTCTGCTGGTGGGTCTTACTCTGGTGGCTTGTGTGTCACTGTGATGCTGGAAGCTGTGTCACATGCTTCAAATGCCACAGGGCCACTCACAGTGAGGAGGTTTTAGTGGAGCTGAGAGACTAAGAGCCGATTATGAACTAGGATGAGGCTGCTTACTTCTGAGCCACAGAAAACCTTATGGACAGAATAAAAATACTGTCCGATACCGAACACCTTATGAAAAGAAGGTGTCGGAGATATCAGAGATAGTGCCAGAGATGAGGCCCTCAAGCCAGAAGGCACTCAAAATCTGACTGAGGACGACAGTCCTTCTCAAAGTAGAGGTGACCATGGTGATTTCCACTCAGTAGACCCTGTGGTGTGGGGGAAGGTCAGACGCTTACAGACATCTTCCCAAGGGCAGTTAGTCACCAGACTACAGGGTAGTCCTCGCTCCCTGCTGTGGGGGGAAATAAACTATTTCTCTCTGAGGCCTGTGACCAAGCATTCACACCCTACCAATAATGGTCTCTATCAGTTGAGCCAGGGTACAGGCCAAACTGGCTCTGTGACATCCAAAGTTAAGTTACCATCCTAAATCTAGGATCTGCACATCTTGTCACATGTATGCCCCCAATCGCTCCTCTCCCTATTGCATGTAAGTCCCTAGACCACCCTCTCATTACTGTATTACCTATAGCACAACCCCTTCCTGTGATGTATGCCCTCACCTGTAATTCGGGGGCTTGCATGTCGCCAGAGAATATAAAAAGCCTGGGCTAGCATTAAAGATCATTCTCTCCCTCCACATGGACCACCAAGTGGGGCTGAGGTGAGCATGCTACCATGAATTGTGTCTGACTCCATTTATTTCAATACTTCTCTTCTATCTCTCATGCTCTCTATAACTGTACTATGATCTTTACTTATTATCGCTGTACAATTGCGCCTACCGGACCCGTAATGCTGTGTTACGGGCTGGCTTCCCCTGACACGGTGGGAGTGAAGTCTTTAGGACCTTCATTTGTTGATGGGGCACAACCCCCAATGAGAAAAAAACGACTCATCACATCAACTCATCATTGGAACTTGGAATGTGCTAAGGATGGCTTTAAAAATGGAGAAATTGTAAAACTGAATCAGAACCCATCCAAATTGATGCTCATGGCAGGAGTGAGCGGACTAGTCTGGGATTTGGTCATTTTAATCAGAAAATCATACGGTTTACTATGCTGGAATGAAACACTCAAGAGGAAGGGTTTTGCAGTCTTAGTCAAAAAGGACATTCAAGATTTACCTTGAAGTCAAAAGCTGTCCATGATAGGATTGTGTCTATCCCCATTCAAGGAAATCCAGTCACTACAACGCTTATTCAAATTTAGGCACCAACCACAAAAGCTACTGGTGCAGAAATGGAATAATTCTACTAATCTTCAGTTTGAAATTGATCAAACATACAATCAATCAAGTTATTTAGCTTGATTATAAACATGTTATAACATGCAATAGTTATTTAACTTGACTATAAACATGTTATAGACATTCAATAGTTATCAAGATGCATTGATAACTATGGTAGTTATATAATCTATTGTCAATTTGAGACTTTATAAGGGTGAAGGGGTGGAGTTTGGCCTGTCAATCAGGTCGCAGCTTGATGACCTCATTTGGAGGCGCTAAGGAGGTAAATAACTCACTGGAGGTGAGAAACACACAGATTCCCTGAGAGACGTGCTTGCTGACAAGACACATGGAGCTATGCTAGAGCCCTGAAGCTGAAGGAGTCACGTAGAGACCCCTGCCAGCGCTGAGATTTCTACTGACACTGGATCCACAAGGCTTTCCATGCACTGGCCTGTGATCTTCCTGCATTCGGCATTATTGCATGGCTGTGTGAGTCTAAAGAGGAATTTATCAACTAGTATTAGACATATGGGCTAATATTGGACTTAGGGACTTGATCTGGAATGGGTCTCGGATGTTTTCCCAATATTCTATTGCTCTTGTATATAAAACTCTTTCTTATGCACCTATCAGTCCCTATGAATTTTTTTCTCCAGTCTACCTAGACTAACACAATAACTATTGGCAATTTTAAAAGTTGGAAACAAAGAGGAAGTAACAGTAGTTGTAAAAAACGGTTATGGTGATAGAAATGAAGCTGGAGATCATAAAATAGAACTTCGCAAGACTAATGATTCTTACTTGGAAATTCCTTTCTCAACAACACAAGAGGAAACTATACATGTAGACTTCCCCAGAAGGAACACACAGATCAAACTGAGTACAGCTCTGGGAAGAATTACAGAGCTCAATTTCAGCAGCTAAAGCCAGGCCAGTAGCTGACTGCAGAACAGACCATCAATTGCTCAGACACAAATTCAGGTGGAGGCTGAAGAAAATTAAAACAAGTCCACAAAGGCCAAAATGTGACATTGAGTCTAATGCACCTGAATTTTGATATTATCTCAAGAATAAATTTGTTGTATTGAACACTAATGACATCGAGAACATCATATATGAAGAAAGCAAAAGGTTATTAAAAACAAAAGAAAGAAAAGATCAGAAGGGACTCAGAAACTTACTCTTAGTTGTAGAGTAGCTAAGGCATACTGAAGAAATGATGAAGTCAAACAGCTGAACAGAAAACTTTAAAAGACAGCTCAAGAAGATGAAGTAAAATATTCTAATGAAATATGTAAAGATGTAGAGTTAGGAAACCAAAAGAAAGGACATTCTCAGCATATTTTAAACTGGAAGAATTTGAGAGAAAAGTTCAGTAAGTTGCAATATTGAAAGATTCTATGGGAAAATATTGAAGATGCAGGAAGCATCAAGAGAAGGTGGAAAGAATACACAGAGTCACTGTGCCAAAATTAACTAGTTGACATTCAACCATTTCAAGAGGCAGGAGATGAGCAAAAATCAATGGCACTGAAGGAAGAACTTCAAGCTACACTGAAAACATAAGCCAAAAACAAAGTTCCAGAAATTTCAACAAGCTGATGATGTACTGGAATCACTCACTAGTCTATGCCAAGAAATTCAGAAGACAGGCACATGGCCAACTAAGTGGAAGAGATTCATATTTGTACCCATTCAAAATAACTGTGATCCAACAGAATGCTCAAATTATCGAACAATGCTGTTCATCACATGCAAGTAGAACTTTGCTGAAGATCATCCAACAATGGTGGCAGCAGTGCATTTACAGGGAACTTCCAGAAGTTCAGACTGGATTCAGAAGGGATGTGGCACAAGAGATATCATTGCTCACGTCAGGTGCATCTTGGCTGAAAATAGAGAATTCCAGGAAGATATTTGCTAGTGCTCTATTGACTATGTTACAGTATCCAACTGTGTGGACCATAAAAACCTATGAATAGCATTGATAAAATGGGAATTCTAGAACACTACATTGTTATTATGTTGAACCTGCACATATATTAATAAGCAATTGAAAGACTAGCGCAAAGGAATATTGAATATTTTAAAATCAGGAAAGTTGTATGTCAGTTATTGTCCTCTCACCATACATATTCAATATGTCTGTTGAGCAAATAATCAGAGAATCTGGATTATGCGAAGAAGAATATAGCAACAGGATTGGAGGAAGGCTTATTACCTGTGATATGCAGATGACACAAACTTACTTGCTGAGAGTGAAGAGAACTTGAAGCATTTGTTGATGAAGATCAAGGATTACAGCCTTCAATATGGATTACAACTGAATAAAAAAGACCCAAATCCCCACAACTGGACAAATAGGTAACATCATGATTGAGAAAAGGTTGAAGTTGTAAAGGATTTTTGTCTTGCTTAGATCCACAATTAATGTTCATAGAAGCAGCAGTCAAGAGAGCAGAAGATATGCTGCATTAGATCAATCTGCTGCACAAGACCTCTTTACAGTATTGAAAAGCAAGGACGTTACGTGGAGGACTAAGGTGCACCTGACCCAAGCCATGGTATTCTCCATTGCCTCATGTACATGTGAAAGTTGGGCATTAAAAACAAAGACCAAAGAAGAATATATGCATTTGCATTGTGGTGCTGGCGAAGAACATTGAAAATTCCATGGACTACTAAAAGTACAAGGTATCTGCCTTGGAAGAAGTGAGGTCAGAGTGTTCCTTAGAGGTAAGGACAGCAAGGCTTTATTTTACTTACTTTGGACATGTTGTCAGGAGAGACCAGTCCCCGGAGAAGAACAACATACTTGGCAAAGTGGAGGGGGAGCAAACAAGAGGAAGTCCTCAAGGAGAGTAATGGACACAGTGGCTGCATCAGTGCGCTCAGGCACAGGAACAATTCAGGGGGTGTTGCAGGACTGGCACCGGTTTTGTTCTGGTGTGCGTAGAGTTGCTATGGGTTGGAACCAACTTGATGTCACCTAACAACAAACCCAGTAACAAAAGGAGGGTGTGTAAACTGGAGAGCCACTTGGTAAAACTGGCAATATATGAAGGGGTACCCCCCCCAAATGGATTTTTTTTCAAAGATATGAATTAATTTTTTTAAAACAACTTTAGCCCCTGTGAAGTGCTCTCCATTACACTTAATACTTTTGTTAGTCTGTGATTCCATTCTTGAAAATATTTTTCAAACAGCACCTCCTTCATTTCTTTTGTTAACCTCTTGTATCTCATAAAATCGCTGTCTTTTCTTGTCCCTGTTCATTTGCAGAAATAAAAATAAGTCATACGAGCAAGATCAGGTGAATAAGGTGCACGGAGCAAGAGAGGCATGGTGTTTTTGCTCAAAACTGGCGCCATGAGATGGCTGCATGAGCAGGTGCATTGTCATGGTGGCAAAACCAGTCTCCCGTCTGGCACAAATCAGGCCTTTTTTTAGATCAGGCCTTTTTTTTAAAATACAAATGTTACGCAAATAAATAAATAAATAGATAGATAGATAAATAAATACAATGTTACGCAATCTTTTCAAAACTTCTAAATAGTAAGCTTGATTAGCAGTCTGACCTGGTAGAACGAACTCCAAATGCACTACATTTTCATCTGTTCAGGAAGATGACAGACATTCAGAATGAGGCTTGTCATCAATCAACATTTTACCTTTTTTGAAATGAGAAAACCACTCATACACGTGAGTTTTTCCCATAGCGCTGTCCTTGTAAGCTGGGTACAACATCACAACAGTTTCTGTGCATTTTTCATGAGCAGAAATTTTTTTTTCACAGCTGCATGTTGTTCTTTTAAATCGACCATCAAAAAAATGGGGTTCGAACAAAACTGCTATAATGAAAAAAATTCACTATGACCAGAAAGAATGTTAGGTGTACTCACTCAGAGCGAGTTGCTCGATGATGCTCACCTGGTGGGAAAAAACGCATACTATGAAAGCTCTGCTCCATCCAACACAACTCCTTTATGGGGAAGACGCCTCTTATAATAGAGCTGAGCATGCTCTGAGTCCATGAACCAGCAATTCCATACCTAGGTATTGCCAGAAGATATGCTTAAACATGTCTCCCAAAAGACATGCTCAAGAATGTTCATAGTCATGGAATTCATGGTAGCCAAACATTCAAAACAAACCAATGGCCTTATACAATAAAACACATAAACAAATTTTGGTCTACTGATACAATTTTATAACAACGAAATAGAATTACTGACATATATACCAACCCAAATGAAAATCTCAAACACGGCAATAAGGACCTTAGAGTGTACATGGTCTCTGAGTTCCTTACAAAATACATCCTTGCTAAGACAAGTGTAATAATTAAGCCAAGGTGCTGGAAAGGCTTGGCCTGAGTTATATCGGTGTGTGCTATTGGTTGCCTTAGGATCCCCCCACTCACGATGCTCCCTGTGTACTGCAAGGTAATTTTGGCGATGGAAAGAAAACAAAAGGGGGCAAAGGCAGAAAATAGTTTTAACGGTTTATTTCAGAGCTCTGGAGAGAGGTTCATGGGTCCCCAGTTGGAGCCTGAGAAGGCGTGCCCCAGTCTTGGGGAGAGAGTAACTGGAGAATTTTCCATTGCGATTTGGCTGTCTGCAAAGCCGGGAGTAAGCAACAATGTTCAATGTTGTCTGCAACAGTGAGCCTCCTGCATCTGGGTTTGGAAAGTCACCCAAGCGGGGCGGGGGCTTGGTTTTTCCGCAACGTCCTTGGAGTGGCTTTCACTTGCCCAGGGCCTTTTTCCACTTGCTTGTCCCCCCAACTCCCATGTCTGCCTAACATGTACAGAGTAGAGGTGCTCCGTAGGGCTTTCAAGAATGTCACCTCTGTAAGCAGACCTTACTTCGGAGAAGCCTCCAGATACACAGCAAGGGCACAGCCTACCGGAAGGGCAGCCCCCAATCTGTGGGACGCCCTCTCAGTTCTTCCCAGCTTCTCAGTCCCACAAACAGAATTGGAGGGCCTGCCAGAGGGGAGCTCTGACGAGCCTCGTTTTGCAGCTTTCTGGGAAGGCCCAGGCCATGGCCAGACACCATGCAGAAGAAGACTTGGGGGTTGGCTTAAGTCTAGATTTCCAAAACTGTCTTTGTGTGACCTTGAGCAAGCCCCTTCTCCTTCCCGGGCCTTTCTCCCCATTTGTATACTTGAGGTGTGGATTAGATTTGAATTTTTGAAATATTTTAACCACAACCCCACAACCCATATAAGTTTATATATATATATATATCCATTATCTCCTCCCCCCACACTTTCTGTAGATCCTACCTCAGTCCATCACGGGTTTTGGATAGCAAACAGTTTGTTAGAGGGGTAGTGATTGGAATCCATCTAGCACATCCCTGGAAGAAAGACTTGGCAAACTACTTCACTCAAAATTAAACACACGCCCACACACCTCTGACATCTGGTCAATTCTGACTCAATCAGTCATTGAATCAGAGTCAAGGGCAGCAAACAAGAATGCTGATAAGGGAAAAGCAAGAACCAGAAAATCATTTGTAGTCACTAAAACCAATACAGTCAGTATACACACTGCATACAAACATTTCAACGCATTCCCACCAGCTTTTCTATATACAAAATTAGATCGACGATGTTGTTGCTAAGTACTGTGAGTCAATTCCCACTCACAACCACCACAGCCACAGAGGGAAACTTCCCAGAGTTTCCTCAGCTGCCATCCCTGTAGGAGCAGATCACTGGTTCTTTGGCCATCAGAGCAGCTGGGTGGGTAATGCTTAACCATCACACCACCAAGGCTCCTTTCTCTGAGTGATATATGTTTGTATAACTCATTTTTTGCCGACTATATTGAAAACCTTTGCTTATGTCATCCAAATGATGTTCTAGAAGAAAATTCAACACAGTCTATACCATAATTTATCAGTTTAGTAACAATTTGTTTACTAATAATTATTAATTATTAAGTCTTTCTCATTTGTTCCTATTAGAATCAATGATGCTTGTAGCCATGTAGCTCATCTTGGGCACCTCTGTAATGATATCTTAGAAAAATTTCCTAGCAATATAATTTCTCTATGTAAAGTATATAGAACATTAAGGCTTTGGAGGAAAAGGCACATTTTCATTGAGCACCCAGAAAACTCACTCTGTGCACACAGTAGTTTAAGAGTGGAGGCAGAAGAAGAATCAAAGCAAGAAAAGCCAGTAGCTGGAAAACGGGGCTCGTGCACACAGCTGGAAACACTAAAATCACCACACACTTACCATGGAGGGCCTTATAAAGCAATTTATTCCTGAATGCCAGGCCTGGGTGGCACCATGGAGACTATAATTCAGTCCCCTGTGCTGTTGTGGCAGTTGCCTTAAAACCAAATCTGATTTGTGGAGCACTCAAATGCTAGAGAAGGGAAAGTAAGGTCTAAAAGAGGCCACCCGGAAAGAGGTGTTTCCCAATTCTGAACCCTTTCCAACACAGGGCTGTGCTTTCTTTAAAAGGAACCCTTATGGGGAGACTGGGACAAGGTGATGGGAAAGCCTGGGTCTAGGAGTGAAAGTAGTTTTAAGCTGTTGAGCCAAGCAGAGCAGGGGTCAGGGACAGTAATCGAGGGGTGGAGAGACTCCCCCAGCGTCGGTCTCTCGCGCAGGTAACAGCAACAGCATTAACCCACACAAGCACGGTTGTGTGCCAGGCAATGGTCTGAGGCTTTGAGCCCTGGTGGTGTAGTAGGTTTCGTGTTAGGCTGCTCACCACAAGGTCACCAGTTCCAAATCACTAGATGTTTCTCGGGAGAAAGGTGGGGCTTTCTGCTCCTATTTGGTTTGGGTTTATTGACTGGGCCAAGGCATTTGAGTGTGTAGATCATACAAATTATAAATAATATTATGAATAAGGAATTCTAGAACACTTAATTGTGCTCATGTACAACCCGTATAGGGACCAAGATACAGCCGTTCAAATGGCACAAAGGGATTCTGTGTGATTTAAAACTAGGGATGGTGTGCAGTCGGGCTGTATCCTTCCACCACATTTATTCACTCTTCATGCTGAGCAAGAGATGAGAGACTGGACCACCTGAAGGAGAACACAGCATCAGGAGAGAGGACGGCCCCCTCACAAGCTGCAGTATGCACACGGCACCATCTTGTTTGCCGATGAAGATCAAAGACGACGGCTTTCAGTACAAGCGACACTTCAACCTGATGAAAACAAAGATCCTCGTAGCTGGACCAATAACCCACACCATGATAACATGAGAAAAGGTGAAGTTGTTCAAGATTTCAGTTTAGACAGATCTGTAACCCATGCTGTTGGAGCAGCAGGAAAGAAACCAAGTAACGTTGCATTAGGCAAATGTTGGGAACAAGGTCTCCTTCCAGTGTTTGTTGTTTTTATTTTAAAAAGATGTGGCTTTGAGGGCTAAGGTGCACCTGACGCAAGTCAGGGTATTTTCAAATACCTCATACACACATGCACGCTTGGAAATAAGGACGGTTAAGAAGAATGGATCCATTTGCATTATGGTCTGGAAAAAGAATATTGACCATACTGTGGATGGAATACAACCAAAAAGTTACTTAGAAGCAAGAATGGTAAGACTTTACTGCCTTTACTTGGGACGCATGATCCGTGGAAGAGACTTTCAACAAGACGGATTGATACCACGGCTGCAACAATGCGCTCAAACACAGCGACCATTGTGACCACGGCGCGAGACTATATTCAAAGTTTCCTTCCGTTGTACCTAGTGTCATTATGAAGTGGAACTGACTTAATGATAGCTAACAAAAACATTGAATCTATCTCACCAAACAAGCAAAGATGAGGACACGACTTATGACTGAGAAAAACCTGCACATACTCACGGAAACGGCTGCTGAGGAAAGCTTTTTGAAACGCAAACTCTGGATTTTAGTGAAAGCAAACTGTCTCTTCCACCAGGGCAACGTGGAGGGCCATGGTTGTGTGCAAGAGGGGGCCTCTTCACAATCGCGTACCTGCTTCTTTCCCCGGCGGCGCTCCCACGCTCCCCACCACCGGCCTGACGCTGCTCCGCCAGCAGATGGCGCTGAGTCGCCCTCGAGACCGGAGGTCACGTGACCAGCGACCGGAAGGACGCGCCGAGCCGGCGGTGGACGGGCTCGGCGGGAGCGCCGGGGGCGTCGCGCGCTACGGACCGGGCTGCCGCCTGCCGCGCCGGGAGGCGTGTGAGGCTTTCTGCGCCTGCCCACACTGGCAGTCTTGGAACCTCGCGGGCTTTCTAAGTTCTGCTCCGCCCTCGAGGGTCGCTCTGAGTCGGAATCGACTGGAAGGCGGTGAGTTTTTGAACCATGAATCCTGAAAGGGCTGGAAGGACCCTCGTGGGCGCGGGGGAGGGGTTGTAATTCCAGCTTGTAGCCTTGGATTGGTTTCCACCCTGGATCTTAGATTAAGTTCCACCCTGGATGCTCCTTCCCAAACCCGCGGGCGGCTGCTGCTGCTGCTCGTCTTGCTGTTGGTCGGTACCTGCGAGTCGGTTCCTACTCAGCCGAAACTCCAGCGCACCGCCGGTGGATTGCGAGCCCCAGCGAGCCCAGAGTGGAGCTGCCCTGTGGGTTTCCGCGCCTGTACCTCTGTACGGAGTAGCAAGTCCTGTCCTTCCGCGAAGGGCTGCTGGTTGCCAGCGGCTCACCGAGCGGTTAGCAGCCCAATGCCTAACCAGTCGGCCCAGCAGAGGAGAACGGAAGGTACCAGTGCGGTCCGGTGCTTCCAGATCGAGGAGCCGGCACAACCTACTCCGACCACCAGAGGGCGCTGCTGCACCCGGAACGGGAGCTGCCCAAGGAAACCCAATCTGAATGAAGCAATCTGAAGTGTGTGTCTTGAGTTTTTGAGGCGTGTCTTAGCCCAGCTGGCATAGTTCTAAAGCCTTTGTAAATGAAAGTTAATTATAGCTTTTCCATATTTCCAGCCTTCGTTTTTAGTGATAGTGTTGAGCGACTTAAGGTTTTCATTTATACAAATCAACAATCCATGTTGTCTAGAAAGCTACTGTATGATGTTTTTCTTTCCTCAACAGTATTTTAAGTTCCGTATCATTGGATGGATTAGGGATCCTCAATAAAATTACCATACGCCTCATGGGGATACTTTATCATATTCTCTAATAAAATAACAATGATGTCTCTAAAGTGGACCTGAGCTCAATATAAACCAGAGATCAGTTAATGGAATTTGCGCTTGTAGGGAATCGCAGCCCTAATCTAAGATCAATTAGTTCTTATGACGTGGCCCTACTCAATACTTTCCGTCACAAAGAGATCACGGAAGATAAGAATGCCATCGTAAGGGTTATGAAGAAATCAGATGGTGCCCAGCTGTCAGGCAGGATACTATCTGGGGTCTTAAAGGCTTGTCATAAAACATCTCAGTGACGTTTCAGCTAAATCCACACAGACGAAACACACTTGCCTCTGTGAGCTAAGGATTATAATACTAAAATCCAAAACTAGAGCAAGGAACAGTCTTAGAGCTTAAATGCTGAGCCCCCAATTTGCAGAAAGCTAGGAATGACAGCCAAAGCCCAAACATCCATTTGCAAGGTGCTCACGTGGATTAACCCCACAGAGAATCCCCTCTGACCACTGACCCGGAAGTGAATGACTTTGCTGTCAAGGTACACTGGGAGGTGGAGTAATGCAGATGTAGTTGGGTTAAAATTTAACACCATATTATTGGTTCTCCCCTTTGAAGCATCTTAAATTTGTTCTAGTTTTTGTTATTTTCTGATTTCTTTTCTGTTGAGGTTTTTCTCTCTTTTTTGTTATGGTTGTTGGGTTTATTGTTTTGTTTTACATGAAATTCAGAATAGGTAAACCTATAGAGACAGTAGCTGAATTAATAGTTTGTTAGGGTTATGGCAGAAGAGATTGGCAGGAGGGGAAGTGGGGTAGTGAAGAGCTAATAGTAAAAGAAAAAATATATTGTGATGACTGCACCACTCTTTAATATGTTTAGGCCATTGAATTGTATGTGAATTGTATGTCAATAAAATTGTTTACATTGATAAAATTCCCTATTACGACACTATCACTACTGTTGATAATGGATACCTTTTACTGGGGAGTTACTGAATGCCAGTTGCTGTGTACATGATTTCATTTCAAGTTCAGATAGCTTCATAAGAGAAGCTCCATGTCTCCACTGCTGAAAGGAGACCTTCCGTGGGCATGGGAAGGCTGGAACCTCTCCTACTTTATCAAAAGAAAAGGCGACAATGATATAACTCAGGTCATATCAGTAATTATTAATGAGATGGTCTCTATAAAGGGCTGACAGTGTCTTTCATAGAGCTGACATTGAGTGCCTACTATCTGCTGGTAGTGCAACAATTAAGTATTTGGCTGCTAATCAAAAGGTGGGTGGTTTAAATCCACCCACTGGCTGGCTCCACAGGAGAGACCTGCCAATATGCTTTCATAAACATTAAAGTAAAGACAGCGCTGTAGGAAACTTCTGCTTTGTCACATGAGGTCACAAAAGTTGGAATTGACTTGATAGCATTCAATAACAACAACAATGCTATGTGCCCGGCAGTAGTCTACGTGCTGAGTAGACAGTGCTGAACGGATCGGAGAGAATCTGTGTGTGTACAGAGGCCATGGCGAACGAACATAGATACAAACACTTCTCAGGGGGAAACTGCTGTGAAGACAATGAAGGGTTTGGGGGTGTGGGGTCGGTTTTAAGTGCCTCCACCTGCAGGTCAGATGTCACTGGTAACTTGGAGCTGGCTCACAAGAACCAATTACTAATGTAACTAGTGTCATGGAATACAAATTTTATGCAACGTATTAAAAAAAAAACCCAAACCTGCTGCTGTTGACTTGATTTCCACTAATAGCAAACCTACATAAGGGTTTCCAAGATTGTTTATGGGAGTAGAATGGATCCTGATGGTTTTGAACTGCTAACCTTGTGTTAGCAGCCTGATGCCTAACCCGCAGAGCCAACAGGCCTCCTTATCCAGTGTATATAATTGCTTGTTGTTAAATGTCAGTGAATCAGTTCCAACATATATGCACTGCATATACAATAGAATGAAACAGGGTTGTCTTGTGCCATGTTCACATATGTTATATTTGAGCCCGTTGTTGCAGCCACAATTTCAGTCCATCTCCTAGAGGGTGGTCTTACTATTGTTCATTAACCCTTTACCAAACAATGTTTTTTTTTCCCCCAGGAACATGTCTCGCCTGATAAAATATCCAAATCATATGAAATTAAGTCTCATATATGGGGGAAATAGACCTATGTGTATATATTTATAGGTTCAGTAGTATGGTAGCAGGTGGACATCGGGCCTCTTCGCGCATACTCCCTCTATACAATAGCACCTTGCCCAGCTACACAGTCATTCCTTGATACCCACCTTCCTGACATGATCTCTGTAGACAGAAGTGTGCATAAGTGAACGTGGTGAAGGAAGCTGATGGTGCCCAGCTATCAAAAAGATATAGTGTCTAGGGTCTTAAAGGCTTGAAGGCAAACAAGCGGCCATCTAGCTCGGAAGCAACAAAACCCACAGAGAAGAAGCACACAGCCTAAGTGAATACAAGGTGTTGAATGGACCAGGTAGCAGACACCAAGGAACAAAAACCATCATTGTGTGATCACCTTCCTCATATAAACGCTGAAGACGAATGTGTGCATAAGTAAATGTGGTGAAGAAATCTGATGGTGCCCGACTAGTGAGAGATATAGCGTCTGGGGACTTAAAGGCTTGAAAGTAAACAAGCGGCCATCTAGCCCAGAAGCAACAAAGCCCACATGGAAGCAGCACACCAACATGTATGATCATGAAGGGCCGAGGGGACCAGGTTTCAAACAACAGAGGTGTGGGGGCGGGGAATCACATCACTGTGAATGAGGGGAGTGCGTGATGAGGACCCAATGCCCATATGTAGACAGCTGGACATCCCTTGCAGAGGGGTAGTGGGGAGGAGATGGGTCACTCAGGGTTTAGTGTAGCAACAATGAAACTCAAAACCTTCCTCTAGTTCTTGAACGCTTCCCTCCCCCCACCCCTCAAATTATCATGATCCCAATTCTACCGTGCGGACGTGGTTAGACCAGAGGATGCACAGTGGTACAGTAGGGATCTGGAAACACGGAATCTAGGACGGATGAACCCCTCAGGACCAGCGGTGAGAGTGGCAACCCTGGGAGGAAAGGGGGTGTAGAAAGGGAGAACCTATCTCGGGGATCTATGTGTAACCTCCTCACTGGGGGATGGGCAACAGAAAGGTGGGTGAGGGGAGACGCCGGGCAGTGTAAGATAAGATAAAATAATAATTTATAAACTATTAAGGCTTCATTGGGGAGGGAGGGAAAAGGAAAATGAGCTGATTCCAGGAACCCAAGTGGAAGGTGAATTTTGAGAATGACGAGGGTAACAGATGTATAAGGGTGCTTTACTCGATGTGTGTATGGATTGTGATAAGAGTTGTATGAGCCCCAGTAAAATGATTTATTTTTAAAAAGTGATTGAGCTATTGAAATATATGAAACATGAATCCGGTTGGTAAGATTGTTAAAAAATTAATCAATTAAAATTTTTAAATGCTTTTTAAAAAGTAAAATACCCTTAGGAATGTTTACTTAAGACTATTGTTTTTATGGAACCTATTGTTTAGTAACGTGATTTTCAAATGAAAAAAAAAAGCATTCTAGCTATATTTCTTCTAAGACAGGTTTGTTTGTTCTCCTGACGGTCCATGGTACCTTCCATATTCATGGTCAACACCACAATTGAAGTGTATCAGTTGGTCTTCAGTCTCCCTTATCCATTATCCAACTTTCCCGTGCATCTTGAAAATGCCGTAATTTGGGTCAATTGAACTGTATTCCTCAGAGGGACAGCCTGGCTCGTCAGCATTTGCTCGTCAGCATTTTCAAGCAGTCTCGTGCAGCAGAGTTTTCCAACCTTACTGAGTTCTTGACTGTTGCTTCTTTGAGCTTTGAGTGTAGATCAGAATAAATGTGCCCTCCAGTCGGTTCTGACCCATATAGATTTTAGGCACACCGAATAAAACACTGCCTGATTCTGAGCCAGGCTTACAACCATTCTGATGTTTGAGCCCATCGTTGCCCCCACTATTGAACCCATAGCATCACGGGCCTCCCTCTTTTTCACTGCCCCTCAAGCTTACGCAGAATGATGCCCATCTCCAAGGACCAGTCTCCCAACAACATGGGTCATGTATGTGAGATGAAGTCTTGCCGTCGTTGCCTCTAAGGAGTATTCTGGCTCTACTTCTGTCAAGACAGGTTGGGTTACTCTTTTAGCAGTCCATGGTATATGCAATATTCTTCACCAAAACCATAATTCAAATGCATTGATTTTTCTACAGTCTTCCTTATTCAGTGTCTAACTTTCCCACGCATATGAGGCCATTGAAAATACAACAGATTGGGTGATGCACACGTCGTTAGTCCTCAAAGTAACTTCCTTGGTTTCAGCCCATTAAAGACATCTAGGGCAGCAGGTTTCCCCAATGCAATGTGTCATTTGATCTCTGCACTGCTGCTTCCGCAAACATTGGTGGTGGGTCCAAGCAAGAAATTCTTAACAACTTCAATCTTTTCTTTATTTGTCATAATGTTACCTACTGATCCAGTTGCGAGGTTTTGGGTCTTTACACGGAGTTGTGATCCACACTGAAGCTGCAGTCCTTGATCTTCATCAGCAAGTGCTTCCAGTCCTCACTCTCAGCAGGCAAGGTTGTGCCATCTGCATTTCGCAGGTTGTTGATAAGCCTTCCTCCAATACCGATGCTGAATTCTTTTCCATATAATCCAAGTCTTCAGATTATTTCTCAGCAGACAGATTGAGTGAGTATGGTGAGAGGATACAACCCTGACACACCTTTCCTGATTTTAAACCAAGCAGTATTCCCTTGTTCTGTTCGTACAACTGCCTCTTGGTGCATGTACAAGTTCCATATGAACACAATGAAGTGTTCTGAAATTCCCATTCTTCTCAAGGCTATCCATAGATATATTTATGAATCACGGAGTAAATATATACATATTCATGTTTATCATAGCACTGTTCACAATAGCAAGAAAATAGAAATGACCTAAATGCCTGTACATGGAAAAATGAATAAATAAACGTTGGGATGTACATATAATGGAATCTACATATTGCTAAAGAGTAAATGATGAAATGGTCAGACACACAAGACATTGATGGGTTGGAAGATACTAACTACGTGAAGTTAGTCATTCATATAAACAAATATTTTATGAGACCATTAGCACAAAAGGAAAAAAATCAAGCAAAATGTTTTCATACCAAAGGAAACAGACTTTGACAGTTACAGGAGAAGTGGGAGGAGGGAAAGAGGGAGGCAAAGCGAAATAAACCTATCCCAGATTGTGGGGATTAAAGCTCAGGCTTTGGGAAAAGGAGCAGGAGAGAATTATTTTGCCTCCACTGTGTCTCTGTTCCTTTCACTCAACATTCTTGGATTTCTTTTGTTAGTTTTACTTGTTTCTTTTCTTCTTTGTTTCAGTTTTTCTTAAGGACATTAAGTATTAAGTCTATATTACCAGTTTCCCTTTGGTTTAAAAAATAGTCCTTTAAAAATAATGAAGCTAGATATTATTATGTCCTCTTTAGGAAGGACTTGATAATTCTGAAATTACAAAGCAATTTTAAAGTAACAGAAATTGGGCAATGGGTAACTGATGTTACATAACAGGGGAAATGCAATACTTTTTAAGTATTGCTACAAAATCAGACACCTTTAGTAGACACAAACAAAATGGGAGGCAATTGTTTCTGAACATATTCCCCATCTTGGCCTATACATTTCTGAAAGCAGTGCTTCTGTCTCTTCAACCTTTCCCTGAAGAATTCTGCCCCTCTGGATTCAGACTACTTAAAACTGGCAGTTTTGATGTCCTCAGGGGACTTCGATTGTTCTTAGTGGAATGATCCTAGTCGTTTTTCTCACCAGTGCAGCTTTCAGTTTTCTTAAAACTTCTTTATAATTAGTCCCCAAAATGGTCCATGGTGATGCCCACATTTCTCAGTGTATCTTCCAACTAAGAGGCCTGGAGGCTTAGTGGCTAATGTTGGGCTGCTAACTCAAGGCCAGCCATTGGAGGCCACCAATCACTCTGCAGGGGAAATATTGGGTTTTCTACTTCTGTAAGAGTTACAGTACCAGAAACCCATGTGGGCCAGTCTACCCTGTCCTATAGGGTCATCTGAGACATAATTGACTCAATGGCAGCATTTGGGGGGGGGGGGTTGTAGAGAAGATCCTGTGTCCTTTGAGAAATTTTTCAAGATCACCTATTGGGAAGAACAAAAATCAGTGACCATACCTGATGAATGAAATGTCAATGTGGCTCTGTTACACTCACCAGATGATTGAGTGAGAGTATGCAAATTAAGTATGTGAAACACTAACAGGATTGGTCCTTTTGGGTTGCCGTACCCCAGCAATGAGAGAGCTATCTCAGAAACAGGAACAGAGTATCCCAGGCTCATCAAGGAAGAAGAACCATCAACAGAGCATGTTTGAGATCCCTTCCTGACATGGTAGAGGCCTGAGACCAGATGTTGTGGCATGGAGACCATGCTAAGAAAGAACAGGGACTGTACCTGGAAGGTCTGAGACTAGGAGGCAGTAAGGTGGCGCAGCAGGTGGGATTTTTAGCCCACGAGGGAGAGGCTGAGGACCAGAGAGAGACTTGGCTGCTAGCTGACAAGCGGCACTGCTGAGGGCCAGTGGCTGGAGAAACACTGTTCACTGATTGTGATGTGTAGTAATCTGTCAATTCTTTTAAAAACACAGCCAAACCACAATGGTGAGTTTTGTCTGTGAGTTCTGAGTGGCAATTTGAGTTAGACTTCCATTCACCTGATCTAGTATTATGCTGCTTGTATGGATCAAGTAAATATTTATTAAGTTCACCATCTTTTTTACTCCTAGGGACACCTTGCCTAAGCAGCCAGTACTATAAGTCCATGTGGGTTAGGTTATTCTGATTACTGCCCTCACTCTGCTGTCCATCATGGGAACCATGCCCACCTTGACTCTGTCCATTAAGTTCTTCCACTAGGGACCTGCCTCCACAGATCCCAATCAACCCCATGGCATCAGGCACCTTAATTAATTAGGACTCCTGGTGGCATAGTGGGTAATGAGTTGGATTGCTAACCCAGAAGTGAGCAGTTTGAAGACACCAGGGAGACAGCTGAGGCTTTTTGCTCCTGTAAAGAATTACAGCCCTTGGGGCAGTTCTAGACTGTCCTGTAAGGTTGATAGGAGCCAGAATTTAATCCATGACAGGGAGGTTTGGAGTCTTAATTCAGTTAGGGTGGTCTTCACTGTCAAGCCTGGCTGATCGAAAATAGCAAATATGGGAGCATGGAAGTCTTGAGAGGCACTGGGGCTGTCTTTCACAGTTTTTTCCTGACTGTTGTGGTAAAAGATGTCCTCAGGACAGTCTATTTTGGGGTCTATAGGTTTATCTTGATAAATTCACTCTCACATGTTAATTCCTCAACCTTCCTAATGCTGCGACTGTTTAATACAGTTCCTCATGCCGTGACCCCCCCCCAACCATAAGCTTGTCAGCTTAAACACAGAATGAAAAATCTGTGCTTCGTGACATACCAATAAACTCAACCTGATCCAACCTTATGTTCCTTGCACTCTTAATAACCATTCCCACAGATATTCTCCAGGTTTCTGTGTATACACATTAGAAAACTCTAGTTCTTTTGGAGTATGTCACCTCTCTTCCTGGTCACCATCTGTACTTTTTAGTTGTGTGGCTATTGCAAGGAATTTTTGTCACATCAGCCTCCCAGTCTTCAGCATATGCAGATGTTTGACCATTGAATTGTATCATTTATACTTCTTCACTCTGGCCAATTAGTATAGTTCCATCAATATAATGGACCAGTGTGATATTTTGTGAAAAGGAGAAGCCATTAAGATCCCTGAAGACTAAATTATGACGTAATTTATATAACACTGAGGCTAGAACTGTGGAATTATATTATTGCCCTTGTCAGCAAAGGGTAAACTGTTTTTGTTATTGTTTTAAATCATTGTATTGGGAGCTCTTAAAGCTCTTCAAACATTCCATATATTAATTGTATCAAGCATATTTGTACATATTATTGCCAACATCATTTCCAAAACGTTTTCTGCTTGATCCTTCAGTATAAGCTCTTCTTTTTTCCCCTCCCTCGCCCACTTTCTCATCCTGGTGCATCCTTGATCAATTATATATTGTTATTATTAGTTTGCATCTTATACCGTCTTTTGTCTCCCTTCACTGTTATTTGTCCCCTTTGGGGAAGGCCATTGTATATCCAACCTTGTGATGTGTTCCCCCTTCCTCCCCCTTCCCCCTCCCTGATCACCCCCCACCCTCATGATATTGCTACTCCCACTACTGTTCCTGAGGGGTTTATCTGTCCTGAATTCCATGTATCAAGAGCTGCTATCTGTACCAATGTGTGTTGCTCAGGCTAGCCAGATTTGTAAGGTAGAACTGGGTCATGGTAGTGAGGAGGGGGGAAGCATTCAGGAACTAGAGGAATGATGTGTGTTTTGTCGGTGTTATACTGCACCTTGGTTGAGTCATCCCTTCCTTATAACCCTTCTGTGGGGGGTTATCAAATTGTCTACAGACTGGCTTTGAGTCTCTGCTCCAAACCCCCTCGTTCATATCAATGTAGCTGCTTGTTTGGGGTCTTTTAGTACCTGATCCCGTTGACACCTCATGAAGGGGAAACTGCTTTGATGATCCTTTAAAACTGGAATTAAGAAAAAGGCATTCGCTAAATCAATAGCTGCACACCAGGTACAAGTAGATGTATTAATTTATTCAAGCAATGAAACCACCTATTGAGCAGAAGCTACATTGTTACCATGGGTTAAGTTTATAATTATCTACTGTCATTCTTCAAGGTCTTTCTGATATTTTGCCCAGGCCAAATATTTAAATGAGGATGTGGTGGGAATCATCACCCCTGCATCCTTCAAGTTCTTGATGGTGGCACTGATTACTGCAGTCCCTCCAGGAATTTGGTGGTGTTTTTGGCTTACGATTTTCTAAGGCAGTTCTAATGGCTTCACTTGGCTTTTTCTCACATAATAGGCATCATTCTAAACGTCAGAACCCAGTATGGTGGTTTTGCCAGTTGCTAAATAAGTATATTCCAATTATTCAGTCTTCAACAAGGGAAATGTCTACAGGCTGGGCTTTGGTGTGTGTGCTGAAGTTCTGCTGCAATGACAACATGAGTGTGGCTTTATCTGTGCCCGCAGAGGGAACGAAATCCTTGTTTGGATGGATGTGCTGGAACCAACAGGTCTGCTTGCATTTGTCTGGAGGGGATGTGTATTCTCAGAAGGGTGGGGTTGTGCTGGAATAAGACACTGGTGGAAGAAATGAGAGAGAAGTAGAAAAAAATAGAAGTATTATAATCGAACAAAAGTACAAATAACGAGAAAAATGTAAAACCATCTTGTGGGTGGTGCTTCCTGTACCTTTGGTAGTGCTACTGTGTGTAGATGTGTGTTGCCTGTGGGAAGGGGGGTGATTTGGTGGGGGAGGGCACCAAAGAACAAAGGTTAGAAGGAAGAAAAAAAATGGCAGAAAGTGAACCTTGGATACTGACTAGGTCTGTACAACACTGCCTCACATCTGCTACCAACCAGAGGTCAGTAAAGGTTCGACTGGCTCCATTGATTTAGGGGCCAGGAAAAAGAAAAACAATGAGCCCCTAATAAAATGTAAAAAAAGAAAATGATTAGGGCAAAGAATGTACAGATGTGCTTTATACAATTGATGTATGTATATGTATGGATTGTGATAAGAGTTGTATGAGCCCCTAATAAAATGTTTTTTTAAAAAGTCATCTGCCAAAATGCTACAGTTTAAAGAAAAAGAAAAACAACCCCAAATCACCCAAATTCAATGGAGTACTCTGAAGAGGCACTGGATTTGCCAGAAGCAAAATTCAGAAGAATGATATTTAAGCCTTTCAAGAGATGTGGGGAATACTTACAAAAACAATGGAATAAATTGAAAAGCTAAAATCCTTAAACCAAAACAAATTCAAGAAAATAAACAAGGAGATAACATAATTAGTCAACATAGTAAAAAAAAACAACCCGAGGGATTGAAGGGCAAAAAGGAAATTCAGTGAGTTCAAACACATTCACCCTGACTATAATTGACAAGGGAAACGATCAACAAAAAAGTGAAGGCATCATAAGAAAGTTCAAAAATGTGGGCAATACTGGGAGGGTAAAGGGAGAGTGGGTTGGAAAGAGCGAACTGATTACAAGGATCTACATGTGACCTCCTCCTTGGGGGACGGACAACAGAAAAGTGGGTGAAGGGAGACATTGGACAGGGCAAGATATGACAAAATAATAACTTATAAATTATCAAGGGCTCATGAGGGAGGGGGTAATGGGGAGGGAGGGGAAAAAAAGAGGACCTGATGCAAAGGGCTTAAGTGGAAAGCAAATGTTTTGAGAATGATGAGGGCAATGAATGTATAAATATGCTTTACACAATTGATGTATGTATGGATTGTGATAAGAGTTATATGAGTCCCTAATAAAATGTTTACCCAAAAAAAAAAGAAAGTCCAAAAATGATGTGGGACATTATCAAGAGAAGAAATCTACATCATATTCAGATCCAGGAACAAAAACAAATAAATAAAATATACAGATAATAGTACAAGAAATCTTAGGAGCTATCCCCCACATCACAAATGAGGAAAAAATGAATATTCAAGAAGCTGAGAGAACCCCAAATGGGTAGATTCCCCAAATAAAACATCATAACATATTGTAGTCAAACTCTAATATTTCAAGGAAAAGGAGAAAATTCCTGAGGGCAGCTAAATACAAATGAACAGTCAGCTACAAAGGAAAACAGATACAGATAAGCTTGAATTTCTCAGCTGAAATTATGCAGGCAAGAAGACAATGCATTGACATATATAAAATTCTGAAAGAAAAGACTTTCCAATGAAGAATCCTATATTGCAGAAACATTACCTTCAAATATGAGAGAAACAAAGGTACTTTTAGACGAGGAAAAACTAAAGAAATTCATAAAAACAAGAGGAGCGTTACAAAAAACATTAACTGGGTCGTATGGACAGAGAATCAGCAAGAGCAGACAAACTTGAGAACATCAAATAAGACTAACCCCACCCAGAAATCAATATAATAAAAGCTGCACTTAAAACAATACAGAAATAGAATAGGAACAAGAACACCAATAAAACCAACAAAATGGAGCCGGGGAGTGGGGGTGAGGGGGTGGGATCGTAGGGGAGGTGTGGAGCCAAAACTACACCATAGCAAAAGGTCAGCAACAAAGCTGCACATATCAATCATGGCAATTGATGTTAATGGACTGAATGCACCAATCAAGACAGACTGGTAGACTGGACTAGAAAACAACACCCATCTATATGCTGTGTACAAGCAACAGATTTTAAATTCATAGATAAATATAGACAAAAATCAAAAGATGGCGAAATTCTTACCAAGCCAATGGCAACCATAAAATTCAGAAGTGGCAATATTTTAATTTCTGATAAAATATACTTCAAGGTGAATCACATAATGAGAGACAAGGGTAGACACTAAATAATAATTAAAGGAACAAGAAACCGGGAACATATAACCTTAATAAATATGCACGCACCCAGTGAAAGACCCTCAAAATGTTTCAATCAAGTTCTTACCGAGCTGAAAACAGAAACAAACAGTTCAACAACAATATCGAGAGACTTCAACATACCACTCCCAATGAAAGACAGATCGTCATGCAAGAAACTCAATAAAGAAACAGAAGCGCTAAATAACATAATCATCCTGCTTGACCTCCTAAACATAGAACACTCCACCCAGCACCACCATAGTCTACATTCTTCTCCAGTGCACACAGTACACACTCTTGAGGAGATCACATGTTAGGCCACTAAGCAAGCCTCAATAAACTAAAGAACATTGAGATCCTACAATTCATGTTCCCAGATCATAAGACTGTAAAACTTTAAATCAACAATAGAAAGAACAGGTAGAGATGGACCAACACTTTTCTTAAATGTTCCTGGGTACTATAATCCCTCAAAGCAAATGGAAACGATAACACATCATCTGAAAACCTTTGGAGCACAGCAAAAGCAGTGATCAGAGGACAACCTATAGCAATCAAATCACAAATGAAAAAAGAGGAGAAATCCAAAATTAGTACCTTAAAATAATGCCTCCAACAACTAGAACACGAGCAACAACATAAAACTTCCAATAACAGAAGAAAAGCAATCTTAAAGATTAGAGTGGAAATAAACTAGTGGAAAAACAAAAGCAATTCATAAAATCAACATGACAAGAAGGTGTTTTTTAAAAGGATTAACAAATTTGACAAACTGCTGGAAAACAGAAAAAGAATGAGAACATGCAAATATCTAGAATTAGAGATGAAAAAGGTGACATCACAACAGATCCAAATGAAATAATAAGCATAATACTGAACTAAGAAAAATTATACCAGGAAATTATTCAATTAAAACCTTAAGGAGCACAACAGAATATTGCCTGATACAGAACCAGAAGAGAAGCCCCCTACATTGACAGACACTCAAAACATACAGTGGCATACCAATGACCACGAGCATGCCAATGACCATGAAGATGCAGGAACTGTAACAATGTTTTGTACATGGAGTAATCATGAGTTAGTCGGTGCCTTGTCACAGCAACTAACAATCATTCCTCTGGAAAATAATGGAGAGTAGAGCACTCCGCCCCCTTTTGGTAGCTGTTTGCCACTTGTCAGTTTGTGGTGGCGAGTGGGTTGCTGTGATGATGGAACCTGTGTCATCTATATTTCAAATGTGCAGGGCAACCCAAGGTGAACCGGTTTCAGCAGCCCTTCCAGACGAAGCAGTTATCACACCGAGGCATAAGCTGACCAGTTCTGAGGGAGGCATCCCTGAGAACCCTCTGAATTTGGTAGATCAGCGAAAAAGAGAGACTTTCAAGGAAATGGACACAGTGGCCGCAGCAGTGGGCTTAACCATAACAGTGACCGTGAGGGTGGTGCCGGGTCTGCTGGTGGACTGTGCTGTAGTACGTGGGTAGCCAGAAATCAGAACCGATTCAACAGTGCTTAACAACATTGGTTGACATGGAAGGGATTAAACACACTATCCTATGGTCAGCAGTGATGTGTCCTTGTTTACAGAGGATGAGATGAAGCACAGGTAGAGCAAGTTCAGGTTGGTGTGATTTAGAGACTAATGGAACCTTGAGTTAAGCAGGATCAGAGGTGTGCAGAGGCCAAGCTAGATCAAGAAATCAAATAGAATATCTAAAGTTGTAATGGGGGCTAGGCAGGGAGAGGGGGGTACCACTAGACTGCTCCATCCCTGACGGCAGGAATAGCAATGAGTACATTCAGGATGCTCGCCTTTCAGACAGGAATGCTGAAGACTAACAAGGTGTCTGAGTTGCTATGCCAGCGGAACCTGGGATCTGCAGCTCTGGAAGAAAGGACCGACTGGACTGATGGTTTATAACATGTCCTTCTCTCTATTTAACTGAGAGAGATTAATCTTCTGCTCTAGTTCAGGGTACCTGTTAGCCTTTAGACAATCTGTAAGATTTTGTTGTTTTGTTGTTTATCTACACGATAGGCAGGGTAAGCAATCTTAGAGAGAGCAATTGGTCTGATGATTCCTGGGGGTAGGGCAGGGGAAGTGGGGAGGGAAGCAGGGAGCCAACAATGACGGGTACAGAGGAATAATTAGTGTTCTAAAATTGATGGCGAGGAGGGTGTAGCTTTTCTGGTCACATCTGAGCAATCGAGTTGTATCCGAGAGGAATTACTGAGAGGTGAGCAATGGGTAAACACGATGGTGGAGCTGGAGGAAAAACAAAAAGAAGAAAGAAAAAATATATATGTACTTGTTTAAATATGTATGTGTATATATTATGTAAATGCAACAAGGAAGCAGATGGACTTTGGTCATTTACTTAAATCTTACCTCAGTACAAGAACAGTTTGTTCTAATAATGTGGCACTTGTTTGATACTCACCTTCCTGGCAGATTGCTGAAGACAAAATGGATGCATAAGCAAATGTGGTGAAGAAAGCTGATGGTGCCTGGATATTAAAAGATATAGCATCTCGGGTCTTAAAGGCTTGAATTTTAAAAAGTGCCATCTAGCAGGGAATCAACAAAGCCCACAAGGAAGCACACCAGCCTGTGTGATCACGAGGTGTCAACGGGAAGCGATATCAGAAGTTAAAAACAAGCAACCATATCGATGTGAAGGGGTGTAGATATAGTGGGGACCCCAAACCCACCTGTAAAATAATTAACAGTCCCTGTCAGAAGGACTCCATCACTATCCCCTAGTTCTTTAATATCTCCTCCTTTTACTACTACAGTTTTTATCTTGCCTCATTAATCATGTTAGGTCTGCATATGGATCATTTGTATATTATAAAGATCATTTGGTACATGATAACCCTTCAGAAGCAGTAACAGGGGGTACAGGATGGGAGGGGGGAAGAGGGAGAATAGGGAGCTGACAGCATTGATGACTCTATAACCCCAATCAATGGGACCAAACAACAAAATTCTATGTGATTGAATATACTGGATTATGTAAGCTATGGCAAATATATATATATAAGGATTCCTTGGGGGTTGGGTGAGGGATGAAGGGGACATAGGGGGAGCTGATATAAAGGAGTTCAAGATGAAAGAAGATGTTTTGAAACTGATTGTGGTAGCAATTGTACAATACTGCTTGATGTGATTGAATGTTATATCTGTAAGAGCTCCCAATAAAATGATTTTTAAAAATTTAAAAGAAACCCAATAGAATTATGATGGCAGTGTACGGATACATGTCTCAGAAGAAGGTAAGTGTGAGCTTGTTCACAGAGCAACTGCAGAAATGGGTGGGTGAGGTTTGACAAAGAAACAGAAGTTTGTCCAAGTACATCACTTTCCCAAAAGAACCTTCTTTGCCTGATACTACAGACGCTGATTAGAGTGACAAAGGCCCAATTCCAGTTTCCCTCTGATAACCACACAACCCTCCCCAAAGAAGTCAAGGCAAAGGAACAATAAAAATTCCATTTTAATGATACAGAAATAGTATATATATAATACATTTCTTTCCACAGCAGCACTTCATTTATCGCTTAAAAAATCTAACAAAATTAAGGCTAAACCAGAGCACTCTGATAGTAAAGGGATATTTGATGGGGCATTATTTTTAAAGAATGTTTTCATAAATATAGGATGTTTTCAGGCAGAAAAAAATGTTGAACAACATACCAGACATGGGAAATGCAGTACAAAATGTGTTCCTTTATTAACAATCTACTAATAACCACAACTTCCTGGGGAAGTTTCAAATAGAACTTTTTAAAAACCGAGGTTTATGATATAATACTAAAACTTCCAAAATTCCACAGTACTGGGCCATTTTATAAAAGAAAACCGAGGACAGTTGGGCTGTCAATATAATCCTTGTAGAAAAAATAAAAAGCAAAAGTGCTCAGTGTTTAAAATTGCGGCACACTGTATCTGAGGCCGTGGTATTGCGCGCACTCCCCCGTCCTCGCTTGCCCGCTTCTTGCCATTACTCCAGCTCTAGGGTGGAATGGAGCATTTCAAACGGAGGGACACAAACGGGCCTTCAGGAGCTCCCTGGCTGCACGTGCTAACACACTGATCAGGAAAGCACGCACTTTCCCCCCAAGGTTTGACTCTCCTGGACCACTCTGGCTGATTTCTGGCTCAAGAAGGCGTGCAGCTTTTCCAAGACTTACATTAAGATTAAAAGTCAGTACGTTTCGGTCTCTCTTCCCCTCATAAAGCAAGTGGCGGTAGAACAGGGAAATCTAAAGCAAGCTGCAAGCAATAGGCCTCGCTGTTGAACTTAGTGATCTCACACTTGTACCCATCAGACCCATAAAGACCTGTATTTACGTGGCCACATGCCTCACACCTGCTTTAGCGGTTTGCCTTCTTTCCTCTCATGTTACATCTAACCTCTTTTTCTCGGACACTTGCTTTTAGGAATTTATGCATTATTTTCACCGAGAGATGGGGACGTATTGTGAGCACTGCCAATCCCTGGAGAAGGCGGTCTTATTTTTCATTATAAGCTTTCTAGTCCACCGACTTTAATAAAGACATCTTACTTTCTAACAGAAGAACCTGCTCTCCTGAGAGTAATCTTCTCACATAACTAACATTCCCATTATAATATACCAGGTAGTAAGAAATCACACCTATTTTATCTTTTGTTTTAGATAAGTATTTTGGATACCTATTTCTTTGGTTCCTAGAGGCTCAATTTCCCTTAAAGAAAAAAAAATGCGAAGAAAATGTCCAGGCAAATAACAAACTATACTCCAAAGAATGGTTTGTGTGGCAAAGACTGCAGAACCCTCTTGGAAAGACCAGGGTGAGGTACATATACTGCAATGCATTTCTTAGAGAAATTCATTTGTAAACAGATGGACAATATAAGTGCCTGATTACCCACTTTTAATCAGAGGAACTGATACAATATTATGATCGGCACAACCATAAAATGAGAAGGGATCTTTGAAGCTGTCTAGTTCTGTGGTTTTTTTAATCTTATGCAACTAGATTTTAAAAGTAGTGAATTAAGCTCCACTTTTGAGTGGCTCGTCAAAAGTGGGGCTTTATTAGCTAACTTCTTCCATCTCACTTGCAGAGAGTCAAATATAGCAGGCATGACTTATAATCCAGAACTCTTTGCTTTTCCCCTAGAAAATCCAATAGCCCAATGCTCATTACACAAAGGAGGAAACTAAAGCCAAAGTAAATGAAAGCGCACGTCCAAGAGGACTGAACAAGCAATAGCAACGGGGGAAGAGCCGGGGCTCCGTTTCTGTTACACCACGCTGGCTCCTGGTGTCTCCCCGCAAATCTCTACACTTATTAGCCAAGCATTTATTAATATCAAATAGTATCAGGGAACTATAATGTTAAAATTAGGTGTTACAAAAAAATAGGTGTTACACTGTGTGAAGGCAAAGACCATATTCCTTCTAACAATTCTACATCAATAAGCATTCATTTGTAAACAGATAGACAATATAATTGTCCAATTATCCACATTTATAAACACTGATGTAGAATGGTGTCAGGTCACTGGTAGAATTGTTCACAGAATTGTGCTGGTCACTCAGCCAAGACCTGATATTCACATGTGTGTCTGATTATCCAAGAAGATATAAAATTATCCAGAATTTGAGTGACAATACAAGTTCCATAGATTAATATCTATTTCGTTCCGTTGTTCCTGAATTAGCTGAGAAGGAGGGTGTAATTAAAGAATCCAGGGTTAAGAAAATCCTGACCACTTACTCGTGACATCTGGTAAACAGAAACTATAAAAAGACTAAGCCGTTCGAGGTTACAATTCATAGCAACTAGATCAACTATCTTAGACTGATGTTTTGGTTCCTATGTCCTTTGATTTTCAATATTTTTTCTCAGCCATATAATAACACTAGCTTATGGGTGGGGTCAAACTCCTTCATCAAGCTGAGGGTCTGGACGCTTCGTCTCCTGTTACAGGGTGGTTGTTCTCTTCCTCTCTCCCAACCCAAGCCCAATTCCGAAACGAACACATCCACAGATGCAGGTGCTTGTGGTGAACACATACAAATACTCAGTTGACGGAGAAGGTGAGATACACTATATTTTCTATTTGCAGCTACAAATCATGAACCATGTTATAAATGTTCTATTATATTGTCATCTTGATTGTAGAAATGATAAAAGGAAAAAAGGATAACCAAAACATTTAAAAAGCAAACAGGGAAATATTACAAAACATTTAGTTAAATAGTAAGAACATGAGCCACTCTGCCATCAGACCCTGCCCGGAGCATGCACATTTCCATGGCAGGCTGCTGTGGAGCAGGGACCAGGAAGGAGGAAGCCAGGGGCAGGTCAGAAGCCTCCCAGGCTTGCTTCCTGGTGCTCAGAAGCTGAAGAAGGTCCCTGCCTGACGTGGGAGGACTCTGGCATCCCTTTACTGAGCATCCTCTCCTGCAAGTAACAGGATCGAAAGCCCCAAATAAGAACACATGAGAAGTAATTTATGGCGGAGGATGCTCCCACCTAAAGCCGCGTCAACATGCTGTGGGAAAGTAACTACACATGCACCAATACCTTTCAGCATGAAAAGGCTGGAGGGAGACTCTCTTCGGGTTTTGTTGAAATGTTTACAGAAAAGGAACTGTATTCCCTTTTATTTTTTGGAGTGTTAAATTCATTCTTACCTATATGTAGGTATCTAATTATGCCTCCACATAAATGTCTGGACTCATACTGATAAGGTCATTCAATACATATTTGAATGATGGTTTGACTCGACATGGTTAGAGCTAGATGACACTGTAGACATCGTGTATCCCAGGCCCTCATTGTACCTGTGCATGAGGAGCCAGGGGATGCCACACAGCCCAGGGTGCCTTCCTAACCCCGTGACATCAAATCCATGCCACCACCCCAACCAAAAGACTTGGCAGTAAAAAACACCATACAAAAATGTGTGTACTTTTTCATTTTGAAAACTGAAAAAAAGTGCAAGGTGAAAGAATTTTTGTAACTTTTTACACTTTAAAAAGTTAGTAAATATCAGTACAATAGAATGATAAAATAAAAGGGTAAACAAGTCTTCACAAGATAGCAATTTGAGTTTATAAAGATTCTGTTATTACTATTATTTTGTCATTAAGTATTTTATAAGTCATAGACTGCATGTATATGACAACGTTTCCGGTCTTTTTGAATGGTTAGGCGGTTGGGGCTCTTGCAAACCATCCTGGGAAGACAGCACCACGACAAAACACCACACCCAGAGACTATGTTTGCACAGCACTGACATTTAGCATCTGGAGTTCTAGTCTACAACACCCGCTTGGGGTTCTACACACACTAGGAACATTGACTAAGAAAACATCTATTTTCTTTCAATCAGAAATAAGATGAAGCTGCTGATAACATTTCACTAAAATATGATTGATCCATAACTGTCATATCACATGAAATTAAGAGGAATTACAGATGAGTACTAACTCACTCATCAAATTCAAGTTCTGGACAGTATTATTTAAAACAGTTTAAATAGCCCAGTGTATCTTTTCAGGGGAATTCTATGAGTAATTTTATAAGGAGGATTTTCAAAAGTTCATGGAAAAATGACCAACTATATTGTCTTCTGTAACATATACCTATATAGGGATATAGCAATATACTTATTACCCCCATCCTTTTATAAAATGTATTGTGTCTAGTCCATAAGATGGTTGGAGAGCCTTAAGAAAACCTGCTGGGTGGCAGTTACTGTTAGGAATGAAGAGCTTCAAATAGTCATAACCCTAATCATCCAAGAAAATTACATAAAAGAAAGGGCATTTTGTAACAGAATCACTCACTTATATCAAAACCAGAACAAATAAAAACACCACCACTAGGGGATTTTAAATATTTCTGACCACTGTTGCAGAAACACGGAAACTCAGCAGGAGGCAGACATGCAGGAAGCAGCACTATAATAGGAAAGAGTTAACTGGTCAAACTCACACAACTTTTAAAAACTACATTGAAAATAGACCCTAATCAAACCAAATTATTTCTTCCTCAAGGCCACCATTAGCAAGAAAAGAAAAATGATTTCAGATAGTTGGTCCATAAAGAATACACATTTATTTACATTCTCAATGGACTAAAAATAAGAGATTTTAAACGGACATAATTAAAATTTTATGCTTCCAAAAATATCATATAATCAATACACTTAACTTAAAGCTTGGTATTAATAACTTCATATAGACTTCTTAAAAAACCAACACAAACATACTTCTAGAGTGCAAAATGCTTCTTATTAAATACTTGAGTAACACAAAAGCGGTGTGTGCTGAAACACAAGAATCCTTTTCACGAGTCTCATCGCAAACACGTCCATTGCCGGCAATGGACGGCGAACAAAACTGCCAGCTCAAGTAAGATGCAATATTAAGATTCCGCGGTCAGTTTCTTCCTGTATGCGGGCGGGTCCGTTTACTTATACAGACTCATGGTTGGGCTCTGGTACATGCACATGTATGCATCACAGAGAAGTCTTCTGGCGCACCCTTGGATTCGTCTGGAGTCTAAGGAGTGCAGCTCTTCTAGAGACATCTTCAAGTACTCGCCAACTTCTGGGCACGGGGTGACCTGGGGAATATTGAAGCCATTCTGACCACCTGCAACGAGGAGGGAGAGCTCTTTTCAGAGGCCTGGGACGTTCTGAACATCTTCTTACTGCCCTGATTCATGTCTGTGATTTAGTAAAGGTTAATTTTTCAGAAAGTCCTTATTTTACTACCGATTTCTATAAGTTATGTGTCTCCTCTGAAGTCATGACAGTCAACTCTAGAAAAGCTCCAAACCAAATTCCCACCTTTTCGCACCATTCCATTAGGGACTCATGGCATATACCCACAAACATACACACTGGATTCTTCACATTTCCATATCCCTTCCCAGACATTAGCACCCAGTATACTTCACCATCAATGCAACCAAGAGAAAATCTAGTAAACGGAATACTGTTATTCTTAAGTTTAAATATCATACATGTTTGCGCAACTCTAGCATGGTTTGATTTACATATCATGAGGTTGCCTGAAGAGGCTCTCGAGTGGGGTTTTAATGATTCTAGAAACAGGGCCTTCCAGATCAGCTCTCCAAATGCTTGGTATGAAACACTCCAGCTGAGGTGAGAAGCACTAAGTGAAAAACAAGTTGGGTGAACTTGTTTGATGCCGTTAGGTCAGTTCCGAGTCCTGATGAACCCCACACACAGTGAATGAAGCACTGCCCGGTCCTCTGTCACCTTCACAACCACTGCTGTTTCCATCTATTTTTGCAGTTGCTGTGCCAATTCATCTCCCCGTGAGTCTTCTTTCTTTCTTGACCCCCCACTTCACCGCATAGGATGCCTCTCTCCCCTCCTGCTCACATGTCCAAAGTACACGGACTGACCTATCACTCTCCTCACTTCTGAGGATTCTGGCTGCACTTCTTCCAAGACCGATTTGTTTGTTCTGCTGGTGGGTTCATGATGCATGCAACATTCTCTGCCAATACTATAATTCTGAGGCATCAGCTCTTCTTTGTCCTTCATTATTTGGCTTTTCCATGTATATGAGGCAATTGAAAATATCGTGGTTTGGGTCAGGTTTAGTCCTCAAATTCACATTTTTAAAAACATTTAAACCAGATGTTATGCAACAGATTTGCCCAATGCCATGTGTCTTTTGATCTCTTGCCTGCTGTTTCCATGGACATTGATCGTGGATCCAAATAAAATGAAATCTGACAATTTCACACCTTTCTAGGTTATCATTATGTTACTCAATGGACCTTTTGTGAAGATTTTTGCTTATGTGGAAGTGTAATCTGCACTGAAGGCTGTAGTCATTGATCCTCATTGTCTTCTTTGAAGCAAGGCTGTGTAATCTGTACATTCCAAGTTATTAATGAAGCTTCCTCCAATCCTATTGCTGCATTCTTCTTATCAACCAGTTTCTCAGATCATTTGCTCAGCATACAGACTAAGTATGGTGAAAGGATACAAATTTGATGTACACCACTTCTGATATAAAACCGCACACCATACCCATGTTCTGTTCATATGACTGCCTCTTGGTCTATGTACAGGTTGCACATGTTCTGGGATTCTCTTTTGTGGTAGTTATGTAATTTCATGTCAACTGGAAGATATATAAAGTGTAGAGGTGGTATTCAACCTGTCAATCACATCACAGTCTGATGGTGCCTCCTTGTGGGCGTGGCCTTCTCAGAAGGAGGGCCCTGGGAGCCTCTCCCTCTTCTCCTTCTGCGTTCACTTTCCTGCTGGCTAACTCGGATGCTGCCAGGGCCACATAATTTTGCACCCCAGCCTGTGATTTTCCTGCATTCTGCATCATTGCATGTGGCTGTGTGAGTCTAAAGAGGGATTTATGCATTAGTATTGAACTTATGGATTTGAGTTTAGCTGGGCTGGGATGTTTTATCGATATATAATTATTTCTTGATATAAAGTTATTTCTTATATATATTAAGTGTCACTGGATTTATTTCTCTAGTTAGCCTGATCTAACACCATTCTTCCAATATTATACACAATCTGTTTTAGTCTACATTATCAAAGGCTCCTGCATACTCAGTAAACATAGGTAAACATTTTTCCGTTATCCTTTGCTTTGAGAAAAGATCTGTCTGACATTAAAAACAATAACCTGATTGCACATCCTCTGAATCCAGTTTGAAATTCTGGCAGTTCTTTGATATGCTGCTACAGCTTTTTAAAACCTATCTTCTGCACAATTTCAACTTGTTATATTATTCAATAATTTCCACATTCTATGATCCAATAGAATGTCCATAGAATCCTCCAGTACTTTTTTGAAATGGGCACAAATGTAGATCTCTTCTAGTTAGCTGGCCAGCTAGCTATTTTCAAAATGTGTTGGCATACAACATTGAATGCTTCCAGTGTTTTATACATCATGTGAAACATCTCAATTGGCATTGTCAATTCCTAGATCCTTGTTTTTTTAATCAGCACCTTCAGTAAAGTTTTAGACTTTTTCTTTCAATACCGTTGGTTCCAAAACATACACTATGAACATATAAGTGTCAAACAATCCTTTTCACGACAGAGCCTTTGTGTAACCCTCCCATCTTGTCTTGATAATTGCGGCATCATTCAATATTTTTAGTCTAGAGTCCTTCAGTATTGTCACTCCAGGCTTGAGTTGGATTTTTCCTTCAGTTTTTCCAGCTTGAGAAATGCCAAGCACATTCTTTGCTTTTGGTTTTCTAACTCCAGGTTCTGACACATTTCACTATAATATTTTACTCTGTTTTCTTTGTTCGCCATTTCCTATGCTACAGGGTCACCACTGTGCGCTGGAATCGACTCACTGGCAGGGAATTTAGTTTCTCTAATACATGTTCAAGAGAGTCTCTGGGTCTCTCTGACTTCCATTATGGTCTTATTTTTCTTTAAAATTACATTTATTCTTTATGTATGACTGTCCTTGGTGCGATCCCACAACTTGTCTGTCCTTCATTCATTAATCTTTAATGGGTCAAACGTATTTTTGAGATGGTCTCTGTATTTGGGTCATACCTTGGCTCTTGTGGACTTTGCATTCCAAACACCAATAATTATCAATGTACCTTGCATTTTGATTGCATTTTTATGTATTTCTGACTGATGTAGTTGGTAAAAATCTTCAAGTTCTTTTTGACATTAGTAAGGATCCCTGGTGGTGAAATTAGTTACGAGTTGGGTTGCTAACCATAAGGTTGGTAGTTCAAACCCCTAAGTAGGTCCACGGGAGAAAAAGGATACTTTCTGATCCTAAAAAGATTTATAGCCTCAGAAACACACAGGGGCAGTTCTACTCTGTCCAAAAGGTCGTTAGGAATCAGAACTGACTCAATGGCAGTACGTGTTTGAGTTTGGCATTAGTAGTTGGTGCATAATTTGACTAATCGTTATGTTAACTAGTCTTCCTGTAGGTATATGGATATGGCCTATCATTAAAAGGGTTCCACTTCAGGAGAGAACATGAATGGTTCTAAGGTTCTTTGTGAAAATGATTGTGTTATCAGTTCTCTTCAATTTTTCATTCCTGGTCACAAGGCTGCCTGTCATTCAAAATGACCAATACCAATCCATTTCAGCTCATTAATGCCTATGATATTGATCTTTATACAGCCTTTGCATTTTGATAACTTTCATGTTCATACTAAATACATTCTATGTTCTGGTTATTGATGAATATTTATCAACTCTTTTCCTCATTTTGAGTTAGCCACATTGGTAAGCATAGGCCCTGTAAGCTTTACTCCATTCACATCACTAAGGTAAACTCTTTCTGATGAGGCAACTCCTTCCTTGTCTTATTTAGCTTGGTTTCCAAGCTGATGGGGCTCATCTAACATATAGCAGAAAATGTTATGCTGCAATTTGAAAATTTTCACTGTCAAAAGGCTTCCAGCACCACAGCAACACACAAGCCATCACAATATGACAGACTGAGAGAAGAGTAGTAATATGTCACCTGAAGCTTCCCCACTGACACTGAGTTGATTTTGACTTTGACCACCCCTATATAAGGTTTCCTAGTGCTTTAAAAACTCTCTCTCTGCCACTGAGTCAATTCTGACTCATAGTGATCCTATAAGCTAGAGTAGAACTGCCCTTGAGTTTCTGAAACTAACTCTCTATGTGAGTAGAAAATTCCATCCTTCTCCCAAGGAGTGGCTGGCTGACAGTTTCACATTGTTGACCTTGCAGTTAGCAGCCCAGCATGTAACTCACTAGGCCACCAGAGCTTAAACATGTTAAATTCCCCTTGATAAAAGAAAATAGGAATAATTCCTATCTTACCGGATTATTTCAAGGATCTGGAGACAATGATTTAACGTATTTTGCAGAGAATTTTCCACATGGGTGCTCCATATATGGCTTACAGAAAGGGAAAGGAGCATGAAAGTAAACTATGAAAAAGTTTAGAATAAAATGTTAGTCCTAAAATAAAATTTTTAAGACTCGTTTTTAATAGAGTATATAAAAAAAAATCACAATCCCCAAAGAAACCTGCTATCATCAAGTTGATGAACCATCCATAGGGACGCGGTAGGGCACAGTAAAATTGCCGACAGCAATCCAAAGACGACACAACAGTACAGAAGCAGAGGACCGCATCTTGCTCTTGCAGAGCCACGGGTGACTAGTTGGGTAGTTGCCGAGGCTGTAACCACTGTGCTTGTTCCGGAAGTTTACCAGTTGTCTCAGGCTGGTACAAATGACTAATACATTGAGCTATTCACCAAAAATTTAAAGGGTGGAGTCTACCCAGAGGTACCAAGGATCTAGAATAAAAAAACCAGTCCTGAAAACTCTATGGAGTACAGAGCTGTTCGCATCCACATGAAGTCACCAAGAATTGAAGTCGATTCAGTGGCAAAATATTTTTTGTTTCCCTGAGTTGTGCGACTTCTTGTACGTCAGACTGGCATTCTGATCCACGGGGGCTGCAAGGGTGATTTTTCAGAAGTACACCGCCAGGTCTTTCTATGAAGATGCTTCTGGAGAAAGCAGAACCTCCAACCTTTTCGTTAGCAGCTGATTATGTTTGAACTATTGGCATCACCTCAAACTCACTGCCATGGAGCGACTCACAGCAACCCTGTAAGACAGGGCACAACTGCCCTTTTGAGTCTCCGAGACTGGAACTGCTTACAGGACTACAGAGTCCTGTCTTTTCCCCTCAGAGAGGCTGGTGGTTTTGAACTGGGGACCATGCTGATAGCAGCTCAATTTATAACCACTATGCTACAAGGGCATCACCTAGACCACCCACCCCAAACCCACTGCCATCAGATTGATTATGACTCACAGTAGAATTTCCATAGTGTTTCTAAGGTATAAGTCTTTATAAAAGCAAAATGCTTCATTTTTCTCCTGTGGAAAACCAGTAGGTTCAAACCACCAACCTTGAGGTTAGCAGTTGAGTGCTATGACTATTGCACCCAAAGGCTCGCTGACCTAAGTAGCAGGGTTGAGATTCAAGACTCCCACCGAAAGGATTCTGCCACGAAATATTGTACTGCTCTGACGAGGGCCTCACACCATGCACTCTCCCACTACAAATGAAAATACTGGCACCAAGCAGAAGAAAGATTTTCAATATACCATCTCGATCAGCCATGCTGTCAAAGAAGAGCCAGGCAGAATCATCCTTTCCATACTTCACAAAAGCAACATAATGACTTGTTTCTATGCAGAGTACAGCAAACAATTCCATCTTCTGGCAGGGTATGCAGCCGTGTCTCCAGTCCCAGTCAGGCAGATCCTTGGGAAGGGACACGGGGTTATACTTATGATTCAACCTCTTAGGGTGAAGGTGAACCTAAAATGGAATAGGAAGAGAATGCCACACGTGAGCGAAACCCCATGCTATCAGTGCACTTCACTGGCTCTTACTTATTGTACCCCGCATTTCAAAAAATCTAACAGGTGGAAAAGGAATAAATAGTGCCATCTGAATATATTTGAAATGCCATATATTTGTTAAAACCTAACGTCTGTTTCCAACTACAAAGAGCCTGCTGTTGAGTCGGAGACCATGAGGTGCAGACACACTTACTTGGGTGTTGCATGTTTTGCAAAACTGCTTGATTTTCCCGGCCGAGATGTCAGGATCCTCGTAGCACTCCCTGCATTCGTACATCGCAAGCCCCCCACATATCCGGCACTGCCTGGGGGCTGACACGGGGCGAGGGCAAGAGAAGGTAAGGTCCTTCAAGCAATGCATTCACAATTCTTAAACTCAGGAAGCAACATCATGCTTTAAAAAGGAAAAGGTACGTGTCCTCAAAGCGCTCATGCGCGCCTGTTCTTGTAAAGGTTCAGTTGGCTAGCTTTGGATTCTGGATTTCGTGAAAGACATTTTTTCTGTGAATTAACATTTTTCAAATAATGTGGCCTAAGACTTTTCCCTTCCTGATTATAAAAATAAATTATGTCCATTAATTAAAAATTTGAAAATCAAGAAACTATAAAGAAGAAAACAAAAAAATCTGCAATTTCAATTAGCAAGAGAGAACCTTGGTTAATATCATTGTGTATTTTCCCCAATAACTTTAAACCTTCATTTTATTAACTATGTGTGTATATATATATGATATGAAAAAATAAAGATCTTATTGCAGAAAGTATCACAGTTATGTCTCTTCATTTATATCATAATAATTTTTATATACATTAGTATTCAAAAACATGAATCCTAAATGGCAGTAGTTTCAATGTATAGATATATAATTCATTTACGTATTTAACTACTCTACTCTTTATATATAGTTGTTTCTAATATTTTAATCATACACAAATTTGAATCTCACATATTAATTTGCATCTCTGATTATTTTCTCAGAATAGTTTCTCAGAAATTATTGTGAGATGCCCCCAAATCAACTGTGACTCATAGTGACCCCACGTGAAAGAGCAGAGTTGTCCCATGGGTTTCTTCGACTGTAATCTATCAGAACACATTGCCAGATCCTTTCTCCTCTGGAGAGTGTGGTGGGTCAGAAATACCGAGCTTTCACGTAGTGGCTCAGTGCTTAATAACTGCACCAGCATGACTCCTTGGAGCAAAAAAATCAATGGATTATATTTCAAGGTTCTTCAGTTACCAGGTTATTTTAAAAGAAGATGACCTGACAATTCCTTCAAAAACAAAACAAAACAATGAAATATACTTACTGTCTTCAAGTAAATCAGTTATATTTAATTCTAGAGAAGGAAAAATTTTTTTAAATAGTTTAAAGTCTTTTCCAAATCGAGGCATTTGAATAATCAGACATGATGGTGCCTAAAAAGGAAATACATAGTTTTAGAATCAACTGGCCAAACCAAACTCACTGCCATTGAGTTGCTTCTGACTCATGAAATTGAAATAGTCACAGTCAAACCAAGCTCTGATTTTAGCTATTATGTTGAAAGGACATAAAGGAGGGCTGACAGGCAGAGCCCAAATGGGCACAGTGACACCTAGAGGCTAGGGACTTAACGAAGCTGGGCTTCAAAAGTATAATGACTACAGGGACATTTTATTTTGAGTTTGTATTTGATCCAAATTTTTGAGAAATTGTTTTAGTAAGTATAATACACAACTCATCACAGAAGAATACTCCGTATTTCAACAAATGTGTAACTGCTGTTATTGTGGCTGCACTCACCCTTCCTTCAGAAAGAAATAATAGTAAAATGAACCATAAGCATGTAGTAGACTAGTATGACGAAGATACTCACAAACAGTGAAAGAAAAAGAATTTATAATGCTTATGCATTAACAAGCTAGTAAGTGATAATCTTCTGATACTTATCTCTGAAAGGGATAAAGTAGATATCTTTAAAATATATTTGGAAATATACTTGCATAAAGTTTAAAATATTTGATTTATGTAATTACAATATTGTAGTTATTTTTCAAAAGACACACCAATCTTCCTCTTGCTTTAAACTAATTTAAAAGTTTGTCCGTGATAAATTATTTTTGCTTATAAAATGAAAAGAAAATTTTTACTTCTGCTTATTTTTCATAAGAACAAAGTTGTAGTACCACGTAATTCTTTCTTATTTGTGTTTTGCTTACAGTTTGTTTCAAACTATCTACGCTGGTTAAAATGAATAGTTATTCAATCTATTGTAGTCTTAGGAATCTTACAGAGTTACATATAAAACACCATAAATAATGCTCACTCACCTCTGCAAATTTCAGGTTACTATTAATAAAAGACCATTCTAATAACTGTTGAATAGTAGGAACACCAACTTTCTCATTTTTCTCCATAAAAATTTGATAGAAATAACAATCTTGTACTTTTTGACCCGCTGACCTAAAAAACATGCATACAAAAAATTAACATAGTTTATTTTTTTAATCTTTTTATTGCGGCTCATAAAGCTCTTATCACAATCCGTACATACATCAATTGCGCAAAGCACCCTTATACATTCGTTGTACTCGTCATTCTCATAATTCACCGTCCACTTGGGTTCCTGGAATCAGCTCGGTTTCCCTTTCTCCCCCTCCCCCTCCCCGCTCTCCCCCTGGTCCCTTGATAGTTTATAAATAATTATTATATCTTATCTTACACTCCCCAGCATCTCCCCTCACCCACCTCCCCATTGCCCATCTCCCAGAGAGGAGGTTACACATAGATCTCCAAGATCGGTTCTCCCTTTCTACACCCCCTTCCCTCCTGGTGTCGCCACTCCCACCGCTGGTATTGAGGGATTCGTCTGTCCTAGATTCCCTGTGTTTCCAGATCCCTACTGCACCGCTGTATATCCTCTGGTATAACCAGGTCCGCAAGGTAGAATTGGGGTCATGATAATTTGGAGGGGAGGAAGCGTTCAGGAACTAGAGGAAGGTTTTGAGTTTTATTGTTGCTACACTGAACCCTGAGTGACTCATCTCCTCCCCACTACCCCTCTGGAAGGGATGTCCAGCTGTTAACAGATGGGCATTGGGTCCCCATCACGCACTCCCCCTCATTCACGGTGATGTGATTCTCACCACCACCCCACCTTTGTTGTTTGAGACCTGGTCTCCTCTGCCCTTCACGATCACCTATGTTGGTGTGCTGCTTCCGTGTGGGCTTTGTTGCTTCTGGGCTAGATGGCCGCTTGTTTACTTTCAAGCCTTTAAGTCCCCAGACGCTATATCTCTCAGTAGCCGGGCACCATCAGCCTTCTTCACCACACTTGCTTATGCACACTTTCGTCTTCAGCGATTATGTGAGGAAGGTGATCACACAATGATTGTTTTTGTTCCTTGGTGTCTGCTACATGGTCCATTCAACACCTTGTGTTCGCTTAGGCCGTGTGCTTCTTCTCTGTGGGCTTTGTTGCTTCTGAGCTAGATGGCCACTTGTTTGCCTTCAAGCCTTTAATACCCCAGACGCTATATCTTTTTGATAGCTGGGCACCATCAGCTTTCTTCACCACGTTCGCTTACACACATGTCTGTCTTCATAGTTTATTTTTTAAATGTGTAATAAAATGTAAAGCTGCTCCACTTATTTTTACAAATAGAAAAACTGTGAAAGTTGCTGGAACTTAATATGCAACTTTAGATAGTCAGAACAACTTAGACTAAAAAATAATGTATGGTACACATTAGAAAAACATTGGTTTTATCTGTGGATATAATTAAGAACTTTGACAGACCCATAGCAAAAGAAGAAATAGGCAAGGTCATCAAGAAACTCCCAACCAAAAAAGCCCAGGACCAGCTGGCTTCACAGGAAAATTCTCCCAAGTATTCAGAGAAGAGCTGACACCAGTTCTATACAAACTATTTCAGACATCTCTCCTTGGCTCTTTGGCTAAGATCAAGTATAGGACAAACTATTTCAGGATACAGAAAGAGAAAGCAAATCGCCAAACTGATTCTAAAAAGCCCTGATAACAAAACCAGGCAAAGACCCCTCAAAAATAGAAAACTAGAGAATATTATTCCTCATGAATATAAAAGTAAAAGTTCTCAACAAAATCCTGGACAATAGAATCCAACAACATATTTTAAAAAATAATCCATCATGACCAAGAAGGATTCATACCACGGATGAAAGGACCCATTGCTTCAGGATGGGAATGCAACATGCTGGCACCGAGTAGGGAACCATTGGAGAGGTCTGTATTAGTCTGGGTACTTTAGAGGAAAAAAATCCACAGAAACTCATGTGTGAGAGTTTTATATAAAGGGTAAGTGCACATTAAGAAAGCATCCCAACCCAGTGCTGCCCAAGCCCACAAGTCCAACATTACCCCATATGTCCAACACCAATCCACAAAGTCCTCCTCCATCTCACAAAACACACACTATGATGCCAACTGCAGGAGGAAAGGTGAATCAGTGAATGTGGAAGCCTCTCAGCGCTGGCAGGGGTCTCTACACGGGTGCTCCAGCACCCGGGGCTGCATTGGGGTAGGTCTATGTGGCTTCTCCTTGGGGATGTCTTGCAGGAAGTCAGCTTTGCAAGCTGAAGTAGGGAACTGCTAAGGCAGCTGCACCCTGGTGCGACCACCAGAAAGCAAGACACTTGAGAACTAGAAAGGTGAGACTCAATGAGCCATTTATCTGTTTGCCCTTCAATTAACCCCACATGTATTTATTAGCCCAGTTGGCACAATTAACTATCTCAAGGTCTGAGGGGCCGGCCCCAATCCCAAATATGTGGACACCTGCTCCTCCTCTCAGAAGAATTTACTTCAGAGGACAGCACTGAATCTGCAGCTCCGGGAGAGGGACAGGTCTGATCAGAGCACATGGGAGCAAATGAAAGGAGAGGATGAGAGAGTGGAGCAAATCCTGACCCACCAATCCTTGAGGAAGATATTCCCACTCAGAGCAGCCAATCCACAGAGAAGACCATATGGCGGGTGCCACTATGAAACAAGGCATCCCTCACTGACCCATAGCTCTACAGGGGGCAACACTGGAGATACAGTGTGGGAATTCCGCCTGATCCCATACCAACAACAGCAAGGGGAAGAAAGCAACGAAGTCCCCAGGGAATACCAAAGTTAGACTTTGGAGCCAGGGATTGGCGCCCCATCAGACTCGATGGAAAACACTTCTAAAGGCCAACTAACAGTCCTTGAACTAACAACAAGCTTTTCTTTTTTGTTGTTGTGTTTTGGGTTTGTTTGTCATTGGCTTGTTGTCTTGTTGCTTGGTTTTGCTCTGTCTTGTTTTTGCGCATGTTATGATCTCCGTAGGTCTGTCTAAATAAGATTGGCTGTATGAACAATCTGGAGGAGAAAAAAATGGGACCGATAGTTCTGGGGGACTTGGGAGAGGGTGAGGTGGGGAAAAAGGAAGTGGTGTTAACAAACCCAGGGACAAGAGAACAAAAAGTGATCCAAATCAGTGGTGAGGAGGGTGTAGGAGGCCTGGTAGGGCATGATCAAGGGTACTGTAACCAAGAGAAATTACTAAAACCCAAATGAAGGCTGAACATGATAGTGGGACAAGAGGAAAATAAAAGGAAATAGAGGAAAGAGCTAGGAGGCAAAGGGTTTTTATAAAAGTCTAAATAAAGACATGTACATATGTAATTATATTTATATATGATGATGTGTAAAGATCTATATGTGTGTGTGTGTGTATATATATATATTTAGTATTAGGTAGCAGATGAACATTGAACCTCCACTCAAGTACTCCCTCAATGCAATACAATTTTGTTCTATTAAACTGACATTTCATGATGCTCACCTTCCCGACATAATTGCTGAAGACAAAGCAGATGCATAAACAAATATGAAGAAAGCTGATGGTGCCCAGCTATCAAAAGATATGGCATCTGGGGTCTTAAAGGCTTGAAGATAAACAAGCAGCCACCTAGCAGAGAAGCAACAAAGCCCACAGGGAAGAAGCACAACAGCCTGTGTGACCACGAGGTATATAAGGGACCAGTTATCAGACATCAAAGAATTAAAAAATCATATCATTGTGAATGAGGGGGAGTGCAGAGTGGAGACCCAAAACCCATCTGTAGGCAATTGGACATCACCTTACAGAAGAGTTGCAGGTAGGAGACGAGCCATCAGGGTGCGATGCAGCAATGATGAAACATACAACTTTCCTCTAGTTCCTAAATGCTTCCTTCACCCCCACTCTCATGATACCAATTCTACCTTACAAATCTGGCTAGACCAAAGGATGTACACTGGTACAGATAGGAACTGGAAACACAGGGAAATCAGGGTGGATTATCCCTTCAGGACCAGTGGTGAGCAGAGATACCGGGAGGGTAGAGAGAGGGTGGGGTAGAGAGGGGGAACCGATTATAAAGATCTACATATAACCTCCTCCCTGGGGAACAGACAACAGAAAAGTGGGTGAAGGGAGACATCGGACAGTACAAGATATGACAAAATAATAATTCATAAATTATCAAGGGTTCATGAGGGAGGTGGGAGTAGAAGGGAGGGGGGGAAATGAGGAGCTGATGTTGGGGGCTTAGGAGGAGAGAAAATGTTTTGAGAATGATGAGGGCAATGAATGTAAAAATGTGCTTTACACAATTGATATGTGTATGGATTGTGATGAGTTGTATGAGCCCCAATAAAATGATTTTTTTAATGAAAAAAAAACACTGGGAGGAAAAAGACACTCAAAAGCAATTAATGTAATCCACCATATAAATAAGATAAAGGATGAGAACCACATGATCATATCAACTGTTGCAGAAATTTTTTTTTGACAATTTCCAACACCCACTAATAATAAAAAAAAAACCTTAATACGATAGGAATAGAAGGGAAATTCCTCAATACAGTACAGGCCATATATGAAAAAACTAACAACCAATCTCACACTCAAAGGGGAAAAGCTGACAACATTCCCACTGACTAAGGGAACCCAACAAGAATATCCCTTATCCCTACTCTTATTCAACATTGTACTGGAAGTCCTACACAGAACCATGAAACAACAAGAAATTGAGGACGTAATATGGGGCAAAGAAGAAGCGAAACTTTTGCTATTTACAGATGACGTGATTTCATATATAGAAAAACCCAAGGTCTCCATGACAGGATTGTTGGAAACAACTGAAGAATTTAGTAAAATATTGAGGAAAGTAGCAGGATATCAAATTAACAAGCAGAAATTAATTGGATTCCTAACGGTGAGACTTCCGAAAACAACATCAAGAAAATAGTAACATTCGCAATAGCCACACAAAAATTGAAATACCTAGGAATAAATCTAACCAAAAAAACAAAAGACCTGTACAAAGAAAACTACAAGAACATTATTACAAGAAACCAAAAGAGACCTACACAAATGGAAGAATATCCAATGTTCATTGATAGGAAGACAAAACAATGTAAAAGTATCAATACTACCAAAACAATCTACAAATTCAATGCAATCTGGATCCAAATCCCAGTATCATTCTTTTAATAAATGGGAAAACTAATTGCCAACTCCATAAGGAGAGGGAAAAAGCACAGGATAAACAACGAACTTCTCAAAAAGAACTAAGTAGGTGGTCTGGCACTACCGACCCTTAAAACCGACTACACTGCCACAGTTGATGCTAGTATAATGACAGATACATAGACCAATGGAACAGGACAGAAAATCCAGAAATATAAACATCCCAATACAGCTGACTGATCTTAGACAAGGGCCCAATAAACATTAAATGGGAAGGGGATGCCCTTTTTCAATAAGTAGCGCTAGATATCCATCTGCTGAAGAATCGAATAAGACCCATACATCACCCCATGCACAAAAAATAAACTCAGGATGAATCAAAGACCTAAAAGTAAAACCCAAAGCTATTAGGATCATCAACGAGAAAACTGGGACAAAACTAAGGGCCCTATTGAAAGGCATACTCCGGCTACCAGATATAACAAAGGCAGCACACACAATGGAAGACAAAATAGATGAATGGGACATATAAAAATAAAACATTTGTGCACATCAAAAAAGCAAAATGAGAGCCCACAGATTGGGAAAAGATAGTTCGCAATGGTGTAACAGACAAAGGACTAAGACTAAAATCTACAGAATACTACAGGCTTACAGCAATGATAATAACAAATAATGCTCTTAAAAGTGTGCATTGTTTTGTTTGTTCATATTAGGGTGTCTCTCAGAAGTATTATGTCATGGGGGTCACCCTCTTGAAGTTGTGCTATATGCGTTTCCACTTTTTGGTTTATGAAACCCAGGACTGATGAACCCATAAGGACAGCAAGTGAAATAAGGGTCTCAGGGGAGGGGGAACAGTGGTGGTGGTTGGTAAAAGAGAGATGACATCAAGAAGTCCATGTAGAAAAAAGAATGTTTGGAAATTGATTGTGGTAGCACCTGCACAATTCTACTTGACAAGATTGAACTATGGAATGATATGATATCTGTATTAAATGCTAATTAATAATATATATATATTTTAAAGGTGGGCAAAAAACCTAAATAGACGACTTACAAAGGATGACACCTGAATGGCTAACAAACACATGAAGAAACACTCCTGTTCACTAGCCATCTGGGAAATGCAAGTCAAAGTCAACATGAGATACCATCTAACACCCACAATTTTAGCCCAATTTTTGAAAAACCGAGAGCAACAAATACTGGAGAGGGGGTGGAGAGATTGGAACTCTGTACAATGCTGGTGGGTGTGTGCATGTGTACAACCACTGTGGAAAGTGATATGGAAATTCCTAAAACAGATGGCAATAGAAAAACTATTGCTGGGCTTATACCCCAGAGAAATAAGAGAAAGAGCACAAACAGACGTATGCTCTCCCATGTTCATTGCAGCAGTTTCCAATAGCAAGAAATTGGAAACAGCCTAAATCCGCTGCGTAGAAGAATATTAAAAAAAAAAAAGAAAAGCTTTGGTATGTGCACACAGTGGGATACTGCGCATCTCTATGAAACAGCGACGAAACTATAAAACACCTCATGACAAGGAGGGACCTGAAAAGCATCATGCTGAGTGAAGGTAGTCAATCACAAAAGGGCAAATACTGTATGAGTCAACTGCTCTAGGGGCAAGCAACAGGATAGGCGCAGGCTCGGGCTTGCGAGCCAGGCCGTCCTGTATGTTAGCCAGGGTGGCCAGATACCCTGGTAGAGCCTGAATGGTGCCAATGAACCACACACGTATCCCCTCTCGGTGTGTATCATTACGGTCATGTTGGCAGAGGGGTCCTCATGTCAGCTGGGATTAGCTTGTCAAGGGAGGGGGAAGGGAGAATGACTATTTAGTGGCTGTTGTCAACTTGAGAGGATTATGAGTGAAGGGGTGGAGTTTACCTGTCGATCAGGTCATAGCCAATGAGGCCTCTATGTGGGAATGGCCTTCTCCTGAGGATTCTGGAAACTCCTGTATTCCTCCTTGGAGGCTGGAGAGATTCTCTCCCACTCCTCAGTTCACTCCCTGTGCGACATCCCCGAGGAGAAGCCACATGAACTTACCCTGATGCAACCAGAACCCTGGGAGCTGGTGAAGCCACATGGAGACCCCTGCCAGAGCTGTGATGCTTATACCACTGCTGGATTCACAAGACCTTCCACCCACTGGCCTGTGAGCTTCCTATATTTGGCATCATTGCACATGTTTCTTGAGTCTGAATAAGACTTTATAAATTGGTATTGAACATATGGACTAATATTGGACTTATGGACTTGATCTGGACTGGGCTGGGATGTTTTCTCAACATTCAATTGCTATTGTATATAAAGCTTATTAGTATACACATATAAGTATCTCTGAATTTGTTTCTCTAGTCTACCCGGACTAACACAGTGGCTGTTTTGCAAGGTTATGACAAGGTTCCACCAGACTGGGACACATTCCTATCAGGGATGAGGGATACTGATGGGACAGTCAAGTCAGGAGAAGGGAAAAGAAGCATACAGGTCTTGGAGAAGACCAAAGTGCATTATCTGTTGGTACAAAAAAGGGGAGGACCTACTTCCCAGTGTGGGAAAGATGCTTAGTAATATGCTCCTAATAAGCCACATTGGCCTGAGTTTCTGAAAAATCTCCAGGGGCCCAGGCCCAGGCCCAGTGCCTCAGAGCACTAGGGCATTGAATCCTGGATCGTCAAATCGCACGACACATTCCAAAGGCCATCCCAGAGGGATCCAATGTGAAAACCGCAATAGGTGAACCACAGCTCTATCTAAAACACACCTGTAACCTGAGGACTTAAGACTGAACTTACAAGTTTGTGAAGAAGCAGAACACAGCTATACCAAAAGTACTGATCTATCAGTACACGGACTTTAGTACAGCAATGCCCTACTTGCTGTATTACCATATGTATTATTTTGGAATACCTGTGATTGAAATTATCAGTGAATATTGTAAATTTTGCTTGACAACCAACTCTCATTGTTTGTGTAAATGTTTCCCAGCCACATAAGGATTTATTTTGAACAAGTGAATAACTCAGATACTGAGATATGTAGTTAGCCTACACTGGTCTAATATACTTCTCTCAACGGTGTTTTTAAAATTAGTACCATGGGCTAATCAGTGATTCTATTAACAGAAGATCCTTATGCTCCAAGGAGATGATTGATAAGATTCTCTACCATATATTAACAAGGACGTCTCTAAAGGGAGCCAAAGGAAGATAAAAAATATATAGATCCAGGAATGGATTATGGGTATGCACTCAATACTAGTACCAATCAAGGAACAATTGGCTCTTACGACATAGCCCTACTAGATACTCGCCCTCAAGAAGGAAACACAGAAGATATGGGTGCTATAACAAAATCTAGTGAAGAAATTACATGGTGCCCACCTATCAGATAGAACAGCATCTGGGGTCTTAAAGACTTGTTTCCAAAAAGCAGCTATCTATATGTGATGTCAACTAAGCCCACATGGAAGAGGTAAACCAACATCTCTGACCCAAGGATTGTAAATCATACAATCCAAAACTGAAGGGCGTAGTATCATAGCTTAAATTGTGAGATTCTGGTTTTCAGGAGCCTATGAATAACAGTGGAAACCCAAATACATTTTCAAGATCTACACAGGAAAGAAGTCACCAGTATTTCCTTGTAATCATAATTGATGAATGAGAGTAAACTAGTTACCAAAGTATTAGGGAGATGACTATATAGTAAAATGAAAAACCTGATCCTTTCTCATACACTTTGGCTTGATTTGGTTTTCAATAATTTCTGTGTGTATTTTATGGGAGTTTATCTCTGACATATTTTATCATTGTGGGTAATCTTTTTGACTATTATTTGTTTTTCCCATTTTTTGGTATAAGAAACCCAGGAGTGATAAACCTATAGAGATGGAAATTTTAATAAGCATTTCTAGGGTAAATGATGGGGGAGGTTTGGAGGAAGGTAAAGAGGAACTGATATTAAGGAGTTTAAGGGAAAAATAATTTCAAACTGATAATGGTAGCAATTGTACAATACTGCTTGACGTGATTGAACTATGGAATAGTAAGATGTCTGAATTAGCTCCTAATAAAATGGTTTGGAAAAATAAAAAAGAATTGATCAGGTTAAGACATCACTATCTCTATGACACAGATAAGGTAAAAAATCAAGACTTAATATCCTGACCCAAATTAAACTTTTTAAAATTAAATTAAATGTTCACTTATTGAAACCTTGTGTCTCATTTCTGCTAAAGTGTTAACCAAGGCAAAGCATAAACTTGATCCTTTAAAGAAGAAAGGCAATCTATTATTGATCAAATATTTAGTCAACGAAATGTCTCAAGCAAGAAAACACCCAGTGCCAGCGAGCTAATGCCTACTCACAGCAGCCCTATGCAGATCTGCAGACTGCAGACCTTACAGGGCGGCTGGTCGTCTCCATTCACTGCTCTTCGTGGGTCATAATCGCATGCTTACTGGATAGCACTCCCAGAGCTACTAAACAAATCTGCTGAGATAGCAAATGTGTAACCCTAAGGCTACTGTTAGGTCAGAGATGGTTACATGACTTGCTTGACAAACCTCTTATAAATCTTTACTGGATAATTTCCTCTGTTGTGTCTATTAGTACATCTCTTTATTTTACTCGGATAAAATCCTCATAGTCCTCCCTCCAAGGAGTCCTGTGGGCAGTTTATGAGTCAGAATTGACTCAATGGCAGTGGACTTGGTCTTGGGGTCTTTCCCTTCAGTTTGGAACACAATGTAGCCTGTGCTTGAGCGCTCCTGTTTATATCCCCATTTCACAAAATTTATTGTTAAAACGGAAGAAACTAAAATCACTGTCATCGAGTCAGTTCTGACTCATGGTGACCCTATGTTCAGCCCATCTAAACACTGCCTGGCCCTGGATCCATCCTCCAAATTGCTGTATTTGGGCCTATTGTTGCACCCACCCTGTCAATCCCTCTCTTGAGGACCCTTCTCTTTTATACTGCCCCTCTACTTTACCAGCATGCTGTCCTTTGCCATGGGCTAGTCTCTCCAAATAACAATCAGAACATGTGAGGAAAAGTCTTCAAATTCTCACTTCTAAAGAGCACTCTGGATGTTCTTTTGGAAATCCAACACCGTAAGTGAAATGCCTCTCTCCTATGATCTTCCGGGTTTGATGTTCATCTTTTACACGTATATGAGGCCACTGAAAAGACTCTAGCTTAAGTAAGGTGCACCCTAGTCCTCAAAGTAACATCCTTGCTTTTCAACACTTTAAAGCGGTCTTGTGCCATATTTCCCCAATGCAGTGCATCATTTGATTGCTTGACTGCTGCTTCCAGGAACGTTAATTGTGGATCTAAGCAAGATAAATCCTTGACAACCTTTCATCTTTTCCCCTTTTATCATGTTTCCTACTGGTCCAGTTGTGCGGATTTTGGTTTTCTTTACATTGAGTTGTAATCCATCTTCAAGGCTTCAATCTTTGATCTGCATCAGTAAGGGTGTCAGCCTCCTTACTTTAAGCAAGCAAGGCTGTGCTATCTGCAAATTGCAGGTTGTTAATAAACTTTCTTCTTATAGTCTAGGTTTTATCTTCGTATAGTCTAGGTTCTCTGATTATTTGCTCAGCATACAGGTTAAGTATGGTGAAAGGATACAACTCTGACTCATATATTTCTTGATTTAAAACCATACAGTACTCCCTTGTTCTGTTTAAACAATTGCCTATTGTGTTAGTCTGGTAGACTAGAGAAACAAATCCACAGAAACTCATATGTATGTAAGAGAATTTTATATAAAGGTTAAGTGTACTTTAAGAAAGCATCCCAACCCAGTGCTGTCCGCAAGTCCATAAGTCCAACATTAGTTCATATGTCTAACACCAATCTACAAAGTCCTCCTCAATCTCACAAAACACACAATGACACCCACTGCAGGAGGAAAGCCGAATCAGTGATTGTTTAAGCACCTCAACGCTGGCAGTGGCTCCATGCGGCTGCTCCAGCACCCAGAGCTGCATCAGGGTAGGTCCATGTGGGTTCTCCTCAGGGATGCCTTGCAGGAAGTGAGCCTTGCCAGCTGAAGCAGGGAATTGGCTAAGGCAGCTGCACCCTGGTCCAACCATCAGAGAGCAAGAGACCAGAGAACTAGAAAGGCGAGGCTTACCGAGCCATTTATCTCTCTGCCCATCAATGAATCCCACATGTGTTTATCAGCCAGGTTGACACAATAAACCTTAACCATATCACCTATTGATTGGTCCATTTGGAGGTTCCACATGAGTGCAATGAAAACTCCTGAAATTCTCATTCTCCTCAATGCTATCCATGCTTTATTATGGTCCCCACAGTTAAGTGCCTCTGCATAATCAATAAAGCACAAGTACATATTTTTCTGGTATTCTCTAGTTCGAGCTAAAATCTATCTGACATCAGCAATGATATCTTTGTTGCAAATCCTCTTCTGAATCTGGTATGAATTTTGAGCAGCTTGCTATTGATGTACTGCTACAACTGTTGGACGATCTTTAGAAAAATTTTACTTGCATGTGATATTAATGGTATTGTTCCATAATTTTCACATTCTTTTTTGGGGTCACCACTTTTGAATAGGTTCAAATATGGATCTCGGAGAAAGCCAAGTAGCTATCTTCCAAATTTCTTGGCAAAGGTATGTAAGTGCTTTCAATGCTTCATCAGCATGTTAAAACATGCATTTCAATAGGTAGTCAGTCAATTCCTGGAGTCTTGCTTTTTGCTAACGCCTAATTTGACTAATTTTTCCTTGTTCAGTAACTCTGTATTCCTGTATGTACTTTTGGTGCTTCCTGCGTCACTCAAATCTTTGACTGTACAATGTTTAAATATACCAACTGTCGACTTGATTTTTTCCCCCAGTTTGATATATATGCTGTGTTCTTCTTTTTGGCTTCCTAACTCCAGCTCTTTGCACCTTTCATTATAATACACTACCTTTGTCTTCTCAAACTACCCTTTGAAATTTTCTGCTCAACTCTTTTATCATTTGCTTTAGCTACTCTATATTCAAGAACAAGTTTCAGAGTCTCTTCTGTTACCTACTTTGCTTTTCTTTTTAATGGCCTTTTGCTTTCTTCATCATATATGATGCTTTTGATGTCAACTCACAGCTCGTCAGCTCTTCTATCATTGGTGTTCATTAAGTCAAATTTATTCATGAGATGTTCTCTAAATTTAGGTGGGATGCACTTAAGTTTGAATTTTGGCTCTTATGGATTTATTTTAACTTCAACTTGAATTTACATATTAGCAATTTGTTGATCGATTCCATAGTGCTCTGGCCCTGTTTGAGCTGCTGATATTGAACATCAACAAGATGGATTGACACAGTGGCTGTCTCAATGGGTTCAGACATAGGAACAATTGTGAGGCTGACACAGGGCTATACAGTGTTGTAGTCAACTTGATGGCACCTAACAACAACATTGAACTTCTCATTGTCTCTCCGCATAGATACAGTTGATTTCTGTGTATTACACCTGGTGAAATCCATGTATATTTTCAATGTTCATATTGAAAAGATGTATCTTCTATGAACAAGTCATGGTCCTGTAAAATGTATCATGTAACCTCCAGCTTCATTTTTATCATCAAGAACCTATATTATTCCTTATTTATTTCCAACTTTTATATTCCAACTGCCAATTATCAATACATCTTGATTGCATGATTGATTAATTTGAGGAGACAATGGTAGAGTTCAATTATCACTAGTTTTAGTGGTTTACATAAATTTGAATAATTGTATTTGTTCAATTTTTAATGCATATATTTATTATATTACAGACAGCACTGTACTTCAGGGCAGATCTTGAAATATATTTTTGACCATAAATTTGATACGATTCTTCTTTAATTTGTCATTCCTAGCACAGTAAACAGTATGACTATTGGGATTCAAAACGGCCAATAACAATCCATTTCAGTACACTTATGCCTAACTTATCAATCTTTGTGTTCCATTTCATTTTTTGTCTTCCAATTTTCTTACATTCAAACTTCTTACATTCCACATCCCAATTATTAAGAGATGCTTGTTTGTAGCTGTCTCTTCTCATTTTTACACACGCCACATCAGCGAACGAAGGCTCTGACGCTTTACCTTATTTCATTGTAATCAACTCTATCTCAAGAAGTGAAGAAGTGAGCTCTTCCTTAGTCATATGTAGCTTCTAAATATGATGGGCTCATCTGTTGGCACTCTATCTGACAATGTTCCACTGCAATTCATAAGATTTTCAGTATATCTAACCCATAATTTTCTCCTTTCTTTAAGATTTTCAGTGTCTCGTTCCCCAGAAGTAGACAGATTATTTGTCGTCTGGATGCTCTGCTCATCTTGGGTGACCTTGCTGGTATTTGGAATACCGGTGACATAGATTCCAACATCAGAGCAACACAAAAGCTACCACAGTAAAAACAAAAACAAACGAAACCTGACAAACAAGTGGTGATTTATTGAGATTGTTTAAAACATTTACACACAGTACAAGGGGATTTGATAAGTGAGAAAGACTATGTTCAGAAAGATTAAATACTTTTAAAATGGCATTTTTCACAAAAAAATGTACAGAAACAAGGTCTTTACAGAACTTTTTCGGTTCAGTAAAATGATTTTTTGATTCTGGAATTCTGTCAATTACAAGAATATTGTATTTTGCCAGTGCTTTCAGTGAAGCCTGCATTTCTTTCTTTGAGACCACTGTTTTTAAGCATATGTTACCTCCTGTAATGATTAAACACTGATCGCTTCTTTTTGGCACAGTGACTCTGTATATTCTATCCCTTTTATTTGGATGTTTTTGGAATTATTCAATATTTTGTTCACAGAATGCTTCAATTGTGTCACTCAAGGTTGGAATTTTTTTCCTTCCGTTTTTTTCAACTTGAAAAATTCCAAGCATGATCTTCCCATTTGGTTTTCTAACTCTAAGTCTTTTCATATTTCATTACAATATTTATATCATGATAATTTGTCTTTTCAAGCCACCCTTGGAAATTTTTGCCTTTCTTATTGGAATTGGATCCTGAAACAAGAGCAAATTTCAGTCTCATCACTGTAAGAACTAACATGGCCTAATCTATGTCACAGCATTTTCAATCATCTTGTATGTATGCAAATCCTGGACAAAGAATATGAAAGATCAATGAAAAAGTAATGCTTTTGAATTATGATTTTGGTAAAAAACATTGAATATACCATGGATTGCCAGAATATTCCTTAAAAATGAAGATAGATTTTGTCTCATGTATTTTGGACATGTTATCAGAAGAAACCAGTACCTGGAGAAGAACATCATTTTTGGAAAAGTAGAGGGTCAGAGAAAAAGAGTGATGGACTCACAGTGGCTGTAACAACAGACTCATGCTTCATTGCCATAAAGAGAGCCACGTAAATTTTAGTTCCCCACTGCACACACTATGTGAAGTCTATGTACATTATATGGTAGTCTAATAAGTGTGCAACCTTCTGAAAAAGTTTGAAATATTATGAAAGTAACCACAATGTGACACAGAGACACTAAATAAAAGCCTGCTGTTTGGAAAACTGGCTTCAGTAGAGTTCTTTTGCATAGGGTTGTTGCAAAATAATAGTAACCGTGAAGTGCAATGAAGTAAATTTCAATAAAATGAGATGTAAATCTAATTATTTGTCTTTGAATACATACGGATTCTTTATGTGTAAGTATTTTGCTTTAGTTCACTAATGAGAATTTCTAAAACAATATAAAAAATATTTGTGGCTTTTTCTTTTCTATCGATTCAACAGTGGCATCAAACAGTATCACTTGAAACACAGAAAAAAGTTAAAACGTGTTTTATTGTTAGGTTTTAGAAAACTAAGTAGTGCATTAAAATATTTTCACATAAAAACTAAGGTCCTGTATTTAGATTGTGAATACTCAAGATATGTGGAACCTATTTATAACATCTCAGGAAAAATTTTAGAGCATTGGGCACAAGACTTTCACTCAACAAAAAGGTAAAAAAAATTAAAAAAAAAAACAAAAGAATAAACTACCAAACTCAGAACATGGCAGCTAATTTAAGATTAAATTAATTCTTTGAGTGAGAGAAAAACAAGAAACCAGTATCCTCAATGTTATTAGGCTACAATAAGACTTAAATAATTAATTAGGGAACTCTAATGGTGCAATGGACTATAAGTTGGTTGCTAACCACAAGGTTAGTGGTTCAAACTCACTAACCACTATGTGGGAGAAAAATGAGGCTTTCTGCTCCCATAAAGATTTACAGACTGGGAAACCCACAGGGGCAGCAGGTCTGTTCTCTAGGATTGGAATGCTTCTGAACTGACTCGATGGCAGTGAATTAGGAGGGCTTTTTTGTTTGTTTAAAGGGTTTATGAATTAAGTACAAAAATATTTATACCTAATTTTATAAGAAATTGATCTTCAATCTATATTAACTGAGTAAACATTAAAAGCACAGCTTTAGATTCATTCTTCAAGTTGAATGTGGTACTCTGGAGGGGAAATGACTAAACTTACTTTGAAGAGGAGAACAGAGGCTGGGGAAGAAGGTAGTCATTAATCAAAACTGGCGAGTATAAAAGGGATTAATAGGGGTGGAAGAAGGATGAAGCAGTGGCCACATCTCAGAGACCAACTCCAAAAGGTCATGTCTAGCCTCACCCAGACATTA